>NC_137675.1:86095554-86243054 GCF_963989245.1 Nansenia antarctica | reverse complement strand
TCCCTTGAGTAAAGGCACTTAGCCCTCAGTTACTCCAGGGAGACTGTCCCTGTAATCTCTAATTGTAAACCGCTTTGGATAAAGCTAAATGGTTAAAATGTAAAAAAAAATCAATATTCAAAACCGAATGATAATATGAAAAATTGTAATAATAAACAGTGCGGGGAAAACAGAGACTAGTAAAAGGACGCACTGAGTTCTGTGGCGACATCATCCAGGCAGATGTCATTGTTGACGGCCGGGTTGGGGTAATCAGGATAGCGAGCGAGGAACTTGTGACAGAGCAGAAACAGACTCTTCTCTTTCCTGCTTATCTGTTTCTCTGCTTCCTCCCCAAGCTCTGGGTCCTACAGATAAGATAAGATAATTAAAAAAAACAGAAAATCAATATTCGAAACCAACAGCTTTGACCCATATCAGTGTGTGTGTGTGTGTGTGTGTGTGTGTGTGTGTGTGTGTGTGTGTGTGTGTGTGTGTGTGTGTGTGTGTGTCTGTGCATTTTACCTGTGCAGAGTCTGTGGTTTCTCCTCCCTCTGGGTTGTCCACACACAGCTCTTTCTCCCTGTTCCTGATCTCGGGGCTGGCTGCACTGATGAGCATTTTCAGGTTGGAGGTTGGAGTCCAGGGTTCACCCGATCCAGCTTCCCTTCCTTTCGTGGGGGTCGTAAGGGGACCCATGTTGGGCTGGTTCTCTAGTATCGATGCGGTGCAGTGTGTGGACACTTTCCTTGGTGTTTTCGTCAGTGCTTGTGGCTCTGCAAATACATTACCCTGTGTTGGACACAGTAAATACAGGTTAGGCCTGGATTCTTTTGTGACTGCTGGTTGTCTTGATAACTACTCGATCTTTTCAGTTTGTAAAGCGTCTTTGAGTGTCTAGAAAAGCGCTATTATTATTATTATTATTATAAGAACGGTATGAGATTCCTGAGGGCCTTGAGCCTACCCTAACTACATAGTATGATGGACAAGTCTATTTAATGTGTGTCAAAATGAGCCAGAATCTAATCAAACAGAAACATTTACTACCAACCTTGAGGTTAGAGGTGTTTTGAAGTTTCTGGCCCAAGTTTTGGCAATCAAGCAAAGCACACATTTGCCACCTGTATTTAAATAAAAACAGAACACCTTTAACTGCTGACTCTAACTGCTAAATCAACACAGTTAGCAGGCTAATCATTCCAGGATTTACAAAATAATATTTGCCATTAAGATTTCTATTAATTACCTTTTCTTAACTGCATTATATTTGCTGGGTGACAACAACATAGTGAAACGCGGTCTATAAACAGTTCAAGGTCCTGAATATATATATATATTATTCAAAATCAAAAGAAATCAAATCTCTCATCAACATATCAAAGTCGACGCTAGGTGCTGCTAACTGACATGAATTCCATCGAACGATCACGTTGCACAACGACACGCCTATTGACGACCAGTAGCCAATCACAACGACACGCCTATTGACGACCAGTAGCCAATCGGTGTGAAGCAGGAGATGACTTCCAGGAAGTCGTGTCTGTCCCGCACGCGAATTTGGAGAAAAGGAGAGAGAGACAGACCGTAGTCTACCACTCGGATTATTTTACCTAAACAAAAGTATTGTGAAGTAAACCAACGTGGAAGGCTGCATCGATGGAAGAGGTGGGTTTCACACACGCACGTATATGAGGAAGTTAATGAGGCATTTCTGGGTTGTTGTCTTGCTGAATTTGGCCAAACACCGGTGAACTAATTGAAGCCTGGTGAAAACCGGGACGTAATGACATTTGACAGACATGTGTTTGGCCGCTGTGACACGCTGCACAACATCGGGACTATCCCGTGACAACATTGAATGTGCTGAAATAACTGGTGCGATGCAGAGGTGGAATACCTCAAATATGCGCTTGAACTGTATCATATCTGTATCATCATATATCACAGGAAGATGATGGTAACAGGAAGGTGTTGTCATGATACAAAATCTACGGTTGTTTTTCTTACTGCAAGTTACCGAGGCCCCATAATGAATTAGGATATCTGTTAGACCGTGCAATGTGATAATATCACTGTCTAAAATGTGGTTATGAAGGGGCCACACCATACATCAGGATACTATTTAATTTCACTGCTAATTCTCATAAGCAGTTCAGCCAAACAGTGCAGTTCACCTTTACAATATTGGCTTTTTTTTGGTCTTTTTCTCATTGAAGTCCACCTTTACTTTACTCAATTGATTTCTATTGAATATTATTTGAATTCTGTGACTTTAAAATGACACATTTGGGGAGAATACATTTATTTCATTCTCAAAGACGAAACTATTTTTTACAAGACAATGTTGCAGGAATACTTAGTCACGTTCAAAAGACACCAGACAAAGTGGTTAGTTTGGTCAACCTGATTAAAGTGCGTCTGTCTTCATGTAGGCTAAATGCATGGCATCGGTGGGTGAGGCTGAGGACAGCAAGCTGCTGCAGATGAGCATCAAAGAAGAGGAGGAGGATCCTGACGATTCACTTGATCAGAGTAAGTTGGTGGAGGCACATGTCAATAACTGTTGAGTGTGTTATTATGCTACATAATGAGGAACTACGACAGGATAATGAAGGTACATTCCACTGTGTGTTTTTACTTGCTCCAAAGTGTAATCAGAGTGTATAGAGAGACCCATATTATCGGTCTTTTACACAAATATCTGTGTTGGCTCACATTCCTCTGGTAATACACAGATACATCACCAAAGATGTGTGTCACCATTACTTTCCATATTTGTCTTGGTGTTTGCTGTCCACTAAAGTGATTGAATTATGCCACATAAGATATTATTTACCAATCATTTGTTGAACCTGTTAACATGGCTAGCTTGTATCCATGCATTTCAGAGTCAGATGTAAAAGTCCATCATGGAATAGATATGCTGTACTATAGCAATGACAATAAAGACCATTCATTCATTCAGATTTGCTCGACCGCAAGCCGCTGCAGATGATCATCAAGCAAGAGAAGCAGGAGGAGGACCATGGTGATTTCATTGATGGAGGTAAGAGGGTGGGGCCATGTGATGGTTCCTGTTGTGTGTGATATGATACAGAAGGGACGATGAAAGGCTAATTCAGATAAACATTCCATGGAAATGTCTGGTCTTTGCTACTTTAATCCGATAAAATAAGAAAACCGTAGTGCTTTTTAGATATTAGGAGCCCAAATCCGATGGTCAGTTAGGCAAACTATTATATAGTGTCGTTGCCGATCAATGATCGACGTCGTTATATAGAGAAAGTGTATGAAATAGGGGTTGATTCATCAGAGCAGTCATACGTCATCTCCCTGTCATCAGGGATGTGTAGTTCTTCATTTGATTTGCCGTGTAAATCCCCAGATGAGAGTTACATTCGTTTTCTTAAGATAGGATAATGAATAAATCTGTTCAATGGGCATTTGCCAAAGTAGCCTACTGTTAATCAGTATTTAGCCTGTATGGTGTATATGAAGATGTTATAGCTAGCTAGCTACGATTTATCATGAAAATAATGAACAGCAAGCTAGATCCAAAACTAGGGCCGGTGGAGGAGGGCAAGTGTCACATTGGACAGACTACCAAAACAGAAAAATAAAGTATCTTAACGATGTCAGAAATACATTACCTGGAGATTCAATAAGGTACTTTTATATGACAGGATATGGGTTAGGGTTATATGACACCTGTAGCTAGATAGATAGAGCCAAAAGTAAAAAGTCGCTGAGAGACGCCAGCAGGGTCTGGGCTGGTAATTGTATGATGCGCCAAACAATCCGCTGAGATGAAAAGTACATTTTAGAGCATTTATTGAATAGAACAATCAAACTTGGCGACGTACAAAAATAATCCATAAGCGATCAAAACCAGAAAAATAACAAACAATGCGTATAATGCGGTCAACAAAAATACATCGCTCCCCTCTCTCCACTACCGCCATGCAAGATGCGCAGGTGCTTAAATTACCTTGCAATATCACCCCCCATAACCATATGACTTCTCAATACGGTGATCAAGGCAATAAACAAACAATCAAAGTAAACTCACAATAAACCCATTAGCCTGTTATACGAAATACCCCCCTACAACTAGGGATGCTCCGATCTGGATTTTTGGGGCCGATACCGATCACCGATTTTTTTTCCTCAAGATCTACCGATACCGATCTTTTTTTAACTGTAGGCCTACTGACTGGATAATAGCCTACATATATTTTGCTTTTTAGACAAAAGTCTTGATCCATTAGGCACCAAGCAAACACAGACCCAAGTCAGTCGATATGGCTGTATAAAAGACATCATAAACGTGGCCTTCATGGTTTACATACGCAGGGGTGCAAACTGGCGATGGACCAAAAAGGTGACACTTTTTTTTTGTCCGTAGATGGTTAGCTCTATCATTAACAGTGGTCTTACAATGATGCGTGTGTAAGTAGCGATGGCCCTGACCGTAACACCCGCATAATTAATGTAAGCAACCTGTTCCTAAATTAATTATGCGGGTTCCTGCAGGTTTCAACAAGTTACATTTAAGACCTTTATAAGAACACTTTTAATAGATTTTAAGACCTATTGAGCAAGTATTGGTATTACACTCACATTCATTGATTCTTTTCATTAGCAATGCTGGGTGATCTGTTCTGTTGCATATAGAACAATGATAATGTAAGTTAGCCTACTTTATCAATTCTTGATTCATTTCCATTGCTTCTCAACACATTAGATATAATAGCTTAAATAACAGAATAAACTCACACACTTACTTACACTGCATATAGCCTACATACTGAGATATGGCACACACACACACACACACACCTCTCACAGGTACACACACACCTCTCACAGGAGGGCCACACACACACACGCTATATTTGCTAAAACACACACACCGTTGCTACCACTGCAAGTTTGAAGAAATTATAACTTCACATGCCTACAGTCGAATCGCCTCAGTGTTTCTTCTATATGCATTTATTCGTGGAGGGCCGCCACCAGAGAATTTCCTCCGCCACCAAATGATTCAGACAGTCCACTTTGATTCAGGCTGCGCAGAAAGGCTGCGAGTTATTATGACGGGAGAACAGAAAAAAAGCAGATTGAAGCTAGATTTAGGCCGCTTCTAGACCAACATTTCGTTACGATTTAGGGGTAGTTATTTACAATATGTTACAATGTTGCAATTAACCTCGTCGTTTGTGTTCGCACTGCAATCGAGACTGAATCTCTCAACAGGCGAGGCGACGCGCTTTCAAAACTGGCTGCGTTCGTAAACTCACTCAGGAAATCCGATCAGCACTCGTGGCATGCCTCTCGTCCAATCAAATGACTCGCGAGGCGACGCGCTTTCAAAACAGTTTTGTGATTGGTCCGAATTTAGCGGGACATTTGGATTTCAGGAAATCCCTCTCCTCTCTCTCTCTTAGCCCGTCGCCGGTGCCTTTAATTCCGTATCCTAATCGAAAATGCAACATCATCAGCGACGACTGTGGGTTATTGCATTTACTGCTGTTCTCTGGTTCATGTTCTTATACCAGTGCTCAGTATAGAGTATTTTAAATGAACATTCGTAATGTAGTCTAGTCTCTGATGTTCATGGTCAATTAAATGCGGTGGTAGCTGACGTCGGCACGTTGCGCCGTTCTGAGCGGCAGCAGGTCTCGCTGCTTTGTTTTTAATGTTTGTCGGTTTTTTGTTGTATAATGTCTAATGTTACAACCTCAGCCAGAGTTGTTTATACCAGAAGTGCCCTCTTTGCACTGAGAGACTGCAAAACATGAGGGTTTCAAACACTCATTACCGAAGGAACTACGGAAGAAATGGACGTCGGCGCGCGGCACGTGAAGCTCTACCTTGGAATAACGAGGGAACGCGGGCGCACACTGGCTGCCGCTCCTCTCCTCCTTGACGAATATAACGATTTAATCTAGCGTTATTAATTGTGCCTTTTACGTGGCATTTATATCTTATGCAGATATCTTATGCATTTCTGCGTGTTTTGAATTTGAAATACAAGTTGGATTACGACGGATTTACCTACCTGCTGCCTTCTCCTCTCACACCGGCAATTAGCAGGTCAATCTCGGCCATTACTCCGCCACTACCCGGACACCCCCTCCTCTGTCCAGCGCTGCCACTGGGAGGTATACTCCGGGACAGCCTCTCAGCTGTTCCTGGTGCGGTTAGGCCCCGTTGCCTGGGACCGCTGCCTCCACAGCTAGTTGTTAGCTAGCCAGCCAACCTGCGACCGGTGAGTCCTCGGCTAAACGGCTAGCACCTGATATTAACTCTCCCGGCATGATGCTGAAGTATTCCATCACGCAACTGCTGAATCTCAACAACTGCACCACTCCAACGTGCATTCCAGCCATCCAAAAACTTGGACTTCTACGCCGACCCCGCTACATTCACAGAAGCTCACGCCAAAAGTTTGTCTATTACCAGCCTGGCAACTTCATTACATCTATCTGGTCAACGGAGCGCACTGTCGCACGTCTGCCGCGTCATCGGAACACCGTCGCACCTGAAACTAGTAGCACACCGCTACACACTAAGCAGGACAGAAAACATGGAGTGGATTTCAGTCTGCTTCGGACTCTACAGAGATTTATCACCTCATCCAATGTTAGAATTGAACTCTTTAATGCACAATCTATCAACAATAAATCCTCCTTCATACAAGATCACATCATGGAAAAAGGATTAGACATCATGTGCCTTACCGAAACTTGGCACCAGCCTGAGGTTTATTCCGCTCTAAATGAAGCCTGTCCTCCTGGTTACAGCTATTTGGAGAAAGCTCGCAGTACTGGTCGCGGTGGTGGCCTTGCTGTTATACACCGACAGGAACTGGAGCTGTCCCCCGTCCCTCTGCCCACACAGTCCTCATTCGAGTGCCTTGCATTTAAATGTAAGCCCCCTTTCCCCATGTCCATACTCCTCATTTACCGGCCCCCCAAAGCTAACTCAGCATTCATCTCAGAGATGCACAACCTTCTCTCTACACTTTGCTCAACCTCTAACATCATAATCATTGGAGATATGAACATTCATGTTGACACCCCCTCCTGTCACCCTGCAGCTGAGTTCCTTCAACTTTTGGATTGCCTCAACCTCCGACAGCATGTTGATGTCCCCACACACTCTAGGGGACACACACTCGACCTGGTCATCACAAACTCCGCCCCCATTACCAACTTACAGGTCTACGATCTGGGTGTGTCTGACCACAAGACCATCACAAGCCTATATGATAATTGTTCTAGGGCTGCCAGCTGCCCAAGAGAAATGTGCCACAGAGACGGTGCTGGTGCTGATGAGGCCTTCCACTCTTTAACTAATAGTTTCCGTCCTAGCATTAACGCTGTCTGGATCCAATTGGCGAGTGGTGGAGTCACCTCACTTAATGCTGTGGGGTCACCCAAAATAAAAAGACTGGGGGTGAACGGAATGTCAAGGCCGACAATTTTTTCCAGATAACCATGGATGGCTAGCCAAAACTCCTGGGTTTTTGGACATCCCCAAAGCATATGCACTAGAGTACCATTCCTGTCACTACACCTCCAGCACTCCGAACTGTCGACCAGACCCACTCTATGTAGCCTGGATGGTGTCCAGTAGATTCTGTTAATAATCTTGAATTGGATCAGTCTCATTCTGAGTTCCCTTGACATTTTTTTCCCATTCTTGAGAATTCTTCCCCATTCTGCCTCTGTAAATGATACATTTAAGTCTATTTCCCATGTTAGTTTAAGAGACCATAAATTATGGCATAATGACTAACTTCGTCATCTTTTTTCGGATTTCAATGTATGACACGTCATTTGAAAGCTTATGATCTGTAGTTCCAATCCACAACACGTCACATTTGAAAGTGTTTATGTAATTTTTTTACATTTGAAAGTGTTTTTTGTTTATATATATTTATATTATACAATATACCAGTCAAGAGCCGGTTATGGTAATTTTGATATGTTATGATTATGATAATTTGTTGTCGTCATACGAAAACTGCACAATTTTCATTGTGCTACTTCTTCTTTCGTGTAACGTCAGAGGTCCAACTCGGTGTCGCGTAGCCATGCCCGCATCTCTGGTTCTAGGTCGAAGAGGCTGGCTTCTGAGGGTGGTCTATATAAGGGGCAGATGGTGATTATGTGGTTGGCGGTCTGCTCTGGGTCACCGCACTCGCATGCCGCACTGTCCGCCAGGCCCCATGCCTTTGTGCTACTGAAATTCTTGGTGTGCTACTAAATTTTTCAACATGGTAGCACAGTGCTGCTACCTGGGGAAAAGGTAAGCGTCAAGCCTTGCACGATACAGAGCCCAATATGATCGATCCACCAGAATTCAAACACATTCATTCACTGCCCAACAACGTGCTAATGAATGTTCCCTTAAAGTTGCTTGCATTTTGCGTCAACATAAAACACATTTACTGACGGCCAAGGAGTGCATGAGTGGTAGCTGAAACCTTCCTTGAGGGGAAACAAAAATAAGAGTTTTGTGAAAAGATCAAGCAGATAGCGATGTACCTATGTAGGTGTACAGATACCTACGTCAGCATCATCAGCCACAAGGGAAACCGAAATATTAACCCAGGACATGCTAGCAAAACAGAAGAGAGAGGGAAACTCAAGCTACACTTTATATTTCGTTTTTTAATTTATTTTTCAAAAATGTGCACTTTATTTTAAGATGCACATTTTTCAAAAGCTCTGTTATGTATCTTTACATTTAAATGCAGCCCTTATTTTACATGATAAAATAACATTTATTAGTACTTATTAATCTCTCCACTTCAAAGTGAAAATCTACAATATTGTTGAAATATTATTGAATTGTACTTTAATATGTATATTTACTATATGTATATATGTAACGGTACATGTGGGAATACGGTACATGTGGGAAAACTAGGGTTAGGGTTAGACTTGGTACATGCTAGCATGTCTAACCCTACCCCTAATCCTAACCCTACCCCTAATCCTAACCGTAGCACCCTAGCACCTAACCCTAGTTTTCCCACATGTACCGTAACATATATAAACCCCTCAAACGTTCTGAAACGTTATTTTGGTCGATTAATCCTCCCCTTTAATAATACCTATTTTATATCGTTGGAAAGCCTGATTAGTCACCTGTACAACGAGGTACAACTTGTAGGGATCATGCATTCATGGAATGAACAACACAGCTAAACATGTGGGTAGCGGCCCAAAAAATATTTGCCAAAATCCCCTATATTCTTCTGTTGGTATTCACTCTCGTTTTGAGTTGCTTGGTGGATTGGATGATTGCACTCTCCCACAGTAATAAGGAAAAAACAACACATATTGGCCATTTTTACACTTTATTCATTTTACACTGTCAGGGACCTCAGTAGCGTGTGGAAGATCCATACGCAGTCACAACAGCTTGGCACCTCCTCCTCATGCTGGTCACCAGCCTGGTCACACACTGCTGTGGGACTGCATTCCCTTCCTCAACCAGGATTTGCCGCAAGTCAGCCAACATGGTTGCGTTGGTCACTCTGGCACGTACAGCACGCCCAAGCTGATCCCACAAGTGTTCAATTGGGTTGAGGTCTGGACTCACGGCAGGCCATTCCGCCCTCTCCACTCCCAAATCTTGGAGGTGCTCTGTGATGATCCTGGCTCTGTGGGGGCGAGCGTTGTCCTCCTGGAGGATGGAGTTAGGTCCCAGAATCTGGAGATATGGGATCGCCACTGGCCCCAGAATATCATTCCTGTCAATTAGGTGCCATTCAGGTGCCAGTCACACACCTGTGACTGACATACACCTGCCAGCACTTGAAGCTCAAAACGAGAGTGAATACCAACAGAAGAATATTGCAGGGGATTTTGTCAAAAAATGTTGGCCCGCTACCCACACGTTTAGCTGTGTTACTCATTCCACGAATGCATGATCCTTACAAGTTGTAGCTCGTTGTAAAGGTGACTAATAAGGCTTTCCAACGATATAGAATAAGAATCGACTGAAATAACGTTTCCAAACTTTTTTTGAGGAGTTTATATATAGGCACTGAATCATAACGCAATCTAGACATTATAATGTTCCAGACCTTTGCTTGAGGATATTTTCTCTAACTGGACCTTGTTGAATTTCTGCTGAATACCCCTGCTATAGTCGTTCGGTGAGAGGGCTATGTATGTCATCTGCATATTTGTGGTAGGCAATTTTGTTCTTTTTTATGATGTGTCCCAATGGAAGCATCTAGAGATTGAATAGGAGGGGGGATTGACCCTTGGGGAACCCCACATGTCATTTTAATTTGGTCGCACACAAAGTTGCCAATGGAGACTTAGGCCCCGTCCCAATTCACCCCTAGCCCTTCGTTTTCACCCCTATGGCTTGATTTGCGCGTTCACGTTTAGGGGTAGGGCTGTCCCAATTCATATTTCATCGAGCCATGGCTTCATTTCGAGGGCTAACTATTACTTTGTTTCGAGCGATTTCAGGACCAGACTAGCTTTGAAGCCGTAGGGGTACGCTACCCCTTGATTCCAGGATGCATTGCGAATCATCTACAGAAATCTTATGTCGCTCTATTCAATGCGGAAATGTCATTTTACTTTCTCTGTAATTACTTATTAATAAAGATTTGAAAAATTATGATAACCATCTTATTGTCTTAGTTTAATGTCATTACAATGCATTATAGACCTTTTATTTATAACAAGCATAACCCAAAAATCGCTTTTATGTCGGTGCTGTGTCTAACGTTACAGTAACGCAACGCTGCATGACAGTCGAGCATTTCAGAGATGTACAATCATAAATCAATTATTACCTGTGGCGTTTGACAGTGGATGATGGTACACATATGTAAAGTTATCTATCAAACGTTCGGCTGACTTGTACATGATGCGCATTTCCACCCGCAATCTAATCCGAGCAGTTGTTATTATGTAATATTATTAATGGGTTGTATCATTCATTTCAATGCATTATAGACCTTTTCTTTATAACAAGCACAACAACAACAAAACGTTATTATGCCCATGTGCTGTGTGTCTAACGTTACAAGCTGATTTGTGCATGACAGCCGCGCATTGACATATTTCCATGTCTGATGTCTAATGTCTGATGTACTAATGTCATTTCAATGCATTTTAGACCTTTTCTTTATAACAAGCACAACAACAACAAAACGTTATTATGCCGATGTGCTGTGTGTCTAACGTTACAAGCTGGTTTGTGCATGACAGCCGCGCATTGACATATTTCCATGTCTAATAATGGCATATGACCAGTGATGCCGGTAACGCGATACTAAGTATCGCGATACTCTAATCTGATTACTTTTCCCAGTAACGAGTATTCTATCGCGATACTATTTCCAAATCAGTAATCTGATTAAAGTTACTTATTCGAGTGACTGTGCGTTACTATTGCGTTACTACCTCATAACTTAGGCTAAATGCAGTATTTCTTTGTAATGTTCGATAGTAAACAAACATTTATTGCTTTTCTCGCGTCTTGGGGAGTGACGTCAGTGATCACGTTTTCAACACGAGGTGCAGCAGAATCGCTCACGTGTATCACCACGCTGATTGCACAGTGTAAACAGAAGCGTATAATGGAGCGAGAACAGAGATATGCGTTAAATAGCTGGAAATATAGGGATTATTTTGAGTTTGTGTCAGCAAAGGATGACAAGAACATAAATGTTCGTTGTACACTCTGTGCTGGAAAGAAAATATTGTCCTGTGGTAAAACCACAACATCAAATTTAAAGAAACATTTGGAATCTCTGCACAGCACAGTCAAGCTCGCGGAGAAAGTCCCAGAGACCGCGGCCTCGACTTCTGCGGGAGGTCCCACACCGCTCAAGCAACAAAAGCTGGACTTCAGTAGGCCTACAAAATCACAACCTGTAAGTGTGGGAGAGTTGAATAAATTGGTCGGGCGGTATGTTGTAGAGGAAATGCTGCCCATAAACACAGTTGACTCGCCCTCTTTCCGTGCCATCATTAACAAGATCCCCACTACTACCAATGCCGAGCTACCTCACAGAACATCTTTTTCTTCGTACTTGGAGAAGGAGTATGCAGAGATGGAAAAACATCTGAAGGCTGCGCTGAACGAGGTCGACTATGTGTCAACTACAGCGGACATTTGGACAGCTAACAATAGGAGCTATATGGGAGTAACGCTCCACTGGATTAGTAGATCCACATTAGACCGCAACAAGGCTGCATTGGCGTGTAGGAGAATCCGCGGTAGACACACGTATGATGTTATTGGTGCAGAAATCGAAAACATTCACTCTTCATATGGACTAATCAACAAAGTAGTAGCAACAGTGACAGATAATGGATCTAACTTTGTCAAGGCATTTCAAGTCTATCAGCCTGCTGTCACAGAGTCCGATGATGAGACGGTGGAGGAGGCCACGGATGATGTCACTTTTTTAGATGTGTCAGAAATCCTATCAGCTGAGGATGATAGTGATGGCCAGCTGATTCTTCCCCCGCACCAAAGGTGTGCTTCACATACCCTCAACCTTATTTCTACAAGTGATGTGGAGAAGTACATCACTTCCAAACCAGAGAGCAAGGCTGTGTATAGGAGCAGCACAGCAAAATGCACAGCTCTCTGGACGAAAGCAAGCCGATCTACCGTTGCGTCAGAAACGGTGGAGGAGGTTAACAAAAGAAAGCTCCTGGTACCGACATCCACAAGGTGGAATTCCTTTTACGAAGCCATAAAGAGAATCGCAGAAATCCCCATGAATGAGCTGACTACTCTGTGCAACAAGCTGGGAGTGAAGTGCTTCAAAGACCAGGAGTACCAGTACCTGCATGAGTACTGTACCGTCATGAAGCCTCTAACTATAGCACTGGATATCCTACAAGGTGACTGTCCGTATGGGACTTTACTGCCCACACTTGAAGTCCTGATGCAGAAGACCCTTGCTGTGAAAGACACCCTATCCAAGATGACTGCAGGCCTTCCAGATGCCATAGTGCAGGTATGCTATGTTGTTCCATCTTAAAGATAAATAAATACATTTTCATTGCACTATTCATGAACATGGAGCAGAGTCACACCATACTGCAGTATGTAGGTTGTCAGTTGCACAAACTAATTGCATACATAATTAGTAAATAAAGGTATAAATAATAGACCTTATAGGCTACAACTAGATAATAATAAACATATCAAATTATATCTTTCAGGCTATCCAGACTCGTTTTGCCAGTGTGCTGGACAACAAAGATGCCCTTCTCGCACCTGCTAGTTGTCCAAAATTCAAACTCCGATGGCTGAGAGATGAAGGTAGGAGGGAGCAAGTAAAGGAGCTTCTCACAGCAGAATGTCGCAAAACTGCTCCTGCAGCACAGAGCCCTGCCAGTGTACCCACCACGACTGCCAACCAAGGCGAGATGGACTTTTTTGCTTTTGAGGCGGAGCCAGAGGAGACCTACTCGGCAGAAAAGGAAGTCATGGACTACTTGAGGTCAGGGCATGAGCTTCAGATTCTGAATCAGTATCCAAACATTAAGAACATTTTCTTGAAGTATAACACTCCAACCCCATCTAGCGCTCCTGTAGAGCGGCTCTTTAGTCTGGGAGGTTTGGTGCTCACGCCTAGAAGGAACAGACTTTCTGACAAGAGGTTTGAGAAGCTTCTGTTAATGAGATACAACCACTGGTTTACTCGCCCCTTTCCACTGTTTCACTCATAGTGTGTTCATGGCCTCCATAGCGTGTTCATGGCCTCCATAGCGTGTTCATGGCCTCCATAGCGTGTTCATGGCCTCCTTCCAGTCTTGACAGCTGAGTTCACTCTTCATTGATAAACTCAGACTCACCCAGTTTAGGATTAGGATTATATTAGGATCATATCTGAATGGTCAGGGTAGGTTTTAGGTTTTGTGAAACCACTCCTTGCTAGTTACTGTGTTAAATAAAGATTATATTTATTTTATTGTTTAAAAACAAGTATTTATGTTGGGTGAGGCAAAGAAAGACTCTTTATTTTGTTGTTTTAAGTTATTGTTTAAAGTTTAATTATGTAATTTAAGTTACTGTTAAAATAAAGTGAGTTTTGGCAAAACCAGTTTTCATTTTTATGTTGCGGGGGGGGGGGGGGGGGGGGTCGGGTGCCTAGGCAGCTGCCAATAGTAACTAAAAAAGTAACTAGTAATCTAACTTAGTTACTTTTTAAATCAAGTAATCAGTAAAGTAACTAGATTACTTTTTAAAGGAGTAATCAGTAATCAGAATACTTTTTCAAAGTAACTGTGGCAACACTGCATATGACACGCGAAATGTAACTACAGTTAAGGATACGCGTAAAGGATGATGATCTATCACCGTTCGACTCTACTGAGAAATGTTTCCGCTTATTTGTCAAGAGATCCTCTTTCTACGTTTTTGACCACCACTATGATGGATTGATTTTTGGATTCTAGACGACGAATTGTTCTGAGAAAGGTGCTTGGTAACGTGATTTTTGGACAACGCTTTATGACTACTGATGGACTCGTGTGTATGTGGTGGCTGAGGATTGAGTCACGGGTATCTTTGGAGGAACATCGTGCGCTGACAGATCTGGTTAATACTCTGTGTTTTGGTTGGAGTCATTCATTGTCATTATTGCGATGTCCACAAAAAAGACATCGCTGACGGAAGAGACTAAAAAAGGAACGTCTAAACACTACAGTGTGTTGATAACAAACGAAAAAAGATCCTTATAGCACACGCAACAGAAATAAACACAGCTGAAGAAGGCATTGCGAGATCGCGTCACCCGTACCGCGTCTATTTAAACTAGTGATGCTCCGATCTGATCGGCGCCGATCGGTATCGGCCGATATGGCCTTGATCGGTTTTGATCAGAGTTCTCAAAACGGCCGATCAAACATGACCGATCAGTTTACAAAATGGC
This sequence comes from Nansenia antarctica, assembly GCF_963989245.1. NCBI lineage: Eukaryota > Metazoa > Chordata > Actinopteri > Argentiniformes > Microstomatidae > Nansenia > Nansenia antarctica. The sequence continues at coordinate 86,228,131 of NC_137675.1, read as the reverse complement.
GTCGCCAGTCTGGAAATATTACACAGTGTCGGAAAGAGACAACAAATATGCCGTTTGTAATGTCTGCTCAAAAGAAATACCTCGGGGAGGAACGCACGCAAGGTCTTTCAATACCACGAATATCATACGGCATTTGCTGCGTTCGTCGATTCGCTCAGAGAGCGCCGAAGCGCACACTGGGCTCGACGTCATAAAGGGACCGAGTGCTTTGATTGGACGAGAGGCGTTCCACGAGTGCTGGTCAGAGTTCCAGCGCGACTTCACGAGCGTAGTGTAGGTAGTGTTCACCGACGTCATGTGACCCCACGAGCAGGAAGTCACTTGGCCCATAGCAACAACAACTATTAGCGCGTGAGTTTTAGGTCTTCCTCTGTGCACCTTGCACAAGTGTAGATAGCGAGCGACTTTTCAGCAGCAGGACATATTTTAGATGATAAGAGGAACAGGCTGAGTGCCAAAAACGCTGAGATGCTTGTATTTCTCAAGGCTAATCTGCCAGTGATGCTGCTTAATCAGAAGTAAGGTTTGAGTCTGAAATCTCCTTAGGTGCAATGTTTTGTTTTTTTGTTTTATTGATTATTGCTGACTTGCTGTCTTATCTCCTCCTAAATATGACTTGAAACTGACTGCCTTGAAACAGTATTTTATATTTGGCTATAGCCTGTTTATGTTGCAGTTTAGTTTGGGTATGTTTATTGTTCCTCAGGAAAGCTACAGTTACAGTATAAGCTCCAAGTTCTCTAAGAGCCCCTAGTTCCTCTCATTCGAGTGGAATGTTGCACATTTGATGTGACAGTGTACATTTTATTTATTATGATTTTTATTTTCACATTTTATTTGTTTTTCCTGAAGTAAGCTACAGGTGGTTGTGAATTCAATAAAACAGATGGTCGTCAATTCATGATACTTTCTCATCTCCTAATTTCATTTAAATACTTAATATACAATGTCAATGGTGTTAAGAATAATTTAAAACATAAATAATGCTACACAATAAATAGAATGCTTCAATTGCCATTTTCGACGCTGTGATCGGTGATCGGTGATATCGGATCGGCAGATCACTGATTCCAGTGATCGGTGATCGGTGATCGGCACCAAAAACCCTGATCGGAGCATCTCTAATTTAAACCACTGTTGTTGACGTCATGAAAGGCTGTCCCAATTCATAGGGGTAGATTTCAACCCCTATTGCTTGTGGCTCTGTTCGAAGGCCTTGGCTTCGAATCGAGTCACACTCGAAAACGAGCCATAGGGGTAGAAAAGGGAATTGGGATTGGCCCATAATAGCTTCTGTCCTGTAGGTAGGATCTAAACCAGTCTAGTAGCACTTGCCCTGGCAACAGAAGAGCGCAGTTCAGCCAGCTTTGATGAAACGCCTCCTAGGATTACGGTGCTAGTTGTCCGTCTTCCATTCCGTTTCAAAGCCTTCTAAATCATCCGAATCAGTTATAACATTGTCATAATAATAATAGTAATAACTTTTATTTGTATAGCGCTTTTCCTGCAAACGTTGCATCATCAATATCACTCCCTTCAAAACTAACTTCAGAAACTTCTCAGCTGTTGCCAAGATATTGTGAAAAAATATATAATCTGCATGTGCGTAGATACTCCCACGTGTATATGTTGATGCATTCCATGGGCCAAGAGACCAGAAGAATGTGGAAAAAATACACATACTACAAAATGACGTATCCGCTTTCCCGGCTTGAAAGGTAGAACAACGCAACAGCGCCCCCGGTTTAAATGAGTTAACCATTGTGTTACTCCCCCAATCCACTTGGTCATACAATTTGACCTTTTGACCCTTGTATTATGTTGGGACATACTCACACGTATATGACGTACAGGCATGTTTATATTATTTTATTTTATTACACCTTTTCTTTAACAATATATTTGAGAAACCAGAGAGACACCATCATGTTTTGCAGTATAAACTATAGGTATATATCTATTTAAAATAATATTCTTCTTTTTGACAACTTTGCTCAATGTTTTGCACAAAATGTGTTTGTAACCCTGTATATGTTCATATTCTTACAGATGAGCAGAGCTCCAACCCAGGTTCAGACAGCGAGCCCAGCTCCACCACATCAGGAAACCATAAACAACACAGACACTCAGGAGAGAAAACACACCACTGCTCCCAGTGTGGCAAGAGTTTCAAGCATGCAGGACACTTGAAGCAGCATCAGAGAATACACACAGGAGAGAAACCATACCAGTGCTCCCAGTGTGGGAAGAGTTTCAGTCAAGCAGGAGACCTGAAGAGGCACCAGAGATTACACACAGGAGAGAAACCATACCACTGCTCACAGTGTGGGCAGAGTTTTAGTCAAGCAGGACACCTGAAGCAGCATCAGAGAATACACTCAGGAGAGAAACCATGCCAGTGCACACAGTGTGGCATGAGTTTCAGCCATGCAGGAAACCTAATTGTACACCAGAGAATACACACAGGAGAGAAACCATACCAGTGCACACATTGTGGAAAGAGTTTCAATCGATCAAGAGACCGAATTCTCCACCAGAGAATACACACAGGAGAGGAACCATACCATTGCTCCCAGTGTGGGAAGACTTTCACTCGGGCAGATACCCTAAGGAGGCATCAGAGAATACACTCAAGAGTTTCAATCGGGAACAAAACCTAAAGAGCCACCTGAGAATTCACACAGGAGAGAAACCATACCAGTGCTCCGAGTGTGGGAAGAGTTTCAGTCATGCAGGAAGCCTGAAGAAGCATCAGAGAGGAAGAATCTGCAGGAGTGTGCAAAGGGCTGTTTCTGAAGGCTTGTTCTTGAAGGGCTGTTTCTGAAGGGCTGTTTCTGGAGGACTGTTCCCGAAGGCCTGTTTCTGAAGGCCTGTTTCTGAAGGCCTGTTTCTGAAGGCCTGTTTCTGAAGGCCTGTTTCTGAAGGCCTGTTTCTGAAGGCCTGTTTCTGAAGGCTTGTTTCTGAAGGCCTGTTTCTGAAGGCCTGTTTCTGAAGGCTTGTTCCTGAAGGCTTGTTTCACCACTCCTGCAGTGTGTGTGTGTGTTACCAGGGGGCTCAGTTCCAGGGCCGCAGGCGGGCTGAGGAGGAGGAGAGGAGGAGGCTGACCCGGCTGGTCCAGGACCAGGCCCGCCAGGCCGCGGCGCTGAGGCAGGAGATCAACGTCCTGTCCCATAAGGGAGGTCACATCCTGCCCCCCGTACCCCCCCCTGGCTTCCCCCGGCCCAGCCCCGGCCCCCAGCCCCACCCCCACCCCCGGCTCCGGCCCAGCCAGGACAGGACAAAGAAGTGACAACACACACTCACACACACACACACACCATACACCACATACACATACATACACCACAACGTGATTGACATATCTTACACACACACACACACACTATATAAACACTCCCTTCACACACACACACACATACATATCTTATGTGACATATCTTACACACATACACACACTATATAAACACTCCCCTCCCACACACACCTCATATGTTGGCACACAGGGAACACGCGTGTGTCACATCGACATATCTCTACCTGGACCCACTGGAGGCCACTGCAGAAAATAAACGTCATACCTTTGTTTGATCTCATGGTCTTTTACTTATGATGAATCATGTATCATCTCATCCGTATCTTATGATCTCCCTCAGGTAGTGTCAGCTGTGTGGTGTGTAGGGGGTGGTGGTGTGTAGGGGGTGGTGGTGTGTAGGGGGTGGTGGTGTGTAAGGGGTGGTGGTGTGTAGGCAGGCCCGGATTAACCCCCTAGGGTGCCCTAGGGTGACCAGACTTGATGTGTGCCCCCCCCCCCCCCCCCCAACACACACACCCCTCCTACTTTGCAAGTGAAAGTGTGATATTTACTATGCTTACAAAACCCATAGATTTACAAGAGCATATAACTACAGTACAGGCTCATCACAGTTGGGCCTAATGCCGTGGTATAGCCTTTACACTGATGCTCAAATCTGAATGCAACTCACATCACAATGCAACACGACTTTCTAAATATAGGCTAATTATTTCCATCATAAATGGCCTGAGACTACATGCTAAACCATAACAAAGGGGAAAAATGCACATACTGTATACTACAATAAAACAAGCTCAATTCCAACCAAGTCCAATAACGACTGTTGCAGGCATATAAGAATAAGAACATATTTTCTGTCCGCATTAATGAAGCGTACTACAGGTATTATGGAAATAAACAGCGCCTCTCTCTTTGCCGCTCTGCTCACCTTCGTGATGCTGTATCAGACGTAGGCTATAGCCCTGTGCATCACACAGGCCCAAATCAGCCACAGCGTCATATTAGCCCCAAATAATCATAAGTAAGCCTTACCTTTAGCAGAACTTATTTTTTCTTGATTTTACGCAGGCAAAGTCGTTTACTAAATCCTCAAAGTCCATTTCTTTGACCAACTCGGATTCAATTGCCAGCAGGGAATCTTATTATTATCAGGCCTCTCTTATTGCACTATAGTTCTCTCTCAACGCTTTGGTAGAGTCAGTCCTACAACTCCATCTAGTACTGGACAGTGGTTTTAGAGTCCTGCTGATGTTCACATCCTTATTTTTAAATATCCGGCTCCATCGGTGAGGGGATGCTGCACAAAACGCATACAATGACTGAAGTAGGTCAAAGAAATCACTCGCATCCTTACAGCTATTAATGCTGTTTACACCGACAACATTAAGGGAATGTCCAGCACAGGGCACGTAATGAATCAGGGGGTTTGCTTTTTTAAGATGCGCCTGGAGGCCGTTATATTTACCCGACATGTTACTGGCGTTGTCGTAACTTTGTCCCCGGCAATTCGACAAGTCTAACCCCAGGTCATGACATGAACCATTCTTACTACACATTCAGCAAGACTTGCTCCAGTGTGGCTGTGAATGGGCTCGCTCGCTCTGCTGCCCCCCCCACTGTTAACTTCGGTGCTAATTTTAGGCCTAGGTGAAATAAAAAAATGATGTTGGGACATTTTTAAGAGTGGCCGTATGTCTGGAGTCTTTGCCTTGCTTAATTTTTCGCTTGGCAGAGCCACTCAGTTGTCGCCTGTACATTTTGATTTCTTCGTTGATAGTTGGGCGGCACTGCGTCATCGCGCACTTGTCTGTGACTGGGGGGGGGGCACTTACACCGAACTCGCAATTATGTATCTTTTTATACATGATAGCCTAAATATAACCGTTAGTTTTGTACCTGTGTGGATGTCTTCCAGTAAATATAGCCTATATTTTAAAAATGTGCCCAAAATATTTTAAAGGTCTATTCATTGTCCGAATAATTTGGTGCCCCCCCATTGGCTGGTGCCCCAGGGCGTTCACCCGATGCAATATATGGATAATCCGGGCTTGCCTCCGGAGCCATAGCCGCCACCTTTGTAGACTGAGATATTCGTTTCACATACATTATATACAATTTTAGATTTAAAAAAGGCCCCAGCGCTCTTAAAGGATAGATGACAATTTTGCGAAATGATGGCGCTCAGTTGTGGTTCATAAGGCTGCGTGCTCCGTGCTCGTTCACCCGCTAATGATTAATCAGAACATCTGTTTATGTATGTACATTCTTGTTGTCCAATTTGTCCAATATGCCTGTTTCTCCTGAATAATAATAATAATAATAACTTTTATTTTATGTATTGCACTTTTCCTGCAAATGAATCACTGTTGTAGCATTATGCGCACCAGGGGAGGCTGGATGCGGTTGAAATCAGAGGACCGACTTATTGTCATGCATGGAAGTGAATGGGGAATGGTATCAAACACTCGGTTTACAATGAGCCCGTCCTCCGATGTCAACGTCCTCCAGCCTCCTTACGTGTTTGATACCATTCCTCATTCCATTTAATGCATAACAACGAGCCCGTCTTCCCATGTGTACCTCCACCAGCCTCTCCTTCATTGCCGCTGCTATGCAAATATAGTCCTATAGTCGCAGATGGAATATGATTTGGTTGTGTAGTATGCACGAGGCGACCACCACCTATCAGGATAACATGTTAGGATATATATTTTTCAAAGGTCCTATTGTCAATTCGTCTAGCACCAGCTGCTTAGCTATGATGTTACATATCTTATCAGTTTTCCTGTTTTAATATGCACATTATCAGTATTGTACCCTACCAGGTGTAGCAGGATACTCCTTTTTCAGTTCTCACGTCAAACACAACACTCAATTCATAGTTTTAGAACATTCTAATAGACCATTCAGCTCTTACATCATAGTGGCCAAAAGGGGAAGGACTCTGTGTTTTCTAAAAGTATATAATATATTGTAAACTGAAGAGGAAACACCTTTCCTCTCAGGGTTGGGTCCAGCTGCTGCAGCACTGCTTTGTAGGTGTAACTTTCAATAAATATACCACTTGTGCAATAGAAAACATCTCTCCTCTTTCTTGGAGCAGTCAACAAAAGAACCGATTCTGATTCTTATTCCAACAAACAGTACAACCCCCCCCCCCCCCCCCCCCTCTCAGACGAACACCGTTCGTGGCAAAAAATACCCGGTTTGTCAGCAATGTTCACCTCTCGCTGCTTGGGGTCATGTGTTACTACTGAGAGCGTAGAGCTGTAATAGCTGCTGGTCTTGGCTGAAACAGCGATGATCTGATATCGTTTGCACCTCACATACTCATTGTGACATGTATTCTAAGTTGTGAGAGTTATAGTGTTACGTCCTCCCCCAGGGACGTGCAAGTGGGCCACCATAGAACAAACAAAAATATCAAAACACACCTCTTCCCTGATCCTAATCCAAAAGGATAGCGAACTAGCGAACTAACTATCCCTACCACGTAGGCTGTGCTGGTGATGTTGAAGAACATGTCTCCCTCCTCTACACAGTTTCACAGTTAACAATCATAATCAATTCAACTGCTCTTCCTTGGGCAATTGTCTGATGTGTTGTGGGCCAGTGTTTCCTCTAACATTGAACAGGTGGGGCACCCCCACCACCAAGCACCCCTCCTCCCCTGTTGTTGTTATTGTGAGCTTGTGTATCACTCACCCATAGAAGAGCAGCAGGAGAGCCAGCACAGGCAGGTTAGTGGAAGACACGTAGGCGTCTTGTTGAAAGCAGCCGATGATGACGATGACCGAGGTCGCAGGGACGATGTAGTTACACTGTGGGAACAGAACCCAACGCATTCCTCAGTATATCATACTGTACCGTTTATCTCACATCCCTCTGTATATCATACTGTACCGTTTATCTCACATCCCTCTGTATATCATACTGTACCGTTTATCTCACATCCCTCTGTATATCATACTGTACCGTTTATCTCACATCCCTCTGTATATCATACTGTACCGTTTATCTCACATCCCTCTGTATATCATACTGTACCGTTTATCTCACATCCCTCTGTATATCATACTGTACCGTTTATCTCACATCCCTCTGTATATCATACTGTACCGTTTATCTCACATCCCTCTGTATATCATACTGTACCGTTTATCTCACATCCCTCTGTATATCATACTGTACCGTTTATCTCACATCCCTCTGTATATCATACTGTACCGTTTATCTCACATCCCTCTGTATATCATACTGTACCGTTTATCTCACATCCCTCTGTATATCATACTGTACCGTTTATCTCACATCCCTCTGTATATCATACTGTACCGTTTATCTCACATCCCTCTGTATATCATACTGTACCGTTTATCTCACATCCCTCTGTATATCATACTGTACCGTTTATCTCACATCCCTCTGTATATCATACTGTACCGTTTATCTCACATCCCTCTGTATATCATACTGTACCGTTTATCTCACATCCCTCTGTATATCATACTGTACCGTTTATCTCACATCCCTCTGTATATCATACTGTACCGTTTATCTCACATCCCTCTGTATATCATACTGTACCGTTTATCTCACATCCCTCTGTATATCATACTGTACCGTTTATCTCACATCCCTCTGTATATCATACTGTACCGTTTATCTCACATCCCTCTGTATATCATACTGTACCGTTTATCTCACATCCCTCTGTATATCATACTGTACCGTTTATCTCACATCCCTCTGTATATCATACTGTACCGTTTATCTCACATCCCTCTGTATATCATACTGTACCGTTTATCTCACATCCCTCTGTATATCATACTGTACCGTTTATCTCACATCCCTCTGTATATCATACTGTACCGTTTATCTCACATCCCTCTGTATATCATACTGTACCGTTTATCTCACATCCCTCTGTATATCATACTGTACCGTTTATCTCACATCCCTCTGTATATCATACTGTACCGTTTATCTCACATCCCTCTGTATATCATACTGTACCGTTTATCTCACATCCCTCTGTATATCATACTGTACCGTTTATCTCACATCCCTCTGTATATCATACTGTACCGTTTATCTCACATCCCTCTGTATATCATACTGTACCGTTTATCTCACATCCCTCTGTATATCATACTGTACCGTTTATCTCACATCCCTCTGTATATCATACTGTACCGTTTATCTCACATCCCTCTGTATATCATACTGTACCGTTTATCTCACATCCCTCTGTATATCATACTGTACCGTTTATCTCACATCCCTCTGTATATCATACTGTACCGTTTATCTCACATCCCTCTGTATATCATACTGTACCGTTTATCTCACATCCCTCTGTATATCATACTGTACCGTTTATCTCACATCCCTCTGTATATCATACTGTACCGTTTATCTCACATCCCTCTGTATATCATACTGTACCGTTTATCTCACATCCCTCTGTATATCATACTGTACCGTTTATCTCACATCCCTCTGTATATCATACTGTACCGTTTATCTCACATCCCTCTGTATATCATACTGTACCGTTTATCTCACATCCCTCTGTATATCATACTGTACCGTTTATCTCACATCCCTCTGTATATCATACTGTACCGTTTATCTCACATCCCTCTGTATATCATACTGTACCGTTTATCTCACATCCCTCTGTATATCATACTGTACCGTTTATCTCACAGTCTTTAAAGGTAAATTGAGCTCACAACAAACTCACATCACTTTTCTTTTTTGATCTACATCAGCACCTGCAAAAAAAAGATCAGTAGCATGGACATTTCAACCAGCTACCTTCTGCACATAGGGCATGGTCCATGCCATTACACTACCAAGCTGCTCACAACAAATGCACAGAGTCATGACAGGAAGGACTACAGAGTCACTGCTGCCAGGATAATTGGACTCACACCACACCCAACCTCACAGCACTAAACAACAGGGCCATCTCACGCATCGCCACCACAATAGAACAGGACATCACCCACCCACTCAATCTGTACTCACTCACTGCCATCCGGGCACAGGTACAGAACACTAAGGTGCAAGAGGGCTCGCTTTGGCAAAAGCCTGATCCCCGCAGCCATTGTGGCCTTAAATAACAGACTGCGCTGAGTGTGTGTATGAATGAATGGACTTTATTGTCATTGCTACAGTACAGGTACCAAACAACGAAATTTAGGAGGGGTGGCTCCCCTGGTGTTAGGAAAGGGAAAAAAAAAACACTTTTAAAAACAAATCACAAGAAGGGAAGGAGCTGGTTTACATAAATAAAGGCTATGTACACAATCCACTGTACTATACTGTACAGATAGACGACTAGGGTTGTCATATTGCACAATAGTATTGTTTCACATTATTTAAAGTGTCACAGTTTGCAGGCTTGAAATGTACATGTTTGTGCCTCAGCACTACACCAGATTTTTTCAGTCCAGCAGCTGCCATACAATCCGTCCAGACTGTCCAGGGCCCAGAACTTAGGTCTTTGCTGTGTTCAGGGCCTGGACGGCCCTGTGGTAGAAGCTGTTCTTCAGTCTGTTAGTCTTAGCGGCCAGGGTCCTGAACCGCCTTTTCGAGGGCAGCCTGGTAAAGTGTACGTACCCAGGGTGGGTCGGGTCCCTGGAGATCTTGGAGGCCTTCCTGAGACAGCGTGTGTTGTACAGCTCTTCCAGAGAGGGGAGGGGGGCGCCGGTGATCTTCTGTGCTGTTCTCACGACTCTCTGTAGCGCATTTCTCTCCGCTGTTGTGCAGCTGGAGAACCAGTTGCAGATGCCGTAGGTGAGGATGCTCTCCACTGCGCCGCGGTAAAAGGTCACCAGTATCTCCTGCTTGCTGTGTTCCTTCCTGAGGCATCTCAGGGTGTATAGCCGCTGTTGTGCCCTCTTGATGGTGCCTTTTGTGTTGTCCTTCCAGGTCAGGTCATCCCGCAAGTGCGTCCCCAGGAATCGGATGGTTGAGACTCTCCACGCTCTCTCCGTCGATGAGCAGGGGCTGGATCTCGGACTTTTTCCTCCTGAAGTCTACGATGATTTCCTGGGTCTTTGACTTGTTCAGCAGCAGGTTGTTAACCTTGCACAGCTTGCTCAGTTGCTCTACCTCATCCCTGTACGCCGCCTCGTCCCCCCCCGAGATACATCCCACCACGGTGGTGTCGTCTGCAAACTTTACGATGGAGTTGCTGGGGTGGACGGGGGTGAAGTCGTAGGTGTAGAGGTTGTAGAGGATGGGGCTTAGCACGCAGCCCTGGGGGGACCCAGTGCTGAGTCTGAGGGCTGTGGAGGTGTGGGGGCCCACCCGCACCCTCTGGGGGCGGTCGGTCAGGAAGTCCACGCACATATAGAGTGTGAAAGACCCAGGTATAGTAGTTTGGTCACTAGCCTGTCACAGTCAGATGGAGCATTCGGTAAACAGCTGAGTATCAGCTGAGTTAAAGAAAACAAACTCTTACCTTTGATGACACCCACATCAGCCCTGTTTTCCCGTACTTCTCCCGTGTGTCTCTTATTGTCTGTGTCTGCATGTTTTTCCAGCATGTAATTCCGTTGTCAATAAAAAAATCGTCTCCCCTTCTTTTCCCCTTGACAATACTGTGTCGTTGCTAAAGTGACGGCACATAAGAATCGTTTTTTTACTTGCTAATGTCTGCTGATACACCACCACAGCTAGCTGATGCTGATGGCTCTCCCGCTGTAGCTTATTTGTGCACCTAGCTAGCTAGATCAGCTTTTTGTATCTTTTAGATGCTAGGCTGATCCGGAGGCTGGATGCTGAACGTAGCACTTGAAACTGGCGCCGCTCTCTGGGGGGTATTCCATCAACATCGCTAAAAGAAAATCCAGGTTTAGTCTGACAAGTCTCGCGAGAGTTCCTAAAAATATCCAGGCATATTCTGACAAGTCTCGCGAGAGTTATCCAAAATAAGCCAGGATTTTCCTTTAGCGACGTTGATGGAATACCCCCCTGGACTGCAGATGCTCCCGCGTTAGCATTAGCATCCATCTTTTCTTCTCCCTTCTCACCGTCACGAGCTCAAATTACACTTGTCGGCCGATCTAACTCTTAACACTCACTTACAGGACTTCTGACACCATGTCGTGTTATTCTATTAAACATACACGTGAGTCCTTCTGTATTTCAATGTAGTGTCTTTATTTTAACTCGCTCTGTAAGCTCTACAATACCGGTCTCTTGTTGTCTCGTCGTAACCTGCCCACCTGACCTGATGTCACTACGGTGGCCTGTACACAGAATACCACAGTTCACATTTAGACCAATCAGGAGCCCTTGTGTCACATCGTCAACTGAATGTTTAATGTCATTAATCTGATTTTGGATCAGCGGTTAGAGAGAGATGGGCGTGGATTTAGGTGCACTTTTAGTCAACATCCATTATAGCGCTGATCTAGGATCATATATTTTTTTAAAAATGAGATTTTTTTTTTGTGTGTGTGTGTGGACTGAATCAATTTGTGGCGGAGGAAATTCATTCGTGGCGGCCCGCCACCAATAAATGCATATAGAGGAAACACTGGAGACACTGGGGTGTTATAGAGGTGTTATAGAGGTGTTATAGAGACACTGTGATGTTATAGAGGTGTTATAGAGACACTGGGGTGTTATAGAGACACTGGGGTGTTATAGAGGTGTTATAGAGGTGTTATAGAGACACTGGAGTGTTATAGAGGTGTTATAGAGACACTGAGGTGTTATAGAGGTGTTATAGAGACACTGAGGTGTTATAGATGTGTTATAGAGACACTGTGATGTTATAGAGGTGTTATAGAGACACTGGGGTGTTATAGAGGTGTTATAGAGGTGTTATAGAGACACTGAGGTGTTATAGAGGTGTTATAGAGAAACTGTGATGTTATAGAGGTGTTATAGAGGTGTTATAGAGACACTGTGATGTTATAGATGTGTTATAGAGACACTGTGATGTTATAGAGGTGTTATAGAGACACTGGGGTGTTATAGAGGTGTTATAGAGAAACTGTGATGTTATAGAGCTGTTATAGAGGTGTTATAGAGACACTGTGATGTTATAGAGGTGTTATAGAGACACTGTGATGTTATAGAGGTGTTATAGAGACACTGGGGTGTTATAGAGGTGTTATAGAGGTGTTATAGAGACACTGGGGTGTTATAGAGGTGTTATAGAGGTGTTATAGAGACACTGAGGTGTTATAGAGGTGTTATAGAGACACTGGGGTGTTATAGAGGTGTTATAGAGGTGTTATAGAGACACTGAGGTGTTATAGAGGTGTTATAGAGACACTGAGGTGTTATAGAGGTGTTATAGAGACACTGAGGTGTTATAGAGATGTTATAGAGACACTGAGGTGTTATAGAGGTGTTATAGAGACACTGAGGTGTTATAGAGGTGTTATAGAGGTGTTATAGAGACACTGTGATGTTATAGAGGTGTTATAGAGACACTGTGATGTTATAGAGACACTGAGGTGTTATAGAGGTGTTATAGAGACACTGAGGTGTTATAGAGGTGTTATAGAGACACTGTGATGTTATAGATGTGTTATAGAGACACTGTGATGTTATAGAGGTGTTATAGAGACACTGTGATGTTATAGAGATGTTATAGAGGTGTTATAGAGACACTGGGGTGTTATAGAGGTGTTATAGAGGTGTTATAGAGACACTGGGGTGTTATAGAGTTGTTATAGAGGTGTTATAGAGACACTTTGTTGTTATAGAGGTGTTATAGAGACACTGGGGTGTTATAGAGTTGTTATAGAGGTGTTATAGAGACACTTTGTTGTTATAGAGGTGTTATAGAGGTGTTATAGAGACACTGATGTTATAGAGGTGTTATAGAGATGTTATAGAGACACTGTGATGTTATAGATGTGTTATAGAGACACTGATGTTATAGAGGTGTTATAGAGATGTTATAGAGACACTGTGGTGTTATAGAGGTGTTATAGAGGTGTTATAGAGACACTGAGGTGTTATAGAGGTGTTATATAGGTGTTATAGAGACACTGTGATGTTATAGAGGTGTTATAGAGACACTGAGGTGTTATAGAGGTGTTATAGAGGTGTTATAGAGGTGTTATAGAGACACTGAGGTGTTATAGAGGTGTTATAGAGACACTGTGGTGTTATAGAGGTGTTATAGAGACACTGTGATGTTATAGAGGTGTTATAGAGACACTGGGGTGTTATAGAGGTGTTATAGAGACACTGAGGTGTTATAGAGGTGTTATAGAGGTGTTATAGAGACACTGAGGTGTTATAGAGGTGTTATAGAGGTGTTATAGAGACACTGATGTTATAGAGGTGTTATAGAGACACTGAGGTGTTATAGAGGTGTTATAGAGGTGTTATAGAGGTGTTATAGAGACACTGTGATGTTATAGATGTGTTATAGAGACACTGGGGTGTTATAGAGGTGTTATAGAGACACTGGGGTGTTATAATCAGAATTGCTTTATTACATCCAATGTACAGGTACACAAGAGTAACATCCGTAGGCTCAGGCTATAGTGGGGGTGCTATAGGGGCCAGTGACCACTGGGGGTGCTATAGAAGCCAGTGACCAGTGGGGGGCGCTCTAGGCACACTTGAGCAGCTTGTTGATGTTGTTCTGGCGTGCGGCGGCGGCGTCGCTGTCTGGTTTGACCATCGCTGGGAGGTCACCGGATATCTTGATGTTAAAGTAGAGAGCTGGAAGAGGGGAGGAGGAGGGTAGGAGGATGGAGTGGAGGGGAGGAGGAAGAGAAGGAGGAGAGGAGGAGGGAGAGAAGGAGGAGAGGGTAGGAGGGGGAGGGAGAGGGAGAGTGGATGTTAGAACTACATTGATTGTGGCAATAAGATGTTTCAGTTGAACGACGTTCAGTAGATAAACAGGTCTAGGGACGGTAGAGCAGCAGCAGGATTCAACAGATGCTAAACGTCAGGGCTAGGGGTCAGGGGTCAGGGCTAGGGGTCAGAGTTAGGAGTCAGGGGTCAGAGACTCACGTCCTGAGAAGAGGAAGTAGTCGTATCCGTCGGCCTTCTTGGGGTTGGGGAGGGACAGGGACGACGTCACGGGGGAGGGGACGCCCTTCAGAGACAACCTGACGTTCACCTCCGCCCCCAGGCGCAGATCTAACAACAACAACAACAACAACAACAACATTACAGCCTCGTCACCGTGTGTGTGTGTGTGTGTGTGTGTGTGTGTACACCCACCAGTGTCTCTAGCGGAGGGTCTCTTAGTGTAGTCGGAGGTCTTGGTCTTCCTGCCACAGGGGGCGCTGTTGCGGGGGAAGGTGAGCTTCTGCATGCTGCCTCCTACACAACAACATGACACACGTGTCAATGGTATCCTTTTAAAATAGAGATGTATATAATATAATAATAATAGTGATAATAATAATAGTGATAATAATAATAGTAATAGTGAGAGTGAGAGTGAGAGTGAGAGTGACCGGGGGTGAAGAAGTAGAGGGTCTCAGGTCGTTTCTTGGTCTCAGGCACAGCCAGGGCAGCTGAGAGGGGTCCTGACAGACCCCCGAACCCTGACTTCAGGCTCTGGGGGAACCCCGCCTCCGGCACCCCGAGACTGTCCAACCTCCAGTACTGATCCCCCTGGGGGAGGGGAGGGGAGGGGAGGTTTAATACAGCAGGCTAGTTACCATGACAATGTAAGTAAGCCTTGAGAAGAGTTGGTTCTGGAGCCTAACGGCCCTTAGGGGGAGGAGTCTATCTCCTGTTTCCATAGCGTGAGGCAGCTTGATGTACAAGTACACCCCCTGGACATGAGGCTGGTATGTCGCTGGGTCTTACCCCCTGGACATGATGCTGGTATGTCGCTGGGTCTTACCCCCTGGACATGAGGCTGGTATGTCGCTGGGTCTTACCCCCTGGACATGAGGCTGGTATGTAGCTGGGTCTTACCCCCTGGACATGAGGCTGGTATGTAGCTGGGTCTTACCCCCTGGACATGAGGCTGGTATGTCGCTGGGTCTTACCCCCTGGACATGAGGCTGGTATGTAGCTGGGTCTTACCCCCTGGACATGAGGCTGGTATGTTGCTGGGTCTTACCCCCTGGACATGAGGCTGGTATGTCGCAGGGTCTTACCCCCTGGACATGAGGCTGGTATGTTGCTGGGTCTTACCCCCTGGACATGAGGCTGGTATGTCGCAGGGTCTTACCTGATCCAACCCTTAATGCTGCCACGGGAGGGTTTGACTCGGCCAGGGATCAAACTCACGACCTCCCGACCTCAGGACGGACACTCTAACCACAAGGCTGGTTACCTTGGTGATGTAGGTGTGTATATTATGGGCTGGCTGGTTACCTTGGTGATGTAGGTGTGTATATTATGGGCTGGCTGGTTACCTTGGTGATGTAGGTGTGTCCCAGGCAGTTGCAGCGTGAGAAGACAGTGTCGACGGGGGCGGGGATTCCCAGCTCCTCTGTGATGCTGCGGGCGGGGGAGGGGGCGGGGCCAGAGCCGGGGGCGGGGCCAGAGCCGGGGGGGGCGGGGCCAGACAGGTCCAGGGACCAGAAGAACTGGCCTAGAAGATCACATCACATGACACATCTCATGTTCACATGGATAAAAGTGTCAAATACACAACAGTCTAGCGTTTGTTTGTGTGTGTGTGTGTGAGTGAGTGAGTGTAACCCTGGGTTTCTAACCTTGTGTACCTCTTGTTCTATTTATATCATGTGTTATATCTCTATTTGCACTCCTGGTTGGATGCTAAACTGCATTTCGTTGTATTGTACTTGTACTCTGCGATGACAATAAAATTGTATCTAATCAACAACAGCAAAAAGTATATATTTATGCATAAATATATAAATAATATAAAACAAGATATTAATTGTGTAAGGAACCCGATTTATATGAGTAAATTAGTAAATAGCAGGGCTGCAGACTTATTGGATTGGTCAGTCAGTCACTAGGCCCGCCTTTGGGTTTCCATGGCAACAGAGAGTAACGTCTTTTCCTGGTTTTCCCTGAGCGAATAGAAGCAACGGCAGACTGGTGTAAATACTGACCAGAACTGGACAACACGGAGAAACTAAACGTGATTTGGTTGAAGATACAGTTACAGATGATAGAATTGGAAGATGTCCTCGGTGAATCTTAAAAAGAAAAGTGTAAATACTAGATAACTGTCGTAATGGATGTTCTGGCAAGTTAGCTACACCTCGCGCTAGCTTTAGCCTCTCTTTAGTTAGCTACACATCGTGCTAGCTTTAGCCTCGTGACCGACCTATTTGACTCTGATATGAGCTGCGTTAGTAACACATTAGGTCACAGGTCCGGACATGAAAAACGAACTCCTGGTACAATGTTACTACTGGTACTCCGTTTTCATCCGGTTTATTTAGAAATTAGTGAATGTGAATTAGACATTATTATTATTATTATTATTATTATTTCCATTATTTCCTTCTGTGACACAATAGAATTGATTTATAGAGACCGAATTTATTCGGTGTGTTTTATTGAATGTGTTTATTGTGTATAGTGTTTATTGTGTTCTATTATCTGTCGCCGGTTACACTGCCACTGGTCTCTAAAGGAAATGTCAGTATATCTGTAACAGCTAATATATATAGGGTTAGAGCTACGGTTGTAACCCAGGATTATGTGTGTGTGTGTGTGTGTGTGTGTGTGTGTGTGTGTGTGTGTCTGTGTGCCTGTGTGTCGCCTCCTACCTTTGAAGATGAGGATGGTCCCGTTGGCCAGGGTGGTGAGGCCGTCCATGGGCTGTTCACTGCACAGGTCTGGACCTGCTGAGCTGGCTGCTGTTAGGGCCTGAGGGGAGGGGGGGGAGGAGGGCCCTGTTAGGGCCTGGTACAGGTCAGCCAGGGGGGAGGGGGGGGAGGAGGGCCCTGTTAGGGCCTGGTACAGGTCAGCCAGGGGGGAGGGGGGGGAGGAGGGCCCTGTTAGGGCCTGAGGGGAGGGGGGGGAGGAGGGCCCTGTTAGGGCCTGGTAGAGGTCAGCCAGGGGGGAGGGGGGGGAGGAGGGCCCTGTTAGGGCCTGAGGGGAGGGGGGGGAGGAGGGCCCTGTTAGGGCCTGGTAGAGGTCAGCCAGGGGGGAGGGGGGGGAGGAGGGCCCTGTTAGGGCCTGGTACAGGTCAGCCAGGGGGGAGGGGGGGGAGGAGGGGCCTGTTAGGGCCTGGTACAGGTCAGCCAGGGTACTGGAGGGGGAGAGGGGGGAGGAGGGGCCTGTTAGGGCCTGGTAGAGGTCAGCCAGGGGGGAGGGGGGGGAGGAGGGGCCTGTTAGGGCCTGGTACAGGTCAGCCAGGGTACTGGAGGGGGAGAGGGGGGAGGAGGGCCCTGTTAGGGCCTGGTACAGGTCAGCCAGGGGGGAGGGGGGGGAGGAGGGCCCTGTTAGGGCCTGGTACAGGTCAGCCAGGGGGGAGGGGGGGGAGGAGGGCCCTGTTAGGGCCTGGTACAGGTCAGCCAGGGTACTGGAGGGGGAGAGGGGGGAGGAGGGGCCTGTTAGGGCCTGGTAGAGGTCAGCCAGGGGGGAGGGGGGGGAGGAGGGGCCTGTTAGGGCCTGGTAGAGGTCAGCCAGGGTACTGGAGGGGGAGAGGGGGGAGGAGGGGCCTGTTAGGGCCTGGTACAGGTCAGCCAGGGGGGAGGGGGGGGAGGAGGGGCCTGTTAGGGCCTGGTAGAGGTCAGCCAGGGTACTGGAGGGGGAGAGGGGGGAGGAGGGGCCTGTTAGGGCCTGGTATAGGTCAGCCAGGGTACTGGAGGGGGAGAGGGGGGAGGAGGGCCCTGTTAGGGCCTGGTACAGGTCAGCCAGGGTACTGGGGGGGGAGTCCCCTGCTAGGGCCTGTGAGGCAGAGGGGGGGGAGGAGGGGCCACCGGCCGGTCCATGGGAGAGGATGAACTGGATGGAGAGAGGAGCTCCAGGGGAGGAGGGGGTCTGGGCACCAAAGTTACCCACCGAGGGGCCACCCTGGCTGGGCATGGGGACGGAGAGAGGGAGCGTGGAGGGGATGGAGGAGAGAGGGAGGGACGAGAGAGGGAGGGAGGAGGGGGGAGGGAGGTCCTCCAATACGACGGAGGCTGCGTCACTCAGGGCTGCAGAGGAAGAGAAGTCAACAGGGAGGAAGTCAGGGGGAGGGGCAACAAATATCATCAGTCAATCCAATTTAGCCTTTGCACGACTGCTCCCTCTAAGTACTGTACTAGCCATACTGTACCTATCACTATCATGTTTTATATCACTATTTGCTCGGCTAGTTGGATGCCAAACTGCATTTCGTTGTCTGGTACTCTGCAATGACAATAACCCTAACCCTCTAATATAGTCTGATGTAATCCATCAGGCTCACCCTCCATCACAGAGGCGGGGCCAGGGACCAGGGGGTAAAGGTCAGGGGTCAGCGGTGAGGCTTTAGGGATGAAGGAGGCGGGGCCTTTGGAGTCTGTCACACACACACACACACACATACACACACAAGTAGCAGAAATTAGTGGTGTGTGTATGTGTTCTCTTCTCTCCTTCCCTTCCAAAACCCTTGAACGTGCTGCATCTACACAACTGACTGACTATCAGCTGCATCTAAACAACTGACTGACTATCTCCGTCAGATGGAACATCTGGACCCCCACCAATCCGGCTTCAAGGCTGGGCACTCCACTGAGACTGCTCTCCTTGCTGTCACGGAGGCGCTCCACTCTGCTCAAGTTTCCTCCCTCTGCTCTGTTCTCATCCTCCTGGACCTGTCTGCTGCCTTCCACACAGTCAACCACCAGATCCTTCACTCCACCCTCTCAGAACTGGGCATCTCTGGCTCTGCACTCTCCTGGTTTGCTTCCTACCTGGCGGGTCGCTCCTACCAGGTGACTTGGAGAGGATCGTTGTCTTCTCCACGAACCCTCACCACACGGGTCCCTCAGGGCTCTGTCCTAGGGCCCTTACTGTTCTCCCTCTATACCACTGGGGTCCCTCAGGGCTCTGTCCTAGGGCCCTTACTGTTCTCCCTCTATACCACTGGGGTCCCTCAGGGCTCTGTCCTAGGGCCCTTACTGTTCTCCCTCTATACCACTGGGGTCCCTCAAGGCTCTGTCCTAGGGCCCTTACTGTTCTCCCTCTATACCACTGGAGTCCCTCAGGGCTCTGTCCTAGGCCCCCTACTGTTCTCCCTCTATACCACTGGGGTCCCTCAGGGCTCTGTCCTAGGGCCCTTACTGTTCTCCCTCTATACCACTGGGGTCCCTCAGGGCTCTGTCCTAGGGCCCCTACTGTTCTCCCTCTATACCACTGGGGTCCCTCAGGGCTCTGTCCTAGGGCCCTTACTGTTCTCCCTCTATACCACTGGGGTCCCTCGGGGCTCTGTCCTAGGGCCCTTACTGTTCTCCCTCTATACCACTGGGGTCCCTCTGGGCTCTGTCCTAGGGCCCTTACTGTTCTCCCTCTATACCACTGGGGTCCCTCAGGGCTCTGTCCTAGGGCCCTTACTGTTCTCCCTCTATACCACTGGGGTCCCCCAGGGCTCTGTCCTAGGGCCCTTACTGTTCTCTCTCTATACCACTGGGGTCCCTCAGGGCTTTGTCCTAGGGCCCTTACTGTTCTCCCTCTATACCACTGGGGTCCCCCAGGGCTCTGTCCTAGGGCCCTTACTGTTCTCCCTCTATACCACTGGGGTCCCCCAGGGCTCTGTCCTAGGGCCCTTACTGTTCTCCCTCTATACCACTGGGGTCCCTCAGGGCTCTGTCCTAGGGCCCTTACTGTTTTCCCTACACACCAAGTCACTTGGTTCTGTAGTCAGTCAGGGTCAGGGTCAGTTAGAGAGAGGGTATGTGAGAAGTGAAACAGAAACAGAACCTGTTAGTTTCTTCTTCTGGTTCTTCTGGGTCACAGTAGTGGTCGCAGTGGTGGTTACCATGGTGACGTCTAGAAACAGATAACAGAGCACTTATTCACCTGGTCTGCAGGTATCATTCACCTGGTCTGCAGGTATGACTAAGGAATTCTGCTCTGGTTTCAACGTCATAGAACTCTGAAATAGTTCATTTACGAGGTCAGTTAAAAGTCTTTACAAACTAACTGTAAACACGGTGGACACCAATGATAACATTACCATCATGTCGCTGGCGGCCAACTAATTATTTCTTTCTTCTTCTATCACGACGACTGCCAATGGCCCCTGGCCTGAGCTAGATTACTCTTCCTGCTACGACTGGTGGATTGATGATTCACTTGCTTTGGAATAAGGCGTCTGCTAAATGCCAATAATATAAATGTGTGTGTACATGGTGCTGTATGGCCATTGGTCTAGCAGGCAGATAGACTACAGTTCCACCAGGTAGTTAATTCTCTATGGTAGGGTTAGGAACAGGGTCACGGTTTGGGTCAGGCCTAGGGCTAAGGTCAGGGCTAGGGTTAGGGTTAGGGTCAGGGCTAGGTTCAGGACTAGGGTTAAGGTTAGGGTTAGGTTCAGGGCTAGGGTCAGGGCTAGTCAGGGTTCTACAGACCTTCCTCACTCTCGCTGACGGCTGGTTTCTTCTTCAGCTCTGACTTCCTGTTCCACAGAGCCATGGGGGGCGGAGCTAAAGGGATTCATTAGAACACAGGGTTTGGGTCAGTTAATACATCACCTCTAGTCTGTAGGCGATCAGTCAGGGTCAGTTACAGAGAGGGTGTCAGACAGGAAGTGAAACAGGAAACAACCTGTCTTCTGGTATCCTCTGGTATCCTTACATGTTCTAAATCACATCAGGATAAGATAGTATGAAGCTATCTCAGGATAAGATAGTATAATAAGCTAGTATGAAGATATTTTGCAGTTTCTCTGTGTAGGAGGCAGGCTAATTTACAAGACGGCGCCAACTAGTGGTCTTTGTGTGTAAATAGCAGCTTCCCAGTGTAAAGACTATGGTCATTTGACCCCCGAGGCGGCTCTTATAGTAGGTAACATAGACACAGCTGTTCTAGTGTTAAACTATTATAGTAGGTAACATAGACACGGCTGTTCTAGTGTTAAACTCTTATAGTAGGTAACATAGACACGGCTGTTCTAGTGTTAAACTCTTATAGTAGGTAACACAGACACGGCTGTTCTAGTGTTAAACTCTTATAGTAGGTAACACACACACGGCTGTTCTAGTGTTAAACTCTTATAGTAGGTAACATAGACACGGCTGTTCTAGTGTTAAACTCTTATAGTAGGTAACATAGACACGGCTGTTCTAGTGTTAAACTCTTATAGTAGGTAACATAGACACGGCTGTTCTAGTGTTAAACTCTTATAGTAGGTAACACACACACGGCTGTTCTAGTGTTAAACTCTTATAGTAGGTAACATAGACACGGCTGTTCTAGTGTTAAACTCTTATAGTAGGTAACATAGACACGACTGTTCTAGTGTTAAACTCTTATAGTAGGTAACACAGACACGGCTGTTCTAGTGTTAAACTCTTATAGTAGGTAACATAGACACGGCTGTTCTAGTGTTAAACCCTTATAGTAGGTACGATAGGCACGGCTGTTCTAGTGTTAAACTCTTATAGTAGGTAACATAGACACGGCTGTTCTAGTGTTAAACTCTTATAGTAGGTAACATAGACACGGCTGTTCTAGTGTTAAACTCTTATAGTAGGTAACATAGACACGGCTGTTCTAGTGTTAAACTCTTATAGTAGGTAACACAGACACGGCTGTTCTAGTGTTAAACTCTTATAGTAGGTAACATAGACACGGCTGTTGTAGTGTTAAACTCTTATAGTAGGTAACATAGACACGGCTGTTCTAGTGTTAAACTCTTATAGTAGGTAACATAGACACGGCTGTTCTAGTGTTAAACTCTTATAGTAGGTAACATAGACACGGCTGTTCTAGTGTTAAACTCTTATAGTAGGTAACACAGACACGGCTATTCTAGTGTTAAACTCTTATAGTAGGTAACATAGACACGGCTGTTCTAGTGTTAAACTCTTATAGTAGGTAACATAGACACGGCTGTTCTAGTGTTAAACTCTTATAGTAGGTAACATAGACACGGCTGTTCTAGTGTCAACTAGCCAGGTGATAGTGGGTGATATTCAGATGAGGGCGGCGACCGAGATTTGTTGTTTCCCCTTTCAGTAATTAATTAAATCTTGCTCAATGTAGACAATTAAGATACAAGTTTATTCACAGCGCTGGGTGTGCTTCCATCACAGCAGGCAGAGAAGACACACAGAAATGACATCTTACAGTGGCTCCTTATATTCTAGATTCCTGCTGACACAGGAATCAGCTTAAAGTTAGATGTGGCGTTCGCCTCTCTTCCATACCATAACGGTTTAGTCGTCCCTGTTGTTCCACCTTGCTGACCACTGCCAGGCTCCAATGTCCTTAGAGTTAAACTGGTCTCCTCTACCCGTGCTCTCTAAATCTGGCCCAGGTCCAATTACACAGAAACGCATGTTGACTCAGAGTGGTCAGTTTCTGTCCTGAGAGAGACCACACTTAACGTATGCTTAAGGTCAAACAATGAGTATTGCTATATTCGATAGACACACAGCATTTGCATATAGTTACACAAAACGCATCATATCAGCAGGTTAGGTTAGGTTAGGGTTACGTACCGCAGTGCTGCTGGTAGTCACGGCAACAGGTGTTGTAGCGGGCGCAGTCTGGGTCACACTCACACACCCGGCCTCGCCTGAACCCCTCCCCACACCGCCCCCTGCAGGACGCACCTGACACACACACACAGAGACACATACACACACACACACACACACACACACAGAGAGACACATACACACACACACAGAGAGACACATACACATGCACAGAGACACACAGAGGCACACGCGCACACAAATGAAGGCCTACTATAAAAATACTCCAAATACTGTAACTAATAATGTTAGTAGTAATAACAGTCTTAATAATAATGCAGTAATAAGGCAGTTGTAAGACAGTAATAAGACAGTAAGGACACTAGTCTTACTGGAGGTGCAGACGGCCTCAAAGTCATGGCAGCATTCGTGGTGGGAGAGACAGGTGGGGTCGCAGTGGCACGCCTGACCACGCCTGAACACCTCACCACAACGACCTGTACAGCTGTCTGCAGACAGACAGACACACCTCACCACAACGACCTGTACAGCTGTCTGCAGACAGACAGACACACCTCACCACAACGACCTGTACAGCTGTCTGCAGACAGACAGACAGACAGACACACCTCACCACAATGACCTGTACAGCTGTCTGCAGACAGACAGACAGACACACCTCACCACAACGACCTGTACAGCTGTCTGCAGACAGATAGACAGACAGACAGACAGACAGTGACACACCTGTCCACGCCTGCTCTAGCTCGGAGCCACAGCCTCTCCACTATATAACTAACCCTAACTAACTAGCTGGCCTCCTAACTAACTAGCTGGTCTCTCTACTATAACTAACCCTTAAAATGACATGCAGGGTTCCCCAAGGGTCAATCCTTGGCCCCCTTCTATTCAATCTCTACATGCTTCCATTGGGACACATCATAAAAAAGAAAAAAATTGCCTACCACAACTATGCGGATGACACTCAAATCTACATAGCCTTCTCACCAAACGACTATAGTCCCATTGACAATCTCTGTAATTGCATTGAGCAAATAATGCCTTGATGACACAAAACCTCCAACTGAACAAGGACAAAACAGATAATTGTATTCGGTGCACCTAACAAAAGATCGAAAGTCAGTGCAAAACTTGATTCTCTCTCTTTTCAAACTGATAGTGGGTGAATATTCAGATGAGGGCGGCGACCGAGATGCTTTCCCCTTTCAGTAATTAATTAATAGATTGCTCAAGTAGACAATTAAGATACAAGTTTTATTCCCACAGCGCTGGGTGTGCTCTCATCACAGCAGGCAGAGAAGAGACACACAGAATGACATCTTACAGTGGCTTGATATAGGCAAAAGTTGCTGATCAAGCAGCCAGCTGTTTGTCATGCAAATCATCCCCAAAGACAGGGCTCCGTTGAGTCTAGGTAGGGTTGTTGACGAGAAGTCCCCATCTCCCAAAAGTGGCTGATTGTCCTGACAACCCAGCTACCTGACCCTGGTCAGCTGACTGGCTGGCCCTAAATATACTGACCTATTGACCCAGGTCCTATGCTGGTCCCTGGTCAAGTTCCCTGCTGCAGTGTATATGAACCGTAGTCTAAATCTGGCTCCGTTCCAATTACACAGATACAGAGAGAGAGGTTGGCTCACTTTCAACAGTTAGATGTCACAACTTGCTGATACTCACTAATGAAAAAGTATTTAGGGTTTACCTAAGCACAATGTAAAAACACATCCTATCACAAACTAAAAAACAGATCAGAAATCTTGGTGTAATTCTAGACTCCGATCTAAACTTCAACAGCCACATAAACTCGATAACTAAATCAGCCTACTATCACCTGAAACACATAACAAGAATGAGAGGTTTCATGTCCTTGAAGCAAGACCTTGAAAAACTAATCTATGCATGTGTTTCGAGTAGACTTGATTATTGTAATGGTCTACTAACAGGCCTATCTAAAGGACCTGGGACATGCATACCAAACATCATCTCTGATGACCTCACCTGGGACGTGCATACCAAACA
Organism: Nansenia antarctica; assembly: GCF_963989245.1. Classification (NCBI taxonomy): domain Eukaryota; kingdom Metazoa; phylum Chordata; class Actinopteri; order Argentiniformes; family Microstomatidae; genus Nansenia; species Nansenia antarctica. Next base: position 86,203,216 of record NC_137675.1, on the reverse strand, counting down.
TCATCTCTGATGACCTCACCTGGGACGTGCATACCAAACATCATCTCTGATGACCTCACCTGGGACGTGCATACCAAACATCATTTCTGATGACCTCACCTGGGACCTTCATACCAAACATCATCTCTGATGACCTCACCTGGGACCTTCATACCAAACATCATCTCTGATGACCTCACCTGGGACGTGCATACCAAACATCATCTCTGATGACCTCACCTGGGACGTGCATACCAAACATCATCTCTGACGACCTCACCTGGGACGTGCATACCTAACATCATCTCTGACTACCTCACCTGGGACGTGCATACCAAACATCATCTCTGATGACCTCACCTGGGACGTGCATACCAAACATCATCTCTGATGACCTCACCTGGGACGTGCATACCAAACATCATCTCTGATGACCTCACCTGGGACGTGCATACCTAACATCATCTCTGACTACCTCACCTGGGACGTGCATACCTAACATCATCTCTGACTACCTCACCTGGGACGTGCATACCAAACATCATCTCTGACGACCTCACCTGGGACGTGCATACCTAACATCTTCTCTGACTACCTCACCTGGGACGTCCATACCAAACATCATCTCTGACTACCTCACCTGGGACGTGCATACCAAACATCATCTCTGACTACCTCACCTGGGACGTGCATACCAAACATCATCTCTGATGACCTCACCTGGGACGTGCATACCAAACATCATCTCTGACCACCTCACCTGGGACGTGCATACCTAACATCATCTCTGACCACCTCACCTGGGACGTGCATACCAGACAGGTGGTGAGAAAGGCACAGCAGCGCCTTTTTCACCTCAGGTGGTTGAAGAAGTTTGTCATGGGGTCTGAGACCCTGCGGTCCTTCTACAGAGGCACAACAGAGAGCTTCCTGCCTGGCTGCATCACCGCCTGGCACGGCAACTGACCTGCCCTCAACCACAGGCCTCTTCCGGAGCCTCAGGGCCAAAACTCAGACTAACCAACAGCTACCTCCCCCAGACTAACCAACAGCTACCTCCCCCAGGCTAACCAACAGCTACCTCCCCCAGGCTAACCAACAGCTACCTCCCCCAGGCTAACCAACAGCTACCTCCCCCAGGCTAACAGCTACCTCCTTGTCCGGATACTGCTATATCCTGTCTTATTATTTGTTATGCCTGTTGCCTTATTGTCTTGTGCTGCAATGTCAGGAACCGAAGCCTAAGCATTTTACTCTCTTACACTTGCGTAATGTGACGTAACAATAAACTTGAAACTAACCCTAACTAACTAGCTGGTCTCTCTACTATAACTAACTAACCCTAACTAACTAGCTGGTCTCTCTACTATAACTAACTAACCCTAACTAACTAGCTGGTCTCTCTACTATAACTAACTAACCCTAACTAACTAGCTGGTCTCTCTACTATAACTAACTAACCCTAACTAACTAGCTGGTCTCTCTACTATAACTAACTAACCCTAACTAACTAGCTGGTCTCTCTACTATAACTAACTAACCCTAACTAACTAGCTGGTCTCTCTACTATAACTAACTAACCCTAACTAACTAGCTGTTCTCACCTTGAGCAGCAGAGAGGTTAGTCAGGCAGCAGGCCAGCACCAGTAGAGCAGCCAGCACAGAGGAGGAGGAGGAGGAGGAGGAGGAGGAGGGTGACATGATGAAGGCTTCCTGGGATCAACGCTTCGGCAGATGGAAGAGGAGTTCCAGTTGAGCTGAGTTGTCAGATATGAATCACCTGGTCAGAGAGTCTGCCTGTCTGGGCTTCTGTAGGGCTTATATAGAGAGGAGAGAGGGGGGGGGGAGGAGGGGAGGGGAGGGGAGGAGGGGGGTGGAGAGGAGAGAGGACGTGTTTAATCAGACCAGTACAGACCAGTACTACAGACTCATTAAACCTCCGGTGATGCAGAGAGCCGGGGGAAGTCCTCCCACACTGACAGGAAGTGGTTCCAGTGGTGACGGTGATGACGTCACAGACTTACTGATACCCCGTCTGTGGATGTAAGGATGTCTGGCAGCTGTTTCATGACCTTTATTAAGGTTGTTTAATAACCGTGGTTATGAACGCGAGGTGAGAGCTCGACCACAGGCGGCGGTCACGGTCAAGGCAGGTTCAACCCCAACATGACCACATGACCATTACACCACAGAGGCTGTTTCCTGTAGTCCAGGGAGCTGTGATTGTGTGTGTGATTTATTATGTGTGTCTGTGTGTGAGTCAAGTCAAAGCATTGTAATGCAATGGACTAGGTGTTAGTATTAATATAATACTAGGTGTTAGTATTAATATAATACTAGGTGTTATATTACAACATTTTGGTTTGACTAGCGAATGTGTCATTGACTACGTTTACATTGACATACGATTAAGACCCCTGGCATATGCATATTAGAATATGAATATGTTGACAAGTAAACACCTTAAGCGGCATATGACCCTTTTCGGAATATTCAGTTACGTCTGCGCATGCCCGATTCTCCTCGAGCTTGCAATCCTGGGTTGTGTTGTTGCTAGGGACAGATAGATACACTCCTGGGTTGTGTTGTTGCTAGGGACAGATAGACACACTCCTGGGTTGTGTTGTTGCTAGGGACAGATAGACACACTCCTGGGTTGTGTTGTTGCTAGGGACAGATAGACACACTCCTGGGTTGTGTTGTTGCTAGGGACAGATAGACACACTCCTGGGTTGTGTTGTTGCTAGGGACAGATAGACACACTCGTTCGCCATTTCTTCTCGCTCTTGTCTTCCAATGTTGAGGACAAAGTGGACCAGCAGGAGTGTAGTAGTGTAGTAGTAGTAGTAATAATAATAATAGTAGTAGTTGTAGTTAAATTGTGGTTCAAAGCGCAGTAGGAGAACACAATAACGGAGGACTATGTTGGAAACAAGCATTATGGCTTAGCTGTGGGTTAACGCCCACTCAACGACCACAACCAAGCTACCAACACTAACGTTACTATAGTAACAAGCTACCAACACTAACATTACTATAGTAACAAGCTACCAACACTAATGCTACTATAGTAACAACTATTTCCGGATGAATTCATCTGATTTTCTTGCCGAACCACGGGAATAATAATAATGTTAACATGAACACGGAATATACCAATTGCTACAGCGCATATAAACACCTTTACAGAATATTACAATAACACGAATATTGACCTAAATTAGAATATGGTGTGCATGTAAACAACAACATTGACATTTATTTACATTTTTCAGAATAAAAGTGAACATGTTGGCAACCAACATGATTGGTTGCCAACATCAACCAGCTGCTGTCACGTGTGTGTGTGTGTGTGTGTGTGTGTGTGTGTGTGTGTGTGTGTGTGTGTGTGTGTGTGTGTGTGTGTGTGTGAGAATGAGAGCTCTGGAGGAGGACCAGATGTTCTGACTTCATTCATGATGAACAAAACAAATGTTTAATTAACTGGCAGAGTTATTAACACACACACACACAGTCACACTCCACACACACACACAGTCACACTCCACACACACACACACAGTCACACTCCACACACACACACAGTCACACACACACACAGTCACACTCCACACACACACACAGTCACACACCACACAGTCACACACACACACACACAGTCACACACCGCACACACACACACACACAGTCACACACCTCACACACACAGTCACACACCGCACACACACACACACACACACAGGGTTAGGGTCAGGCTCGTTAACGCAAGAGACACTCCTCAACATGGTGTGGTTTACACTGCACAGGAGGGGGGGGGGAGAGAGAGGAGGAGAGGAGAGGAGGGGGGAGGAGAGAGGAGGGGGGGGGGAGGAAAGGAGAGGAGAGGAGGAGGAAAGGGGGGGAGAGGAGAGGAGAGAGGGGAAGAGAGGAGAGGAGGGGGGAGGAGAGGAGGAAATGAGAGGAGAGGAGGAGGAGAGAGAGGAGAGGAGGAAGAGAGAGAAGAGAGGAGAGGAGGAGAGAAAGGAGGAGGAGAGGAGAGGTCATGTCATTCAGTGGGAGGTTGTGGGGAGACTGTCTGACCTCATGTCTTGCACACACACACACACACACACACACACACACACACACACACACACACATGCTGTGCTTAAACACATGTTTCCTCACACACAGACCAGACCCAGGCCATCCACGGTTTATCACTCCCTGTTTTGATTGAAAGTCCAATAAGACATTTCTCAGGTTAGATGAAACGCTTTCCATTTTGGCAGCTGCTGGAAGTTTTTTTGCGAGAGCTTGTTAACTTTGAGGTCTCAATACACCCCTTCAACCCTGACCCTGGGGTCACTCTGACCCTAACTCTGGGCTCACTGTGACCCTAACCCTCTCGTTATGGTTAGGTGGGGCTACACCTCTCATCTTTCTGTATTTGCAGCAGAGCTGCGCACATTTGGCGATTTTGAGTATAAAAAATTATTGGACTCATACAGCCTGTATAACATACATACATACATACATACATACATACATACATACATACCAGTGGCGTACCGCAAAATCCCGAGGCCCACCCGCAAGGTGGCGGCGGGGGCCCTTTCGCAACGGAGGTTAACTCAAACGGATGTAGCGGTACATTTATTTTAAGGCTGCATATAGCCTACAGCATAGACCGTTAGTTAACCCTAACCCTACAGCATAGACCGTTAGTTAACCCTAACCCTACTACAGCATAGATAGACCGTATGGTTGGCCTGGACAGCTATCAGCTACAGCGCGCTGCCCGTTTGTTCAGAATGACACTGTGTGTGTGACTGTGCGGACATATCCATACACAAACGGCAACAAGAACAGACCGACAGGCTACACACCACCCCGAGTTAATTTGATTCATAGATTAATATATATCTCTAATAATATCAAATAATAGACCATTCTTACCTTTAACAAAGACCAAAACGTCCTCTCCTCCTGACATTAGTTTGTGCGAAGTCCTTCACTATGTAACATAGTATGTTTGTTAAATCCATTTGACGTGCACGCTGGCTTTCATTGCTGAGAATGGCTAGTCTGGAGAGTCTGTCCTGAGACATGGTGCTTCTCAGATAGCTTTTGATAATTTTGAGTTTTGAAAACGATCTCTCGGCCGGGTCAGCCTGCCTGCTGCAGTAACACTGACCTCCACAGCGGTGCAACAGGTGCATCCACGACGTTCGTCCCTGACCCAGTGCTAATTGCATCCCTGCCCGTAAGTCGCAGAAGCTGCATTGGGTCGGTTTGTGAGAAAATATTAAATGTTGGGAAGTTTCACTGCATTTTGTTACATTTTATATTGCTCTTGCCGTTTTTGCGCACCACTGAGGTACTTTCGCTTGCTCATTTTTCTGCAGGGTCTTGTGTCTCGCTGCCTAAAAAAAATTCTAATCTAATACAAAAGTTTGTATTGTAGTGCCGAGAGACGGGAGTCGTAGGCGGCGTATCAAATGACAAAGCTAAACGTTTAATGAAGGACATGAACAATTGTCAACAACACACTCAAGCAGTAACTGAATAAACAACTCGGGTACCACGCACTTAACTGTCCGTGCGGAACAATACTCCCAACCCACCGTGGGTGAATTATGTCAACCCACCACAGTATCCAATGTTAGGGGGCCCCCTAGAGGCTGGGGGCCCCCCCGCGGTGCGTCGCTTGCGGGCCCGTCCCCTACGCCACTGGCTAGGGTTAGGGTTAGGGTTAGGGTTAGGGCTAGGGTTATGGGGTCAGAGTTAGGGTTAGGGCTAGGAGTTGGAGGTTAAGGTCAGGGGTTAAGGTTAGGGTTTGGGCTAGGGTTAGGTCAGGGTGGAGGTGATGAGAGGAAGCGGGGCTTACCTGTGCAGGTGAGAAGACCAGAGAACAGTCGACTGTCTGCTGCCCCAGCAGGTCACACACATACACACCTGGCCCTGGGCTCACACCTGGAACACACACACACACACACACACACACACACACTAACTGGGTGTAGGCAGACAGATAGTCAGACAGACAGACAGACAGGCAGAGAGACAAGCAGACAGACAGAGACAGACAGACAGAGAGATAGGCAGAGAGAGACAGACAGACAGAGAGACAGGCAGACAGACAGACAGATAGACAGGCAGGCAGACAGACAGACAGACAGACAGGCAGACAGACAGAGAGACAGACAGGCAGACAGACAGGCAGGCAGACAAACAGACAGAGAGGCAGACAGACAGACAGACAGACAGACAGGCAAACAGACAGACAGGCAGACAGATAGACAGACAGACAGACAGACAGGCAGGCAGGCAGACAGACAGACAGACCTGCGGAGCGTGGGGGGAGGAGCAGGGTGAAGTCTGGGTGTTCCGTCAGGTGGAAGTGGACGCGGGCCGCCGCGATGGAGCGGTTCTGCAGGGAGAAGGCCACGCCCCGGCTGGACCCACAATGCACCCCGCCGAACACAAACGACTTCTAACAGAGGGAAGGAGGAAGAGAGTGAGAGAGAAAGAGAGATATTGTGTAAGGTGAATAATTCTAGCAGTACTGTCCAGACAGTTGTCTTGTTTAGCCATTCAACTAGGCATTATTTATTCAATGGAGAAAGACATGGAACACAATGCAATTGTGATAATAAATGTGTTCTTTGTTACTTCTTTAATTAAATTAAAGTGTACCTTTCTATTATCATACAATATTTCCTTGAACATTTTAACTCTATAATCATACAGTTGTCTTTCTATTAGTTGTCTCTGTCATACTGAACTGTTTGTTATCATCCTGAACTATCTCTGTTGCTCACCTCACCTCAGTTCTGTCTCTATTGCTCTCCTCTCCTGTTGTCTGTCTCTCTGTTGCTCTCCTCTCCTGTTGTCTGTCTCTCTGTTGCTGTCCCCCATGTTCGCCTCAGTGCTGCTAGCGACACCCGACCCAGTGCTAACTGCTTCGTGGCTCTCACTCTCAACAACATTGGTCGTCGCAGCTGCATATATATATTTATTTTTTTTTTACTTAGCTATTCGGTTGTTAAGTCGCGACGTGTTTCCGGGTCCAAAGTTGGCTGAGGCGCTGTCTTCGAAATGCCGCAATAATAATAATAATAAATTATATTTATATAGCGCTTTTCCGGGGCTCAAATACCCTGACAATATGGGGAAAACGGGAAAGTGCTGTGTCCCTTGTTGTATGAATAGATCTGAGTCTAAAAAAATTAAGATTAAACTGTCATTCTACCGCTGTAGTACACTGGTACTCTGGTGCGGAGAATTTCTGATTTGGAGCCGGAAATTGCAAAACGTCACGTTTGACGTCAGACTTAACAACCGGATATTTAGGGCTCTCAAGTCTCACGCATTTTTAAATGTTTACTACCTATTCTGTTCCCACTGCGCGTAACCAGGGCGCAACTTCAACAGATAGCGAACACACACTGACACATCAATGAATCCTCAGACGCTGGAGTAAAGTTTAGTTCTTTACTAAATCTTCAGAAACATGAGTGGTCGTTTGGTTATTTTGTAAAACTGTAAATAAACATAAGAGTACAATTACTGTAATGCTCAAAACTATACTGTTACACTTTCAACATCAACAGTATGTAGCCAACATAATATCAATATAGCAATACAAATACAGCTCCAAAATATGTATACTTAAATAATATAAGCTATGTATTTATAAACATATACATTATACATTGTAGTTAAGCAAGAAAATAAAAGGCAAACTTACAAGCAAAGCCTTTTCCAGGGCAAGAATGTAAACAATGAGATTCTCCGGAGCTCTTTCTCTCAGCTAGCTGCTGCTACGAGTTACTATCACGTCTGAACAGTGTGCTCACGTCATGTGACTAAACAAAACCGATATCCAATGAATAAAGGCAGTAACGAATGTAATGTCATAAAATGTCCACTAGATGTCTCCAAAATGAAAACCTAAGAAACCATGACACTACCCCTAGTGGTAGTGGCCCTAGGCTGCAGCCTAGGTAAGCCTATAATCTGCGCATGCTCGGGGCGCATTTTTTGCGCCCCGACCGAGAAATAGGAGACAGCCAATTGGAGCGCTGCTACAGCTCACGTGTAAGCCAAAAGTATTTGCAGTGCCATAGACTTGCATTCGGCCGGCGCCCCGACTCCTCCCCTATGTATTTTCACAGTGAATTTTCCACACACACAGATAAAATGTTTATTGTATTGGAGGATTTTTAATGAATGCTGATAGGCGCCGACAGAATATCAGCCGCATTTTGTGAATAAACTTTTACAAGTCGCAACAAGGAAGTGAAGGTGGGGGCGGCGCCCTAGCGCCCTCTATTGGCCAGCCGCCACTGCTATCTATCTACCTATCTATCTATCTATCTCTCTATCTCTCTATCTATCTATCTATCTATCTATCTATCTATCTATCAAGAGTATGTCATCTGACATACTGGTGGTCATGTCTTTCTGTTTCATTCACAATCAATCTGTCAGTCTTTGGGTTTCGTGATACGAGCTGGGGGGGTATATTTATGTAAACATATATGATTTGACAGGTACTCATTATCTGTTCTTAGACAAAACATTTATTATACAAACGTATTTGTACCTGTTGTACATTGAATGAATATACTGTATGATCACCATGGTGAAACATACATGCGTTGACCTTGTAAAGGTCATGTGTCATCTTGCAAAACCCTGGGCTACCATAGTGTTAGTTATGTTCAACCTAGTAAATGCTATGGTGTTTAATGTTGTTGTTATCTAGAAGGGGAGGAGTTGTAGAGTATTTGGGTTTGCATCTATTGCTCTAGCATTGTTTATTCTACCTGGCCTGAGTACGTTACGTCACTACGTTATTACGTACCTGTTGGACGTACCTCCCAGCATTCCTATGTAGGACGTGACATGCAATGTAACGTTGTCATTACTCCAAGTAAAGAAGCTAGTAAACTACAGTCCGTTTCTCCGTGTTTATTTGAGTAGCCTACTAACCACAGTAGGTACACAACACATAGCATATATACATGTATTGTTTAATATCTGGAGAATGTCTGAATTTAGAAAATAAACATGACTTATTTATGAAAGCTACCGTTGCTTCTTTTCAATGAGTCTATTTTAAATTATATTGAATACACTGTATAGGAAATGTATACAGGAGCCATATAGCCAGTGACCATCTCAACATTGTGCAACGTGGACAGCATTGACCAAATCACCACAATCAAAGGAGTGTCTATTCTCGACGTCGGAACCTTTTGTGGACTGAATTGTTTGCCGCCGTTCAGTGTGTAATTTCACATTGATCCACTAGGAGGCGGTGTTGCACCACTTGAACTGTGCACCGTTATCCATGCCGTGATAGTGATGTCCAGTGGCGGATTAAGGTGGTCAGTGGCCCTAGGCTACTACTTTGTGTGAGGCCCCCCCCCCCCCTTTTTTTATTTTTTTCCTTTCCTAACACCAGGGGAGCCACCCCTCCTAAATTTCATTGTTTGGTACCTGTACTGTAGCAATGACAATAAAGTCCATTCATTCATTCATTCATACACGAGCCTCCCCCTCCCCAAAATACACAACTCACGAGCACCCTGCACACACAGACCACTCATAATGCTTTACCATAAAACACATTGTGCTTTAATAACATAATGCAAACAATAGAAAATCCACATAGAACACAGAAAGGCGTTCTCTAATTTTTCCATCTTTGTGTAAAGTGTCGTGGCTTCATCCCGAGTAGTGCCATTTTGGATCGGGTCATCGCTCATCTTCTTCAGTGACTCTTGGATGTTGGCATAGTTCTGGTGTAGTGCTTTTGTTGCTTGCGCATGTGCTGACCATCTAGTATCTGACAAACTTTTCAATGTCTCCAGCCTCTTGTTGTCAATAACATTTAGCCCCACAGTTATTATCTGCCAACGCGCCGTGGATTTGGAACAAAAATTATAAAGTGTCTGTACAAAATTTAAAAATTCCATTGTCACAGGGCAACAATCTACACCGGCAACTCCCACTAAATTGAGTGTATGCGCTGCGCAGGGTACCCACTCGGCCAAATTATTTATCTTCCTAATGCGTGCTTGCAAACCACTGTAAATGCCGGACATGTTGGCTGCATTGTCATAACATTGGCCTCGGCAGTTATTAATGTCAATGCCCATTTCTTCCAAAACGCCAAGAACAGACTGATAAAGTGACTCCCCTGAATGACTCTGAATTGGCAAAAACTTGAGAAAACGCTCCTCCACGCATCCATCTGGTGACACATATCGTATGATGAATGTGAGCTGGTCTGTGTGTGCAACATCTGGTGTAGAGTCGACGCTGATTGAAAAATACTTTGCTATTTTTACCTGACTGATTATCTCAGCTAGGACATGTTCTCCCATCAATTCAATAAATTCTAAGCATGTTGTTGATGAGAGGTAAGATGTGGTTCCCTTGCCAGCATTTCCATATTTGTCTATGTGCGCTTTCAAGAATGGATCAAACACACTGATCGCTTCCAACACACCCATAAAATTCCCATTATCAGGCTGGCCAAAGGTTTCACAGTGTCCCCTCAATGGTAATCCTCGCTCTGCAAGAAACTTCACCACTACAACCACTCGCTTTAACACATCTGTCCAATAAGCACACTCGTTGTTAAACTGCTTTTTTAGTTCTGAGTCAATACAGCCAGCAGCAGCGCTGCGCATCACATGAACCTTCATGCTCAGCCAGACACACTGCTGCATTTTTCCAGTCATTGTAGCCTGTTTTGAGTCCTGATTTATGAGCACCGTCTGCAAATAATTTACATGCGAAACAAAATAATTTTCCTTTTGCAGGTGAATAAATTAACCATTCTCGAGGCACGGTTTCGCCATTTGACTTTTTTCTTTTAAATAGTGTTTTTGAAAAATACCTCTTCTGATGCTTGTGCTGTGTTTCTGAAGCGGCGACATTAGCATCTTCATTTTGACAACATTGTGGCCCCATCTTAATCCAATATGTTCTCATGTCTTCACCAACTGTATCCCACAATCCAGGATCCGAGCTGTAAGTGGTGGTAGGATTTGTGTCTGGACCTGGTGGTCCACGTGTTGCCTCCTCTTCTTGATTGTCCTGCTCGGTATCAGTGTCACTGTCAGCTGGTGGTGGTACTGGTAACGTTAGTGCCTCTTCTCCGCGCTCAGCCTCGACAGCCTGCATCTCCCCCCCCATGTTCGCCTCAGCGCTGCTTGTGCTAGCAACACCCGACCCAGAGCTAACCGTTTCGTGGCTCTCACTCTCGACAACATTGGTCGTTTCAGGCGCAGCAGCATTATTAGAAAAAAAATGTTGAAATCTTGGGCAACTTTGCTATATTTAGTTCTTTTTTCATTAGTTCTTTTCGTTTTTTGGCCCCACTCATGTGCGTCCGCTTCATTTTAGCAACTTTTGAATTTCTGGTTTGGTTTGGTTTCCAAAACGGAAATGGCTAAACGTCACTTTTGAACTTCAGACTTAACAAGCGGATAGAAAATATAGGGGGGCCGCAGGATAGCAAATATAGGGGGGCCTCGCCGCCTCAGGATAGAAAATAATATGTTATTTTATTATTATTATTATATATATTTTTTTTGTTGTTGTTGTTGTTGATCCAATGTTAGGTGGCCCCCTAGTGGTGGTGGCCCTAGGCTGCAGCCTAGTAAGCCTATGCGTTAATCCGCCACTGGTGATGTCTACCCTACTGTTATCTACACAGACCTGATCTATGTGTCTACTGACCAGTAAGAGTTGTATCATATGGGGTTAATCATAGACGTTCATGACCACCTGTCTCTAAACTGGAAAGAACATATTTATAGATATAACCAAAATATTTGCTCCATAGTGATGTTATATCCTCTTCAGAAGGTAGTGGTGGGTAAGACATGATTACTAAGAAATACAACATTTTTTAAATGTTTATTTAACCTTTATTTAACCAGGCAGGCCAATAAGAACTAATTCTTGATGAAATAAGCAATACATGAAAATACCCATATCAGCATATCACTCATTGATCATTTAGATGACTTAATCATATTTAATTACAAACAGACATAGGCTGTATGTTACAGTTACATACAGTCATGTGAAAAAGATAGGGCACCCCATGAAAACATTTGTATGTTTCAACATATTTCAACATATGAACATTTGATCTTCATTTTTAACAATATTGAGAGATCTCTATATCTAAACAAATAAAACCGAAAAAACATTGAATCAAGAGCACCACATCAGGTGCAAATGATTAGAACATTGTTGGAGAGGATTTTAACATCAGTCTTATTTAAACATCAGACATTTAGTTTGGTTTGCTTTTGAGTCTGCAGAGAAGGGATTTAAAAAAGATCTCCAAACTCCAAAATCAGCCATTTCACTAACAAGGTGGGCTGGTGTGGACTGTGAACAGTGGCCTATCTCGTGAGGGGATCAATGCCTTATCAAGGTAGCTCTAGTAGGCCTGGCAGGTGGAAGGCATCAGATCTGCATGATGGTCTGGTCATTAGGTCTCCTGGTCAGGGTGGGGGAGGGTGTTTAGTCTGGTCATTAGGTCTCCTGGTCAGGGTGGGGGAGGGTGTTTAGTCTGGTCATTCAGTCTCCTGGTCAGGGTGGGGGAGGGTGGTTAGTCTGGTCATTCAGTCTCCTGGTCAGGGTGGGGGAGGGTGGTTAGTCTGGTCATTCAGTCTCCTGGTCAGGGTGGGGGAGGGTGGTTAGTCTGGTCATTCAGTCTCCTGGTCAGGGTGGGGGAGGGTGGTTAGTCTGGTCATTAGGTCTCCTGGTCAGGGTGGGGGAGGGTGGTTAGTCTGGTCATTAGGTCTCCTGGTCAGGGTGGGGGAGGGTGATTAGTCTGGTCATTCAGTGTCCTGGTCAGGGTGGGGGAGGGTGGTTAGTCTGGTCATTCAGTGTCCTGGTCAGGGTGGGGGAGGGTGATTAGTCTGGTCATTCAGTGTCCTGGTCAGGGTGGGGGAGGGTGATTAGTCTGGTCATTCAGTGTCCTGGTCAGGGTGGGGGAGGGTGGTTAGTCTGGTCATTAGGTCTCCTGGTCAGGGTGGGGGAGGGTGGTTAGTCTGGTCATTAGGTCTCCTGGTCAGGGTGGGGGAGGGTGTTTAGTCTGGTCATTAGGTCTCCTGGTCAGGGTGGGGGAGGGTGGTTAGTCTGGTCATTCAGTCTCCTGGTCAGGGTGGGGGAGGGTGGTTAGTCTGGTCATTCAGTCTCCTGGACAGGGTGGGGGAGGGTGATTAGTCTGGTCATTAGGTCTCCTGGTCAGGGTGGGGGAGGGTGGTTAGTCTGGTCATTCAGTCTCCTGGTCAGGGTGGGGGAGGGTGGTTAGTCTGGTCATTAGGTCTCCTGGTCAGGGTGGGGGAGGGTGGTTAGTCTGGTCATTAGGTCTCCTGGTCAGGGTGGGGGAGGGTGGTTAGTCTGGTCATTAGGTCTCCTGGTCAGGGTGGGGGAGGGTGGTTAGTCTGGTCATTCAGTGTCCTGGTCAGGGTGGGGGAGGGTGGTTAGTCTGGTCATTCAGTCTCCTGGTCAGGGTGGGGGAGGGTGGTTAGTCTGGTCATTAGGTCTCCTGGTCAGGGTGGGGGAGGGTGGTTAGTCTGGTCATTCAGTGTCCTAGTCAGAGTGGGGGAGGGTGGTTAGTCTGGTCATTAGGTCTCCTGGTCAGGGTGGGGGAGGGTGGTTAGTCTGGTCATTAGGTCTCCTGGTCAGGGTGGGGGAGGGTGTTGGAAGCAGCACAGGGGTCATGTTTATACACCATGGTGTTTTCTCTGGTGTGTTCTTAGAGCAGACAACGTTCTGAAGCTTTCATCACAGTCAGAACAGTTGTAAGGCTTTTCTCCTGTATGGATTCTCTGATGGGTTTTGAGATTTTGAGAGTTGGAAAAACTCTTACCACATTCAGAACAGTTGTAAGGCTTTTCTCCTGTATGGATTCTCTGATGGGTTTTGAGATTTGGAGAGTTGGAAAAACTCTTACCACATTCAGAACAGTTGTAAGGCTTTTCTCCTGTATGGATTCTCTGATGGATTATGAGATTTTGAGAGTTGGAAAAACTCTTCCCACATTCTAAGCACAGGTGTGGTTTCTCTCCAGTGTGAACCCGCATATGTACACATAGCTTGCTAGAAGAACTGAAACATTTTTCACATTCAGAACAGTTGTAAGGCTTTTCTCCTGTATGGATTCTATGATGGACTTTCAGACCACGTGCTGTGGTAAATCTGTTTCCACACAGAAGGCAGTTAAACAGTCTCTTTGCCTTGGGCGTCTGCAGGTCTGGTCCCCCTGACTCAGAAGGACTGTTCCCACTGTCAGAGCAGCACGAGTGTGGACTCTCTCCTGCAAGAAACAGAATATATTTAATTAAACATATTATTAAACTAATTGACCTAACCAATCGCTAAGACAGCATCACATAGAAATATGGTGAGAACCTCAGATGTCTACACACTTGACAAATCACATATCACACCCTTTGCCTCAAAATCACACCCCTCTGGTGGTCAAGAGAAATCATCTATGAGTTCATTTCGAGACACATTTGCCTGAGGAATTCATAATGTCTCATAACACCTTTATTTTTGAAGGTAGTCCTTCTGGACTGTGGCCAATTGACCCACATATTGGTGCAGATAAAATGCTTTCAACAAATATTAGTGCATGCTTCTATCAAATGTTGAGCTGGGTTAGAGATGACCACTGATGAATCAGAATAGTGAAATTGCAACATACATCATATGCTGTGCTCATAAGGGAACATTATGTACTCTGACAAAGGTGTGCTTGCATGTAGGTTGTGACTCCAACCCAACCCTTAGCCAGGTGTTCTGGTCCAGTGCTGGTTTCGCTTCCTCAGACACACAGGAAATCACCACTGACAATCTCCTCCTGTATTAACATATACTAGCTGCTATCTGTATGTAGTACAGTGTCCAGTATGATGTCATCAATACTGTAGAACGAAAAAGAGCTTTGTGGAATGTTTATCTGAATTAGCCTTTCATCATCCCTTCTGTATCATATCACATACAACAGGAATCATCACATGGCCCCACCCTCTTACCTCCATCAATGAAATCACCATGGTCCTCCTCCTGCTTCTCTTGCTTGATGATCTGCAGTGGCTTGTGGTCGAGCATATCTATTCCATGATGGACTTTTACATCTGACTCTGAAATGATATGATATATGATATGAAAGCTTTATTTCGAACATGTGAAAAATAAAAATAGCAAAGACAAAATAAAATAAAAAAATAAAATAAAAAAGTTATAAAAAAATAAAAAATATTTTCCAAAAAGTAGTAGGAAGAAGCATAAGCTTATTTAATCCTACCCCTTCTCCAATACTCAGAGATTAATAATTAATAATCTACAGTTAACTTCAATAATAATAAAATCTTTTTTAAATTAAATCAAATTTATTTACGTATTTACATATTTACCAACAATAGAAAACAAGTAATGTAAATAAACAAATAATCTGTGAAAAAACCTGGGGGCCGTTCCACTAACGTTGATTAGTATATCGATTAAAATAAATCAGGCGATCAGGCAACTCGGGATTGGAATTCAAGCCTCAGGTGATTCCTCGAACGAGAATCAGGCTTGTGTCATGAGTGTTCACAGAACACCGGCTTAGAAATCCTCGATATGGGCGCGTGCACGCAGACATAAAGAGCCCCGAAGAGTCGATCTGTCGAAATGAAGATACTCCACTCTGCAGGGGTCCTACTTTTGCGCAGCATTCCGATGTATTGATCTTTATGAAGACGGAAAAATAAGATGTAAAATAGTGCAATACTGCCGCAATTAACAAGGCGAGGGAAATGTTTTGGCAAGAAATTGCTGACCGATTAAATGCGTAGGTCATACTAGCCCCAGTTATTGTTATATGTTCATATTTTAATAAATGAATATTTACTACTGTGGTGATATGAGCAGCAGGCTACAAAACGTCATATCGTCACGATGGCATAGTGGTATCGACCGCTGCCATAGTATTTATTCGTCATTTTAAGACGGTGGTTCAAATCCCTCTTCTGACACAATTTTTACTGCATTTCGTTGTCTGAATCTAATCTAAAATCTCATCTAAAAAAGTATGTAGGCTATAAAATGATGGTGCAGGCTAATTTACAAGAACTGACACGATTACAATGGTGTTTGAAGCCTTTCTGAGTAGTAAATTATGTTCTTCTAACTGAACCCTGGATTTGGCATAGATATTTTTTTCTATGATTACTGATGGATAGATGATTCACTTAGACAGATATATCTATTGTAAATCGATTTGCATGAAGGCTTCGGTTAAATGTAAAAAAAAAAAAAAAAAAAACGTCACTTAAATCAAGTCTCGAACTCGCAACCTTCGGAACTCTAGCTGGCTGTCTTAACCCCTGCGCCAGAAAGACCGCTGTGATGATAGCAATGCAAGTTGATAGACATACCTATTTATTTTATTTATTTTTTTACACTTTTTTATTTATCTATCGATCTATCTATCTATCACACTTTAAAAATATCAAGTTATCTATCACACAATCAAACTATCTATCTATCGATCGATCACACTTTCAAAATATCGAATTATCTATCTATCACACAGTCAAACTATATCTATCTCGTAAAAAGTGGGAACTAATATTTCCTAAAAGACACTTGACGGAACTGTCGTTCGGGCTATAGTTTCCGCCTGTGAGACAATTTTTACGCAAGTATTACCTAAACCAACCTCTAAACCTGCTCGCGACCAGAATAACTCAAAAGGACTGGTTGCATAGCAACCAAACAGCAAATTATTTGAGCCACATTGATGGAACCGAACGCAAAATGAAATTATCGCCGATTAGAACATTATCGCCGATTAGAAGATAATCTCGCTTAAGCGGGGTACACACATAAGGATTTTCAAAATCTTAACCGAAATCTTATCTGAGACAGACCCCACACATGAAGAAACAAAATCTTGGATTGAACAGCCTTGATCGTGTTGTGTGTGCCAATTTCCCCATTTCAGCACCCCACAGACATAAAGATTTTCGTTACGACAGACTCCAAACTCTCTAGTCTCGTTCCCCACGCCAGAAATCTCGCGTGAACCCATCCTTTTAATATTGCCTTTATGGATATGATTTTGTTTGTGGTTTATTTTCTCTTATTGACATGCATTAAGTGTTCCTTGATGTTTATTTGAAACATAAATATTGACGGGAGTGGAACTATGTACAAGCCTTCTGGGCTTCGTTCCCTCCTTGCACAATCTCTTGTGTGCTAAATAAATAAACTAAACTAAATTACAAAATAATTAAATTAAGATGATATAATGATTAAAGCACTTTGAGCCGCAACGTTTGCAGGAAAAGCGCTATACAAATAAAGTTATTATTATTATTATTATCTAACGTAGTACCCTGACTGACCTGTACGAGACAACCATGTGCGACAGGGCAAAAAAAGTGCCGAATAATGAAAAGAAGAAGTCAGCTCGCTTCTTGATTGGCGAGCAGGGTTGCCAGATGGGAATGACATTTTCCACCCTAACCACAGTCTAAAACCGCTAATTTCACCAAACAATCTGGCAATCCTATGATTTCTGCTCGTAATTATTGAACACATTTCACATTTACGATTGCCGGCCACGCCCATTTTCCGAGCAGGTTGTCGGGAGAGTTGATTGCACAATTGAAGAGAATTGACTTAACACACCTCACACCACAGGATTTTGTTATAGGAAAATGTTAAGATCCATTTGATAATCGGGCGTTTTCTGTCGTTTTCAGACATCCGAAAATCGGACCAAAACCGGCCAAAAAATCCTTATGTGTGTACCCCGCATTAGTGGAACGGGCCCCTGGTGACTGTCAAAGCCCTTCTTCCTCCTCGTACCTGGTGAAAACCATGTTTTTATACCGCTTTTTGAACTGGGTCATGCTTGGACACCGCTTTAGCTCCACACTCAATCCGTTCCACAGCTTCACTCCACATATAGAAATACCAAAACTTTTAAACGTTGTACGTACACAAAGATTATTTAAATGTAACTCCCCCCTCAAATTATAACAATTATAACTATCAAAAAACAATGTTTGAATATTCCCAGGGAGTAGGTTGTTATTTGCTTTATACATTATTTGTGCTGTTAGAAGGTGGACCAGATCCGTGAATTTTAATGTTTTTGATTTTAAGAATAATGATTTTGTGTGATCTCTATAACCGGAATTATGAATTAACCTTATGGCTCTTTTTTTGCAATATTAATAGTGATTGTAGTCTACATTTATAAGTATTGCCCCAAACCTCCGCACAATCATTTAAATATGATTAAATCATTAAATATGATTAAATATGAACACAGCAAAGACCTAGGTTCTAGGCCCTGGACAATCTAGACAATTTGATGGCAGCTACTAGATTGAAATCAAGTGCAACACTGAAACACAACTGTGAACATTTCAAACCTGCAAACTGCGACACTTTAAATGAATGTGCAATAACACTATGTGCAATATGACAACCCTCGGGTACATAAGGTTCAGAGATAGGAAATGTTAGAATAGGTATAGCATAGCATAGAGTACAGCACAGTGTTTTATTTGTATAGTATAGTATAGTATAGTGGACAGTGTACATAGCCTTTATTTATGTAAACCAGCTCTTTTCCCTTCTTGTTTTTAGTTTTTTTTTCCTAGCACCAGGGGAGCCCCCCCTCCCAAATTTCGTTGTTTGGTACCTGTACTATATCAATGACAATAAAGACCATTCATTCATTCATTCATTCATATGGTAAAAGCAGTGAGCAGTAGAGAGTGTGGAGTGATTTATGGTCCAGAACGTGTCTTGCCTTACTCAGTACTGAAATGCTTCTTGACAGTTTATTTCGGACATTTTTTATATGAGATGTCCAGCTTATTCTATCATCAATTATCACACCAAGAAACTTATGAACATGAACTCTTTCAATGTCTACACCATCTACCTGTATCTGTACTTGAGTATTCATTTTATAATTACCAAATAACATGTAGTTAGTTTTGCTTAGGTTTAATGATAATTTGTTTACGTCAAACCATCTTTTTAATTTGCACATTTCTGAAGTAATCATCTCCAGTAGCTCCTTTAAATTCCCCCCAGAACAAAAACTATTTGTATCATCATATATAAAGAATAAACAATTTCTGCATGGATACAAGCTAGCCATGTTAACTGGTTGAATAAATGATTGGTAAATAATATCTTATGTGGCATAATTCAATCACTTCAGTGGACAGCAAACACCAATAGACAATATATATGGAATGTAATGGTGACACACATCTTTGGTGATGTATCTGTGTATTACCAGAGGAATGTGAGCCAACACAGATATTTGTGTAAAAGGCCGATATCAGATGATAATATGGGTCTCTCTGTACATTCTGATTACACTTTGGAGCAAGTAAAAACACACAGTGAAATGTACCTTCATTATCCTGTTGTGGTTCCTCATTGTGTAACATAATAACACACTCAACAGTTATTGACATGTGCCTCCACCAACTTACTCTGATCAAGTGAATCGTCAGGATCCTCCTCCTCTTCTTTGATGCTCATCTGCAGCAGCTTGCTGTCCTCAGCCTCACCCAGCGATGCCATGCATTTAGCCTACATGAAGACAGACGCACTTTAATCAGGTTGACCAAACTAACCACTTTGTCTGGTGTCTTTTGAACGTGACTAAGTATTCCTGCAACATTGTAGTTTCGTCTTTGAGAATTAAGTAAATTTATTCTCCCCAAATGTGTCATTTTAAAGTCACGGAATTCAAATAATATTCAATAGAAATCAATTGAGTAAAGTAAAGGTGGACTTCAATGAGAAAAATACTTTAAAAAGCCAATATTGTAAAGGTGAACTGCACCGTTTGGCTGAACTGCTTATGAGAATTAGCAGGGAAATTAAATAGTATCCTGATGTATGGTGTGGCCCCTTCATAACCACATTTTAGACAGTGATATTATGACATTGCACGGTCTAACATATATCCTAATTCATTATGGGGCCTCGGTAACTTGCAGTAAGAAAAACAACCGTAGATTTTGTATCATGACAACACCTTCCTGTTACCATCATCTTCCTGTGATATATGATGATACAGATATGATACAGTTCAAGCGCATATTTGAGGTATTCCACCTCTGCATCGCACCAGTTATTTCAGCACATTCAATGTTATCATGGGATAGTCCCGATTTTGAGCAGCGTGTCACAGCGGCCAAACACATGTCTGTAAAATGTCATTACGTCATTACGTCATTACGTCCCAGTTTTCACCACTGGCTTCAAATTAGTGATGTGTCCTTCCGTGCCGACGCTTCGTAGCGTGTGTCGAGTAACTGGGGCTTCAATGCGATCTTTTAACCACTTCCCGGGCTGCTACCATGGAAAACGACACACCCCCGTGACCGTATGAACACGAGGAAGATAACCGGCCTTAAATGGAACCTCGATATCAGCTGGTTGGTTTACGTTGGTTCACGTTGGTTTACTTCACAATACTTTGTTTAGGTAACTCTCTCTCTCTCTCTCTCTCTTTTTCTCCAAATTCGCGCGCGGGACAGACACGACTTCCTGGAGGTCATCTCCTGCTTCACACCGATTGGCTACTGGTCGTGTCGTGATCGTTCGACGAAGGGTCCAGCTGCTATAATCAAGGACCCCAATTGAAATAAGCCAGTGGCTTTCTTGGGTTTTTATCCTGTTAGTTGACCTTGTATGTAATATGTACTTTCATGTACCTACTTCTGCAAATCTTCTAATAAAGTTTTCAATCAATCAATCAATACGGTTCTCCTATCGAGATCGACACACCGCAAAGTTCGGGAAATAACTGACGCTTTCGTTTTCATGCAATGAATTGAATACACCCAGACTAGGTGCCGCTATAATAACAATGGCAATGCCCGGTTATACTGCGTTTCTGTCTAAATGTATAGTTTCTAGAGCCATGGCGTGTCATAATGATGGTATTAAGAGGTGGAATAATTCAGGTAGGACATCACTGAAGGCCTAGGTGTGAAATGCACCGCCCGCCACTGTCACCGGTGTTTGGCCAAATTCAACGTATACAATAGTCCTATATATTAACTTCCTCATATACGTGCGTGTGTGAAACCCACCTCTTCCATCGATGCAGCCTTCCACGTTGGTTTACTTCACAATACTTTGTTTAGGTAACTCTCTCTCTCTCTCTCTCTCTCTTTTTCTCCAAATTCGCGCGCGGGACAGACACGACTTCCTGGAGGTCATCTCCTGCTTCACACCGATTGGCTACTGGTCGTGTCGTGATCGTTCGACGAAGGGTCCAGCTGCGGACATCACATCTATCACCCGGAAGCTTGATGGACCATATTTGGTTGGAGCGCGTCATCACAGAAGTAACCGCGAGAAACCGCGAGATTTTGAAGGATCTTAAAAGGACGGCGACAAACAATTAACAACAAAATTGTGTTGTATATAATTGATTAACAACAAAAAATATATATTTTATTAACAACAAAAAAGCAAAGGGTGGCTACTTTGAGGAATCTAAAATATAAGACATATTTAGAGTTATTTCACACTTTTTTGTTAAGTACATCATTCCACATAGTTCATTCATAGTTTTGATGCCTTCAGTGAGAATCTACAATGTAAATAGTCATGAAAATAAAGGAAACACATTGAATGAGAAGGTGTGTCCAAACTTTTGGCCTGTACTGTAAGTAAAATGTTCATTTTTAATACTTTGTCGAGAATCCTTTGCAGGCAATGATTGCCTGAAGTCTGGAACACATGGACATCACCAAATGGAATGGAATGGAATGGACTTTATTTGTCATTGCTACAGTACAGGTACCAAACAACGAAACTTAGGAGGGGTGAAATTTAGGAGGGGGAAATTCAAATGCTGGGTTTCCTCCTTTGTGATGCTTTGCCAGGTCTTTACTGCAGCAGTCTTCAGTTGTTGTTTGTTCATGGGTCTTTCTGCCTTTAGTTTTGTCTTCAGCAAGTGAAATGCATGCTTGATTGGGTTGAGATCAGGTGATTGACTCTGGCCATTGCAGAATATTCCACTTCTTTGCCTTGAAAAAGTCCTGGGTTGCTTACACACTATATTTTGGGTCATTGTCCATCTGTATTGTGAAGCACCATCCAATCAACTTTGCTGAATTTGTCTGAATCTGAGCAGACAGAATATCCCTAAACACTTCAGAATTCATCCGTCTGCTTCTGTCTTCACATCATCAATAAACACTAGTGACCCAGTGCCATTGGAAGCCATGCATGTCCATGTCATCACACTGCCTCCACGTTTTTTCACAGATGATGTGGTATGCGTCGGATCATGAGCCGTCCAAGCCATACTTTTTTCTTCCCATCATTCTGGTACAGGTTGATCTTAGTTCCATCGGTCCAAAGAATGCTGTTCCAGAACAGGGCTGGCTTTTTAGATGTTTTTTGTCAAAGTCTAATCTGGCCTTTCTATTCTTGAGGCTTATGAATGGCTTGCACCTTGTGGTGAACCCTCTGTATTTGCTTGTGTGAAGTCTTTCTTTTATGGTACACATGGCCATTGGCCTACCTCCTGGAGACTGTTCTTCACTTGGCTGGATGTTTTGATGGGGTTTTTCTTTACCATGTAAAGGATCCTGTGATCATCCACCACTTTTGTCTTCCATGGACGTCCAGACCTTTTTGTGGTGCCGAGCTCACCAGTGCATTCTTTTTTTCTCCGAATGTACCAAACTGTTAATTTGGCCAGTATTAATGTTCCCACTATCTCTCTGATGGATTATTGTTTTGTTTTTACAGCCTAAGGATGGCCTGTTTCACTTCCATTGAGAGCTCTGTTGACTGCATGTTGTGCGTATACAGCAACAGCCTCCAAATGCAAATGCCACACTTGGAATCAACTCAGACCTTTTACCTGCTTAATTGATAAAGAAATAATGAAGGAATAAATAGCCCACACTGGCCCATGAAACAGCTTTTGAGTCAATTGTCTAATTACTTTTGGTTATTATATATAAAAGAGCTATAATTCATAAACCCTTCCTTCAATTTGGATGTGAATACCCTTAACCTAAAGCTGAGAGTCTGCACTTTAAGCCCAGTAAATTCTGTTGGAAATCTCATATAAGATACGTTAGATCCAAAGTATCAAGGAGTATTGCAGTATTGTGCAGGGCAAAACATATTCTGGAACAGAGGATGTTGTATACTCTATATTGTTGTCTTGTCTTACCCTATTTGAGTTACTGTGTGGAGATATGGAGATATGGGGAAATGAATATAAAAGCACTTTAAACCCATTGATTACACTACAGAAAAAAGCTATGAGGATTGTACATAAGGTCGGATATCGTGATCACTCTAATAACTTGTTCCTAATGTCAAATGCCTTAAAGCTCATGGACTTATTCAAATTTAAATTGGCACAGTTAAAACCTCTTCTTATCCACGGACCCAGATGGGCATCCGAAGTGATATAAAGAGTTTACCTCGATCAATTCTCTTCATCGATATCACATTTTTTTCACAATTTTGCATGCTATACGATGCCACATTTTTTTTCACGAGACGGTAAACACGGCCTAAGTCACATCCAGTTTTCTCCAACTAGAGAATGTGTCATGTCCGGTTTCAACGCCAAATTTCCATACCATTGGTCGGCCAACCCCAAAAAAATAAAAAAAATAAAATAAATCTGATACATGAGAAAGGTCAAAGGTCAAAGATGGTGCCAAAATATCTCCAAATGGCCTAAACATATAGGTGTCCGCCTAAACATACCTGTACTAAAACAGGTACAAAGTTGCATTTGCTCACATTACTAGCATCAACTTTGGCACAAGTACTAATAAGACCCTGGAGTACTGATTCCTAGATGATTTGGGCTTGGTTATCAGATTTCCAAGGTGATATTCACTGTAAAAGCTGTTGTTTTTTTAGGCGGAGACTGAATTTGAGATGTTTTATAATGTTCTAGCTCTATTTGCTCTGACACAGTAACATAGATTTAGATTCTGACACTTCTACAGCCACCCCACAGGTGTTAGCTTTCATTTGATAACAATATCATTATGAAGGCCCTTGTGATTGTGGAGATATTCTATATTCACTGTGGGCATGTCATTTCGAGCAGAAAACCAGAAAAATTAGGTGGATAAGAAGAGGTAAAGCAAAGACTCAAGATCTCCCACGTAACATTAACAAATGATTTATAGAGAGGGATAAGGGGAGAGGTCATTTGAGAGGTAACCACAACTTTAACAAGGGTTATGCTCGCACCCATCTCAGGAGCAGGTGCATATCATTCTACGGAGTTACCATATGGAATGGGCTAGAGGAAAATATGAAGGAAAGCAGAAATATTGCTCTATTTAAAAAAAGGTTTAAACATGTTTTTTTTGTTAAATACCAAAATGAGGAAAGGGAAGGTTGTTCATCTTCTGGAAACTAAGGTGTGGTTTTCTGTGTCTTTTTCTTCTGTATTACATTGTGGATACTGATGTTTGTTATTTATTTATTTTGTGTTGTTTCAGTATTAAGAATAGAAAAATGATGTTTATTTATTTATTTTGTGTCAATATTAAGAATGAAAAAGTATTAGAACGGATGATACTGAAATATATGTATTAATTAATTGGATTATATAATGTAAGCATAATTGTTAAGTATAAACAGGGGTAGGACAGGCTTCTTCCTACTCCTTTTCGAACAATTCATTCATTCATATTCATTATATGACTGTAACTTGTGTATGACTGTAACTAAGATGTTTTGGTAAACAGCTAAAATAACACAAATTCTGTCTGTGACCAAATATATATATGGGCCTAACTGTAGAATCCATTGTTTCCACCGTAGTAAGGCGATGACGTAGTCTATGCAAATATGCAGGCGCGGTATGATGACGCGCTCCAACCACTCCAACCAAATATGGTCCATCAAGCTTCCGGGTGATAGGCGTGATGTCCGCAGCTGGATATACTTGGGAATTCATGTCAGTTAGCACCAAGCGTCGACTTTGATATGTTGATGAGAGATTTGATTTCTTTTGATTTTGAATAATATATATATATTCAGGACCTTGAACTGTTTATAGACCGCGTTTCACTATGTTGTTGTCACCCAGCAAATATAATGCAGTTAAGAAAAGGTAATTAATAGAAATCTTAATGGCAAATATTATTTTGTAAATCCTGGAATGATTAGCCTGCTAACTGTGTTGATTTAGCAGTTAGAGTCAGCAGTTAAAGGTGTTCTGTTTTTATTTAAATACAGGTGGCAAATGTCCAGTGCTTTGCTTGATTGCCAAAACTTGGGCCAGAAACTTCAAAACACCTCTAACCTCAAGGTTGGTAGTACATGTTTCTGTTTGATTAGATTCTGGCTCATTTTGACACACATTAAATAGACTTGTCCATCATACTATGTAGTTAGGGTAGGCTCAAGGCCCTCAGGAATCTCATACCGTTCTTATAATAATAATAATAATAATACATTAGGCTTATATAGCGCTTTTCTAGACACTCAAAGACGCTTTACAAACTGAAAAGATCGAGTAGTTATCAAGACAACCAGCAGTCACAAAAGAATCCAGGCCTAACCTGTATTTACTGTGTCCAACACAGGGTAATGTATTTGCAGAGCCACAAGCACTGACGAAAACACCAAGGAAAGTGTCCACACACTGCACCGCATCGATACTAGAGAACCAGCCCAACATGGGTCCCCTTACGACCCCCACGAAAGGAAGGGAAGCTGGATCGGGTGAACCCTGGACTCCGACCTCCAACCTGAAAATGCTCATCAGTGCAGCCAGCCCCGAGATCAGGAACAGGGAGAAAGAGCTGTGTGTGGACAACCCAGAGGGAGGAGAAACCACAGACTCTGCACAGGTAAAATGCACAGACACACACACACACACACACACACACACACATACACTGATATGGGTCAAAGCTGTTGGTTTCGAATATTGATTTTCAGTTTTTT
This sequence comes from Nansenia antarctica, assembly GCF_963989245.1. Taxonomy (NCBI): domain Eukaryota; kingdom Metazoa; phylum Chordata; class Actinopteri; order Argentiniformes; family Microstomatidae; genus Nansenia; species Nansenia antarctica. The sequence continues at coordinate 86,177,212 of NC_137675.1, read as the reverse complement.
TTAAAATTATCTTATCTTATCTGTAGGACCCAGAGCTTGGGGAGGAAGCAGAGAAACAGATAAGCAGGAAAGAGAAGAGTCTGGGTCTGCTCTGTCACAAGTTCCTCGCTCGCTATCCTGATTACCCCAACCCGGCCGTCAACAATGACATTTGCCTGGATGATGTCGCCACAGAACTCAGTGCGTCCTTTTACTAGTCTCTGTTTTCCCCGCACTGTTTATTATTACAAATTTTCATATTATCCTTCGGTTTTGAATATTGATTTTTTACATTTTAACCATTTAGCTTTATCCAAAGCGGCTTACAATTAGAGATTACAGGGACAGTCTCCCTGGAGTAACTGAGGGCTAAGTGCCTTTACTCAAGGGATTTTAACTCATGACCTTCTGATCACCAGTCCAACTCCCTATCCACTAGGCCACCACTACCCGGTGCCATCTTACATGGTGTAGATAGAGTCAAAGCTATTTGTTATCTGCTCTGTACCACTCTTGAATGTATGTCCCAAAGAACCTAGAAACATCCGCTGCGTTCACCGTGTACGCAGTAAATGCACGGGAACGTAACCAATCACCCAGTGTTCCGTCTTCTTTTCGACTCACATGCTCCAACCTCTTGTCGACACAGGCGTGACCCGCTGGCGCATCTACATCATCATAAACGTGCTGGAGAGCCTCCACATGGTCAGCCGGCTGGCCAAGAACCGCTACACGTGGCATGGCCGCGCCAACCTGGCCCAGACCCTGGGCACGCTGAGGCGGGTGGGCGAGGACCACCGCTACGGACAGCAGATGCAGCAGATCCGCCAGCGCTGCCTTGACAAGGAGTTTGACTTTGACGGGGAGGAGAAGGAGAACGAGGAGGTGGTGGAGGCGGAGGGAGGGGAGCCGGGGCAGAAGGAGATGTTCTTCATCGAGCCCCCGGGAGTGGAGTTCAGGGCAGGTGAGACACCAGTCAGGGGCGTTAGGTTCCATGATGTCTATTCTGATTTGACCCTCAAGGTTACCTCCTGTTTTTACAATGAGGTACTACACAACTACTACTGCTGCTACTAATTTTTTAATTAATTAATTAGTACTACTACTACTACTGCTGCTACTACTACTACTACTACTACTACTACTACTACTACTACTACTACTACTACTACTACTACTACTACTACTGCTACTACTACTACTACTACTACTACTACTACTACTACTACTACTACTACTACTACTACTATTACTACTACTATTACCACTGCTGCTACTACTGCTACTACTACCACTACATTTCTGAGTTGGCACACTACCTGTTGTCTATTACACACTCACCACTGTTATTGTAAATAAATTCTTGCACTTAAGATACATGGATGTTGCGCGCGGATGTTGCGCGCGACAGAGAGAGACAGAGAGCGACGAGAGAGAGTTTAGGTGAGAGAGAGTTTAGGTGAGAGAGAGACAGGTGACAGAGATGGAGAGACAGGTGAGAGAGAGTTTAGGTGAGAGCGAGAGACAGGTGACAGAGATGGAGTTTGATACAGCACTCAAGTTTTACTTGATGCATGATATGTATCCTCCTGGCATGCCCAAGGTTGGAAACCTTAAATCAAGGATTCGAAAGGCGTCCAAGAATTACTTGATGAAAGGTAAGTCAGTGTGAATAACTATGTTATATTCACTCTTGAAGCCACTGCTTGAAATGGCGAAAATGCATAGGCCTATATCAAAATTGAGTGTCTCATTAAGCATCTGCTAACTATTGTGTGCATAAAACCTGTTTCCAGTGGCTTTATATTTGCACTTCTAAATGAATGCTGTATTTTCCTGCTGCATCAGGTGAGGAGTTGTACTATAAGTGCAAGGACAAACTTCGCTTGGTGGTGTGCAACAAAGATGGAGTTCGTGATGTCCTGATGGTAACTTTCTTATCTGACTTGAGTTGTCTTTATTGTTGTTTCATCTGTTCAATTGTTGTTTTATCTTCTTTGCTCTCTGTGAAGCACATTGTGTCACATTTTTGTGAGAAATGGGCTACACAAATGAAGTTTGATTTGATCTGAAGGAGTGCCACGACAACCATGGGACTGGGGGTCATCAAGGGAGACGCCGAACGCTGGAGAAGGTGATGGCGTCCTACCACTGGTCCACCTTGCGGGAGGATGTCACAAAATGGGTGAGTTTTTGATGTTATTAGTGCATGGTGTGTGTGAACATTGTAATTTATACACTGCCCGTTAGCAATGATCTTTTACTCAAAGATCTCCAACTCTTGTGTAATTCTCATACTGACCACAATCTGATTCTGCACTGGAACACCCAGACCATCATACAGGCCGCGGCCCCTCAACCATAGCGGTTCTCCACCTAAGGCACTAAGCCCAGCAGCTGACCACCACCACCAACATGACGCCTCAACCACATCAAGAATTCTCTGACTCTAGATAATTTCCTCTGAAATGTCACTGTTTTAAAGGTTGATGAGTGCCCCCGCTGTCAACATCATGAGAAAATAAAGACAGTTGCACCTGTACTCCATCCCATCCAAGTGAAAGAGGCATGGAGTGTCCTGGGGATTGATCTCATTGGTCCACTTCCCACCACTGCAAAGGGCAAAAGGTAGCTACTGAATGTTGGGCAGAAGTATGTGTAACCCCTTTTGGTTAAAGCTAGTGAGATAAGCTGACATCATGTATTGGATAAGTCAATAAAAGTTATGAAGCACGTTTTTGGTGGACCCCATGAGGAATAGCTGCTGCAATGCGCTAGCTAATGGAGAATAATCTGCATTTTTCATTGCAGATACATTCTGACTGCAACCCTCTACACCAAAACAGCCAATGAGGTGTCCAGGAAGATAGTCAACATTCTTCTTGACTTTGGACTGGTAGAGAGGATCATTAACGACCAAGGACGGGAATTTGTGAATGAGGTACAGTTATGTATATAAGACACAGTGTATGTGATGTGTGACATTTGATAATTGTAATTTAATCTAATTTAATTGCATACAATGCATCTGCAGGTCAACCGTGGTGTTTTTGAGGCTCTGGGTGTCAAACACTGCATCACGTCAGCCTACCACCCCCAGGCCAATGGACAGGACGAGCGCACAAACCGCAACGTGAAGACTGCGCTTGCCAAGTACTGTGGGGAGGGACAGAACGACTGGGATGCCCATTTGAGGGGCGTCGTAATGAGCATCAACACCTCTAAGCAGGTAGCCTACTATTGTGTAACAACTGCATATGTAAACAATTCAAACAAACATAGAAAGAAACAAAAAACAATTCAAACAATATAGAAAGATGGTGAAATGCTATTGATTGTACTTTTGTTTTGTTTTACAGCGATCAACCAAGTACACCCCGTACTTGGCACTGTTCGGACGGCACCCTCGCAGCCCAGGTGTCATCAACACAACACAGACTGAGGAGGGTGACGACTCAGCTGTGGTTGTGGTTGATTTGCCAGAGGAGGATGTACAGGCGAAGACTGTCGAAGTTACAGATCTACATGCAAAGGTGATGTAAAAATGGCAATTTATGCATAATAATATCTAATAATAACAAATATGCATACAATGGCAATATATGCTATAATATATGAATATGTTTCAAGGGACAATTAATTAAATGATAACAATTTTTCTGATTTACCAGAACATCCAAATTGCCCAGGCAAGGCAGAAAAAGGCCTACGAGGCCCGGAACAAAAAGGGGGTCAAATCCTTTGACTTCAAAGTTGGGGATGAGGTCCTACGAGCAAACAAGCGGAAGGAGGGACGGAAAGGATGGTGACTGGAGGCCAATTGGTTTGGGCCGCACATCATATCCTCCATCTCACCCAAGGGTGTGGTGATGCTGTCCAGCACAAAAGGGCCTCAGCTAAAGCAGGGTGTGAACGTTGCCCAGCTGAAGCCGTTCATCAGGCCTAATTTGAGAGGTATTATTATTGTTAATACAAGGACACACACTAAGTGTGTATGTGCAGTAACTGTATGTATGTGACGTATGTGGTTAGATGTGTAGACTGAAGCTCAGCTTCTACCCTAGGGCCATTCAGGCCCTGAACACAGCAAAGACCTAGGTTCTAGGCCCTGGACAATCTAGACAAATTGATGGCAGCTACTAGATTGTAATCATAAGTGCAATATTGAAATACAACTGTGAACATTTCAAACCTGCAAACTGCGACACTTTAAATGAATGTGCAATAATACCATGTGCAATATGACAACCCTTGTGTACATAAGGTCCAGAGATAGGAAATGTTAGGATATTTATAGCATAGCATAGAGTACAGCATAGTGTTTTATGTGTATAGTATAGTAGTATAGTATAGTGGATAGTGTATATAGCCTTTATTTATGTAAACCAGCTCTTCTCCCCTCTTGTTTTTAGTAAAAGAAAATCAAAGCACCAGGGGAGCCCCCCCTCCTAAATTTCGTTGTATGGTACCTGTACTGTATTAATGACAATAAAGACCATTCATTCATTCATTCATGTGGCTACAGGCCCCACGCTTTCAACTGCCAGGCTCTCCCTCCGTCTCTCTGGGGCCTACGTCCAGGATCGGCCTGGTGACAGACTAGACAGCATTATTAACATTGGCCATGGAATTGTCCTGCCGGAGACCGGCTGTTACCCATTGACGCATCCTGTCTGTCCATAGCTCCCGCTCTGTAGCATCTCCACTCCTCCTTATGGTGGTGACAATACCCGGTCCCTTGTGGGGGTCACTACACTCATTGGTGTGGTTATTATCATGGTTCTGCTTGTAGAAATGCCACTATGGTGGTGACAATACCCGGTCCCTTGTGGGGGTCACAACACTCCTCATTGGTGTGGTTAATCTCATGGTTCTGCTTGTTTGAGGTTTTCCCAAATAAGATATATATGTATATGTACACATCTGGGTTTCCGTTAACCGGCAATTACCGGTCTTTGTCCGGTAACATTTGGTGAAGTCCGACAAATTGAAAAGTCGTCGGACATATTGTCCGGTGAAAATAATTCCCTTTGAATACAATTCGCTAAAGCTGGCTGGGTGCGTTCGTAAACACGCTCTGGAAATCCGATCAGCACTCGCGGAACGCCTCTCGTCCAATCGAACGACTCGGTCGCTCTGTGACATCGAAGCCAGCGTGCGCTCCGGCGCTCTCAGAGCGTGTTTACGAACGCACCCCTAGAAGTTTCCAGCCAGCTAGCTGAAGCTGCTACACACACCAGAGCCATGGCGACCGAACGGCAAGTTAAACAACATACTATAAAAGTGACATTGTTTTACTCATTACTCATACGTTTGTTGTCATTCGGCGGTGCTAATAGTCGCTTTCTTTTTTAATTTATTTAATTTATTTTATTTTAGCAGTTTCCCCGAAAGTTAAGTGTTTGTTTTTATATCACTATTTGCACTTCTGGTTAGATGCTAAACTGCATTTTGTTGTCTGGTACTTGTACTCTGCAATGACAATAAAGTTGAATCTCACCTAATCTAATCTAATCTAATCTAAAATAATCTAAGATAATCCCATCACTATTACTCCCTATTTTCATCAGTGTTTCAATCCTTGAATCTGTGATGGAAATCAAGCAAAGCCACTTCAAGTCTCCCCACCACTGACAGCGCTGGGTGTGCCTTTCCTTACACTCTCGGTTATTCCCTGTGGATTTAAAAAACGGTGTTTTGGTTTCTATAATGTGGTCTATTCTCAGTGTTGACGAGCAGCTCAGGGGGCTTTGAGATGTCTAACAGCTAATTAAAGGAGTAATTCCACTCAAAAGGGTAGAAGTAAGCTGACTGTCTGTCTGTCTGTCTGTCTGTCTGTCTGTCTATCTGTCTGTCTGTCTGTCTGTCTGTCTGTCTCTCAGTGTGCTGGACTACCTATGACTTCCATGGTACCTGGGAACGCGTTGTCGGAGAGAAACGCCCTCTGTACAAAGGACCTACTGACCAAAATCCCTGTTCCCCGTAGCCTACATGCTTGCACTGTTACTGTTCAATAAAATGTTATACATCTAGACATTGTGGTATTTCTTTATATACGTATCCCAGACTGCCTATCAATTGTTTCTCAATAAACAGTTATGTTCTTCCCATTGTCATACTCCCGAGCTAAACGAAATGCCTTCCCAACCAGCGAGACTTATAGAAATGACGTTGTTTTATTGATTTACAAAAAAAAGGGTAAAACTGTAAAGAGAAAATAGAAAACTCACATTAATCCCAAACAATTTAACAAACTTCAGTTAACGTAATGTGGAGTCCGTTCATTGATCGATGCTGTCTGTTCAGTTCCCAGTGAGGCGCCCGTTCAGCGCTGGACCCGTTCAGCGCTGGATTTGACGCATGGCATAGCGCGCATGCGTCAAATCATGTTATATTATTATATATTATATAGCTCGCATCTAATCGTATCGGATGAGAAATAGACATTAAATGGCATATATAGGCCGCTACACAACAGTAATCACCGCGACAAACAGCTATATTAGATTTGGAGAAAAAAAATATATGATTTTGAAAAAAAAATGTTTTAGTATATTTTAATATGATGACCGGAATATATCACGTTTGTCCGGTAAATCGAATTCTTCCCGGACACGATGTCCGACGGCAAATTTTTCTAACGGAAACCCTGGTACACATGCTATATTTCGGTTAACCTACACAATGTTTTTACTTGATTCCAGCTAATTTGTGAATGAATACGTTTTTGTTTGTGTATGGTCAATCCATTTTTATGTAAATATGGTTTCATGCTGTATTGATTTACAATAAATTCATTGCATTTCATTCAATCTTGTTGCTTTACTACAAAAAACACATCTGATTGAGGAAGACTACAAAACATTGAGAAAGGATTTGGTAAACCAAGTATTTCATGCGTCATATGGTAAGAAGAGGGGTGTGGCCATAGTAATTAATACATCTCTACCATTCTCTGAAGAGAAAGTGATAAAAGATAATTGGAGAAGATATGTAATGGTTGACCCTATTACATTAACCATAGCTAAAGGTAATGAATCCTTTTTTCATTTCATACCTATTAGTTTACTCTAACGAATTAAAATGATTAACAAGCATAATGGCACAGAGAATGCAGAGATGTGTATATATACAAAGGGTTGAAATATATGTTATTATTATTATTATTATTACTGTAACGGACTGAGTTTTAGTGGGTTAACGTTACTGTTGCTTTTAGAGTGGTTGTTGTTGGATGACGTTCATCCGGGGGAGGGAGGGTTCTGGGGCTGAGAGCGGAAGAGGAAGGTTTGAGAGGGAGAGCGCGGGAGAGAGAGACGAGAGAGTTGAGTGCTGAGGTTGTTTATGATTGAGTGTGACATTGAGAGAGATACAACTTGTTAACAGAGAATAAAGCTGGTAATCAAGAACCCTCCGTCTGGTTTGTGACAACGCTACACTGGTGTCAGAGGTAAAAAAATAAAAAATAAAAGAGAGACACGAAGCTACGAGGGAAGTACGCCTACAACCGCTAACGCAAGCTAGCCTGACGCACTCGCCCTTCCCCGACGGAGTCATGCTGCCCGGCGGTGCGGACAAGATCAAGCGGGAGGAGGAAGACAGCGCGTGGGGTCGATACACGGCAGCATGGCAGGCGGAACGCCGTGAGCGGAGCCTGCACGAAACGACCGAGGTGGCGGAGCACAGAGAGCGGGTGAGAAGAATGACGGCTCAAATGGCTACCGAGGCCGGATTTCAACCAGCTGCGCACAACATGGACAGACGTGCGGCGCGCAGAGGGCCACGGGCACGGAGCGATGACGTCAACATTGCTCCCCTCTCAGTGAAGACACCCAAGTATGATGGCAAGGCTGATTGGGAGGCTTTTCATGCACAATTCGAACTGTTATCCAGGGCTAACAATTGGTCGAAAGAAATTAAGGCTTGCAATGTGCCTTACTGGTGATGCTCTGTCAAGCCTGCTGTTACTGACCCCGGATGATAGAAGTGACTTTGATGCTTTAGTGGGGGCATTAAAGAGGCGTTTTGTTCAGCGGACAGCTTGCTTCGCTCTGAACTGTGCAGTCGGAAGAGGCGGCCCGGGGAGCCGTTGAGAGATCTCGCTAATGAAGTGGAAAGGCTCGTTCACCGTGCCTATGCTCACATGCCCCCGTCCATCCTGAGTGAATTAGCTCGAGACCACTTCCTGCAGGCACTACTGCCGAGTGATCTGCGTGTCCAGACGGTGCTGGCTCATCCTAAATCTCTCCTGGAGGCGTTGGAGCTAGCCTCGGAGAGGGAGATGCTGGGCGTGGCACCCCCGCCGCTACGTGGGAGGACGCACCCAGGGTGAGGGCTGCTGTCGTGTCGGAGAGGAGTGAAGCGGCGCCGGCCTGGGCGGTGGAGCTAACACAACTGGTACGGGCTGCCTCGCTGAGTGGACAACAGCGGCCATGGATGGGACCGAGACTCTGCTGGGCATGCGGAAAACCCGGCCACCTGGCCAGAGAGTGCACCAACACGGCGGAGAAACCGGGAAACGGTATGGGGAACGTATAGCCGGGACGGTGCGACTCCCCGGGGCGGCGTCCCGACCCCGCACAGGCGGGGAGACAACACGACACAACCAGGTGGGGACATTACAAACAGGGGAGGGTGGGGGCGGCCAGCAGGTGCAGGTCGTCATGCTGGGCCGGACGGGGACGGGAAACTGCTGGTACGCCCCGGTGACATTTGGGGGGATATGCTGCTCCGCCCTCGTCGACACGGGATCATCGGCCACCCTGGTGAGACCCGACGCGGTGGGGAGCGGGACCACAGTTTTACCCACCACGGTGAGATTACAGACAGTAACTGGGGACAGGGCACCCATGGTGGGGGAGGCATTGGAGACTGTGGGGGTCGGGAGGGAGAGAGTTCACTGCCCAGTATGGGTAGCGGATCTAGAAGACTGCATATTGGGACTGGACGTGCTCGAAAGACTGGACTGTGTGATTAGCACCCGGAGGGGGACACTCACATTCCCAGACGGACACGTAGTGCAGATGACTAGACAACCCACCCCGCCGAAATGTTCCCCGACCCTCACCGTTGCAGTACTGACAACTGAGACAGCGCCCAACACGACTTCCGGCGGCGTCCCGGATAGACACCCGATACTGCCCCATGCCCCACCCACCACCACAGAGCAACCGCACCCCACACCCGCTGCGCCCACTGGTAAGGGGGGGGGAGAAGACGGAGAGAGGGTCTCGGTCGTGAGGGAGGTGTGGCAGGGGAACTGTGATGGACTGTCGCATGTTGAACAGGGCCTACTGTGGCAACTGTTATTAGAGTTTAAGGACAGTTTTTCCCTGTCAGAGGACGACGTGGGACAGACCCACCTAGCCCAACACAGCATCGATACGAGGGATGCTCCACCCATCAGGATGAGACCCCGACGCCTGCCGATGGCTCGACAGGCAGCGGCAGAGAAGGCGTTACAGAACATGCAGCGTGCGGGTCTCATTGAACCCTCCACCAGCCCCTGGGCCGCCCCAATCGTCATGGTCCCCAAGAAAACAAAGGACGACTGGCGCTTCTGCGTGGACTTCAGACGCCTCAACGGCGTGACCAAAAGGGACGCCTATCCCTTCCCACGAGTCGACGAGTCCCTCGACGCGGTGGCTGGGATCCCCCGCCAGGAGTGCGTCGTATATCTGGACGACATCCTGGCCCATGGAGAATCATTCGAGACGGCCCTCAGGGCGCTCAGACGCGTGCTGGAGAGAGTGGCTGCAGCGGGTCTGAAGCTAAACCCCCAGAAATGCCACTTCATGAGACGGGAGGTCAACTTTCTGGGGCACAAGCTGGGGTCTGGCGGTATCAGCACCACACAGGAGAAGGTGCAAGCGGTGGAAGACTGGCCCACCCCCAACTCCAGTTCTGAAGTGAAAAGTTTCACAGGACTAGCCTCCTACTACAGGAGATTTGTGAGGGGCTTCTCCACCATAGCCGCGCCCCTGTTCCGGCTACAACGGCCCAGGGAGAAGTTCATCTGGACAGACGAGTGCCAGAGAGCATTCACCTCGTTGAAGAAGGCCCTCTTGGAGGCCCCCATCCTCACCCCCCCCGACCCCACCCTGCCCTTCATACTCGACACGGACGCCAGCAATGTCGGCGTGGGGGCGGTGCTGTCACAGGTGACCTCGGAGGGGGAGAAGGTGGTGGCGTACTACAGCGGATCACTCAACAAACATGAACGCCGCTACTGCGTCACCAGGCGGGAACTGCTCGCCGTGGTCAGGGCTGTCCAACATTTCAAGTACTACCTCGGGGGCCTCCACTTCACAGTCAGGAGTGACCACTCCGCCTTGCAGTGGCTCATGACCTTCAGAGAGCCAGAGGGCCAGCTGGCACGCTGGATCGAGGAGCTACAGGCGTACGACTTCAACGTGATCCATCGTGCGGGTAGACAGCATGGAAACGCGGACGCGCTTTCCCGCCGGCCCTGCGCCACTGACGGCTGTACCTACTGTGAAAGAAGAGAGGTGCGGGAGGAGGAGCAGCTGCGACAAGGGGTGAGATGCGCCGCAGCGGCCCTAACAGCTATCGACGCGGGAGAGTGGAGACGCAAACAGGAAGAGGATGCTGACATCGGCGCAACACCAACCCCGGTTGGAAGAGATCGGCCTGTGTTCAAGGGCTACAAAGGGGCTGTGGAGAATGTTTACCAACCTGCCCTGTGTGACGGGGTACTGCAGAGGGGGTGGAAAGACGCGGCCACAGGAGAGACGCTGTGGCAGGTGGTCGTACCCAGGACCCTGCGGGAAACGGTGCTACAATCAGTCCACGGAGCCCCTGGATCTGGTCATTTCGGGGTCAGCAAAACGCTCCGCCGCCTTCGTCAGGGGTTCTACTGGGGCCAACATGGGCGGGACGTGGGGGACTACTGCCGCCGCTGTGACAGCTGCACAGCACGTAAAGGCCCCACGGGCACATCTCACGCCCAACTCCAGCAGTTTCCCACAGGCTGTCCCATGGAGAGAGTGGGGATTGACGTGCTAGGGCCGTTTCCTCGCTCAGACAAAGGTAACCGCTACATCCTCACTGCCATGGATTATTTCACAAAGTGGCCGGAGGCGTACTGCCTACCGGACCAAGAAGCAGAGACAATAGTGGATGCACTGGTGGAGGGGATGTTCAGCAGACTGGGGGTCCCTGAGGTCATTCACACCGACCAAGGCAGGAACTTTGAATCTCGCGTGTTTGCGGCCATGTTCGAAAAGCTTGGCTCCCACAAGACCCGCACCACACCCCTCCACCCACAAAGCGACGGACTAGTTGAAAGATTTAACCGCACACTGGGACAGCAACTGGCCATAGTGACGGCTAAACACCAGCGAGACTGGGACGCGCATGTCCCCCTGGTGTTGATGGCGTACCGGTCTGCGACGCAAGACTCCACCTCCTGCTCCCCCGCACTTCTCATGCTGGGCAGGGAGATTAGGACCCCGGCTGAGATGATGTTGGGCAGACCGCCCGACCCACCGGCGGACCCCCCGGGGCTGGAATATGCCCGAAAGCTGCAGGATCGACTGGAGTGCGCCCACGAGTTCGCCAGAAAACAACTGCGGAGTGCAGGGGCGAGACAGAAGAGGAACTACGACGTGCACACCAAAGGGCAGCATTTCACGGCCGGGGAGCTGGTCTGGGTTTACAACCCCCAGAGAAAGAAAGGCAGGTGCCCCAAACTGGACAGCAAGTGGATGGGGCCCTGCAGGATTCTCGAGAGACTGAGCGAAGTCGTGTACAGGGTCCAGCTGCCGCCAAGAGGTAGGAGAGTCGCCCTGCATCGAGATAGACTGGCCCCCTACCGTGGCACGGGCACCCCCCCAGGAGAAGGGGGTGAACGGCGCGGTAACCGGGTTGAGCACCAGACCCCACCCCGCCCCGCCCAACCCCCCCCCAATGGACTATCACCCCCCCTCCCCGCCCCACCAAATCCCCCCCCGATGGAGTGTCGCCCCCCCGCCCCGCCCAACCCCCCCCCCAATGGATTATCACCCCCCCTCCCCGCCCCACCAAATCCCCCCCCGATGGAGTGTCGTACCCCCGCCCCTCCCAACCCGATTTCCCCCCCCGACGAACTGTCGCCCACCCACCCCCCCACCCCCAGGAGGCCCCGGAGGATAGTAAGGCCCCCAAGGTACCTGAGAGACTTTGAGTGGTCACTCGGGGCGAGTGACTTTGTGGGGGGGAGGTAGTGTAACGGACTGAGTTTTAGTGGGTTAACGTTACTGTTGCTTTTAGAGTGGTTGTTGTTGGATGACGTTCATCCGGGGGAGGGAGGGTTCTGGGGCTGAGAGCGGAAGAGGAAGGTTTGAGAGGGAGAGCGCGGGAGAGAGAGACGAGAGAGTTGAGTGCTGGGGTTGTTTATGATTGAATGTGACATTGAGAGAGATACAACTTGTTAACAGAGAATAAAGCTGGTAATCAAGAACCCTCCGTCTGGTTTGTGACAACGCTACATTACTTTATATAACTGAGTAGTGAAATACTCAGAAATAGTGTGAGTAGTGAAATACTCAGAAATAGTGAAATACATTCTTAGAAATGTCTACCGTGTCATGATTACAAAGATACCACTTGAACACACACACTGTGACACATTGGTCACACGCGCGGGCACACACGCGCGCACGTGCGATGCGCGCGAAACACACACACAACACACAGTTTCAGATCTACTAACGGGTCTTCGTTGTCATCGTTGGCATCGCGAATCATAGCGAATCATAGCGCTACCTATGGCCGGAAAGGGCAGAACCTATGACCGGAACCGGAAAAGTGGGAAACTCTGGTAGGGTGGGAAAATCCTGTACCTACACCTTTCCACTAAAGGTGGATCAGTATATCGGCGATTGAAATAAATCAGGCGATCAGGCAACTCGGGATTGGAATTCAAGCCTCAGGTGATTCCTCGAACGAGGATCAGGCTTGTGTTATGAGTGTTCACAGAACACCGGCTTACAAATCTTCGATATGGGCGCGTGCACGCAGACATAAAGAGCCCCGAAGAGTCGATCTGTCGAAATGAAGATACTCCACTCTGCAGGGGTCCTACATTTGCGCAGCATTCCGAATTATTGATCTTTATGAAGACGGAAAAATAGTGCAATACTGCCGCAATTAACAAGGCGAGGGAAATGGTTTGGCAAGAAATTGCTGACCGATTAAATGCGTAGGTCATACTAGCCCCAGTTATTGTTATATGTTCATATTTTAATGAATGAATATTTACTACTGTGGTGATATCAGCAGCAGGCTACAAACCGTCATATCGTCACAATGGCCTAGTGGTATCGACCGCTGCCGTGGTTTTTATTCGTCATTTTAAATCGGTGGTTCGAATCCCTCTTCAGACACACTTTTTACTGCATTTCGTTGTCTGAATCTAATCTAAAATCTCATCTAAAAAAGTATGTAGGCTATAAAATGATGGTGCAGGCTAATTTACAAGAACTGACACGATTACAATGGTGTTTAAGCCTTTGCATGAAGGCTTCGGTTAAATGTAAAAAAATAAAAATAATCACTTAGTCAAGTCTCGAACACACAACCTTTGGAACTCTAGCTGGTTGCCTTAACCACTGCGCCAGCCAGACCGCTGTGACGACAGCAATGCAAGTTGAAACAATTACTTTTTTTTTTTTTTACACTCTTTTATTTATTTATCTATCGATCTATCTATCACACTTTCAAAATATCAAGTTATCTATCACACAATCAAACTATCTATCGATCGATCACACTTTCAAAATATCAAATTATCTATCTATCACACAGTCAACCAATCTATCTATCTATCTCGTGTGAAGTGGGAACTAATATTTCCTAAAAGACACTTGATGGAACTGTCGTTCGGGATATAGTTTCCGCCTGTGAGAAAATTTTGACGCACGTATTACTTTAGCCAGTCTTTTAGCCTGCTCGCGACCAGGCTAATTATATCTGACTCAGAAGGAGCTCAACCAAGCAGCGAATTATTTGAGCCACATTGATGGAACCGAACGCAAGCTAACATTATCGCCGATTAGAACTTTATCGAGGCTTAGAAGATAATCTTGTTTAGTGGAACGGGCCTATGAGAAAACTGACCAGACACTTCCTGCCCTGCCCACCTCCACCACGCCAGACATGAGTTAACATGGCTTTGTACTTTTGTGTACTTACTCAAAGTATACTTTCATTTCATGAATTTTAACCTGTAGCCTACTGTAGTGTACTTAATTTAAAAAGCTTAAGGTGCTCCGGAACTGTGGGACCTCCAACACAGTCCTGGAAGTTTTAGGTAATAGTGTTAATATGAATTATACAACAGTTAGTTCCGACCAAGTAATTTGATTGGACAAGAGGCATTCCATGAGTGCCGATATACAGTATAACAGCACTGGGACTTTTAACTATATGTATCACTCCGAAATGACCGTTAGTACAAAGTAGCTAGCCTGCAGATGTTTGTGTTCAGGTTACTAGGCAACAGTCCAGTTGCGGAACTATTTTTTGTTGACGGAGCCAAAATAAATGATTAAATAAACAAACAAATCATAATCTGTTGTCACTTATTACTGTTAACTGATCTAATAAATTGCGCTGTAGAACTGTTGGGGAGTGTACCTATGTTCCCCGGGTCCTATGTTCCCCGGGTCCTATGTTCCCCGCTCCAGAAAAAGGGTCCTATGTTCCCCGCTCCCGAAAAAGGGTCCTATGTTCCCCGGGTCCTATGTTCCCCGGGTCCTATGTTCCCCGGTTCCCCGCTTCCGAAAAAGGGTCCTATGTTCCCCGGTTCCCCGCTTCCGAAAAAGGGTCCTATGTTCCCCGGGTCCTATGTTCCCCGCTCCAGAAAAAGGGTCCTATGTTCCCCGGGTCCTATGTTCCCTATTGTTATTATTGTTATTATTTAGGTTTACTGTTTGAAGTAAATATGTTGTCCAGTAGGCCTATGTTGTTGTTATTATTATTATTATTGGCCTAATTTAATTATTATTGTTATTGTTATTATTGTTATTATTTAGGTTTACTGTTTGAAGTAAATTGAACCATATGCACAAACATAGTTTAATTAGTTGGTTGCAATAAAAGCCTATATTTTGGATTGATATCTCTACTGTATTTATTTGATTTCGTTTGACAAAAATATAGAAAAAATATTTAATAATGTGTATATATATATATATACACTGTCACTGGTGTTCTTTTAGGAATATAAGATTTTCAATTCCATCTCGAAAATGATCTATCTAGGGAGTTACACTCATCAACACGGAGCATTATGACGTCACGTTAACTCGCTGGAGCGGGGAACATAGGACCCTTTTTCGGGAGCGGGGAACATAGGACCCGGGGAACATAGGACCCTTTTCCTGGAGGGGGGAACATAGGACCCTTTTTCGGAAGCGGGGAACATAGAACCCTTTTTCGGAAGCGGAGCTAAGAAATCGGGGAACATAGGACCCGGGGAACATAGGACCCGGGGAACATAGGGATGACCCCCTTTATTGTCTCACAACATCGTCAATGTTTCACTCTGACAGGAGAGTCAGGTGACACTCAGATGGAGGGGGCGTGGCCTCTGTTTATGATGCTGACAGGAGAGTCAGGTGACACTCAGATGGAGGGGGCGTGGCCTGTTTATAATGCTGACAACATGGAGGTCAGGACGAAGCAGAGAAATACAGACACAATCCCATTGTGGGGAACATGACGCGTTCCGACCGGCAGGGGGAGCTAGAGGACAGTTGGTGAAGGGATGAGGGTCCGAGGGGCATCGGCTGATGCCAATCGGGTCCTCATCAGGGTCCGATTGGCATCGGCTGATGCCAATTAGATCCTCATCAACGCGCGCTCTTAACGTGTGGCTTTGTTCCCCAGAGGAGAGAGTCGGACGGAGTAGCCCGAGAACGAAGTACTAACCGAAACCAGTGACCAGAACCGAGGGTACGAGCAGCGGAGTACTGAGACGGAGAAGCAGCGGAGTGTCAGGGAGCGAGGGACGGACGAGCGCTGCCGGAGAGCCGCGACCGAAAGGGTCGGACTAGGAGCGGGCCGAGACGTCCTCGCTGGAGCAAGGCTCAGCTGACGGGAAACTCCAGAACAGCTGCTCTCACAATAAAAACCCGCTTACAGCAACTACCCAGCCTATTGTCTGTCTCCCTCTGTGGCCGAAACCTGTTACAGTGGCGCCCAACGTGGGGCACAGAGGAGAGGCGGACCCGGAAACACCAGAGAACAGACAGGCGGGGGCATGGAGTCGCCCCTGGGACATGTGCTCGCCCACCTGGCCCAGCTGCAGGAGCAACAGGCGGCAATGGCACGAACCAGCCACGACGCACTGATGGACATGGCCCGCGCCCAGGCCGAGGACCGGGCGGACCTCCGGTCCATCATCCGCGACCGGGAGGGGTACGGGGACTACGGCGTGCCAGGGGGGACCCGAGTCCGGATGCAGCGGATGACTGAGGGGGACGACCCGGAGGCCTATATAGACACATTCGAGCAGGTGGCCCGGAGACAGCGATGGCCAGAAGACGAGTGGGCCCACCAGCTCCGGCCCCTGCTGATCGGGGAGGCGCAGCTCGCGCTGGCGGGTCTCCCGGCGGCCAGCCAGGCCGACTACCCGACAGTGGTCCGGGCCATCCGGGACCGGCTCGGGCTGAGCCCGGAAGAACACCGGCGCCGGCTCCGTGCCCTGACCCTGGAGCCCGGCGGGAGGCCGTTCCTGTACGCCCAGCAGGTGATGGACATGGCGCGGCGGTGGTTGCTGCCCGAGGAGAGAACGCAGATGGAGCTGGTGGAGCAGGTCGCCCTGGAGAGGTTCGTGACGGGCCTACCGGCGCGGACCGCGGCCTGGGTAGCCTACCACCGGCCCACCAACATCACCACCGCCGTCGGGCTGGCCGAGAACCACCTGCCCTCTCCAGACGGGGGGGCGGCGGGAACCGCCGCGGTCCCGGTCCCAGCTCCCCGCCGCCACGGGGGGTTGGCCATTCGGACCGGGCCCGTGGCGGCTCCACGGCGTGAGAGGCCGATGGCCGCTCCCCGGGGAGGGTGGCCGGAGCCAACGCAGGGGGGCGCGGCCGTGGCCTTCACCCCACAGAGAGCCCCACAGGCGGCAGAGGAGGGGTGCTGGCGGTGCGGCCAGCCTGGCCACCGCCGCCGGGACTGCCCAGCTATGGAGGTCGGCCGGGCTGTCCGCACCGCCGACGAGGTCACCCCTCCCCCGGACCCGAGCGAGGTGTACCGTATCCGGGTAAGGATGCAGCGGGGTACGCACGAGGCGCTGCTGGATTCGGGCTGCCTACAGTCTATGATCCACCAGCGCCTGGTGCGACCAGAGGCATTGGTAGGGGCATCGAGGGTGTCAATACTGTGTGTGCATGGGGATGTTCACGTATACCCGGTGGTCCCCATCGAAATCAAACATAATGGGAGAGAATATAGAGTCAAGGCGGCGGTTAGTCCGAGCCTCATGCACCCCTTAATCTTGGGTCTAGACTGGGCGGGATTCCCACGGGCAGTAGCGGGGACGACAGGGGTGCACGCACGACGGGCAGGGACGCGTGGGGCGGGCGCCGTGCTCTGCGCTGATGCGGGGGCGGCCGACGCTGACGAGGGGCAGGAGGAGGCAGGGGCAGAGGCACCGCCACCCGAGGTGCCGCTGCCGGTGTTTCCTCCGGTGGGAGATTTTCCCCTCGAACAGTCTCGTGACGCTACCCTACGCTCAGCCTACGACCAGGTGATGGTAATTGATGGTGCACGGGTACGGCCAGACGCGGCGCTCGCTCCCCCATACTTTACGTTGGTTAGGGACAGACTATATAGGGTGAGTCGTGACACTCGCAGGGAAGAGGACGTCACCCAGTTGCTGGTTCCCCGGGGCCGCCGGGAAGCGATATTCCAGGCGGCACATTATAACCCCATGGCGGGCCACCTAGGATATGATAAAACACTTAGTCGCATAATGGACCGATTCTACTGGCCGGGGATATGGGCGGAGGTGCGCCGGTGGTGCGCCGCCTGCCGCGAATGCCAGCTAGCCAACCCCCCGGCCGTCCCGCGGGCGCCGTTATACCCTCTCCCCCTGGTTGAGGCCCCGTTTGACCGTATTGGAATGGACATTATCGGCCCATTAGAGCGATGTGCACAGGGCTATCGGTTTGTGTTAGTGTTGATAGATTACGCAACCCGATACCCCGAGGCAATTCCCCTGCGCTCCATCTCCGCGAAGAGTGTGGCGCAGGCGTTGTTTCAGGTCATCTCCCGGGTGGGGATCCCGAAAGAGATCCTCACTGACCAAGGTACCAATTTTATGTCACGCACCCTCAAAGAGCTGTACGGATTATTGAATATTAAAGCGGTCCGGACGAGCGTGTACCACCCGGCCAGCGATGGTCTGTGCGAGCGGTTCAACCGGACGCTTAAATCAATGATCCGTAAGTTCGTTCACGAGGATAGTCAAAATTGGCACCAATGGCTAGCCCCCCTGTTGTTCGCGGTGCGGGAAGTCCCCCAGGCTTCCACGGGGTTTTCCCCATTCGAGCTCCTATATGGGCGCAAGCCTCGCGGCGTCCTGGACCTCATTAAAGAAAGCTGGGAGGAGGGGTCCAGCGACAGTAAAAACGAGATTCAATACGTCCTGGACCTGCGGGCAAAACTCCACACGTTAGGGGTTATATCACGGGAGCATTTGCACCAGGCCCAGGAACGACAGAAGCGCCTGTACGACAGGGGGTCTAAGCTGCGCATCTTCGCACCGGGAGACAGGGTCCTTGTACTACTGCCCACTTCCAGCTCGAAATTACTCGCCAAGTGGCAAGGGCCGTTCACGGTCACACGGCGGGTGGGGGAGGTGGACTATGAGGTGGTGCGTTCAGATCGGGGGGATAGCACGCAGATATATCACGTGAACCTTCTAAAAAAATGGACCGAGGCGATCCCGGTTGCGCTGGCTACGCTACTTCCCGAGAGGGATGAGTTCGGACCGGAGGTCCCAAAGTCTAAAATCGGTACCCCGGCCCACTTGGGAGACCATCTTTCGGCGGCCCAGCGAGCGGACGTGGCCGAGTTGCAACGGAGGTTCGCGGATGTGTTTTCCCCCCTACCCGGGCGCACCACGCTAATAGAACACCACATAGAGACACCACCGGGCGTTACGGTGCGGACACGGCCGTATAGGCTGCCGGCTCACAAACGCGACGTGGTGAGCCGGGAGTTAGAAGCGATGCTGGAACTGGGCGTGGTAGAAGAGTCCCACAGTGATTGGTGCAGCCCTATCGTGCTGGTGACCAAGCGAGATGGGGCTGTGCGGTTCTGTGTGGACTACCGACGGGTGAACGCGGTGTCTAAATTCGATGCCTATCCAATGCCCAGGGTCGACGAG
The DNA here is from genome assembly GCF_963989245.1 of Nansenia antarctica. NCBI lineage: Eukaryota > Metazoa > Chordata > Actinopteri > Argentiniformes > Microstomatidae > Nansenia > Nansenia antarctica. Next base: position 86,157,834 of record NC_137675.1, on the reverse strand, counting down.
CTCTTGGACCGGCTTGGCGCGGCGAAATTCTATACGACCCTGGACTGTACGAAGGGATACTGGCAGATTCCGCTGTCGCCAGGGTCCCGCGAGAAAACGGCGTTCTCCACCCCGCGCGGTCTATACCAGTTCACCGCGCTGCCGTTCGGGTTGTTCGGGGCCCCGGCTACGTTCCAGCGGCTCATGGATCGTATCCTTCGGCCGCACTCTGCATACGCGGCGGCCTACCTCGACGACATCGTGATCTACAGCGATACATGGCCGCAGCATATGCAGCGGGTAGCGGCCGTGCTGCAGTCGCTGGGGCGAGCGGGGCTCACGGCCAACCCAGCGAAGTGCGTGATCGGGCGGGGGGAGATCCGCTTTCTGGGGTACATCCTGGGCGGTGGGGAGGTGCGCCCGCAGGTAGATAAGACCGCTGCGGTCGCCGCCGCCCCGCAGCCCAGGACCCGGAAGGAAGTGAGGCGGTTCCTGGGACTGGCGGGCTATTACCGGCAATTCGCGCCGGGGTTCGCGGAGCTGGCCAGCCCCCTGACCGACCTCACCCGGAAGGGTGCCCCAGACCCGGTCCAGTGGTCGGAGCCGTGCCAGGTGGCGTTTGAAGGTATTAAAGCGGCTCTCTGTGGTAAAACTGTCCTGCATGCTCCGGATTTTAACATCCCTTTTTCCCTGCAGACGGACGCATCGGATAGGGGGCTGGGAGCGGTGCTGACCCAGCAGGTGGAGGGAGCCGACCGTCCGGTGCTGTACCTGAGCCGCAAGTTATCAGAGCGAGAGGGCAGGTACAGCACGGTGGAGAAGGAGTGCCTGGCCATCCGGTGGGCGGTCGGCGCCCTCCGGTACTACCTGCTGGGGCGCGCGTTCACCCTCTACTCCGACCATGCTCCCCTCCAGTGGCTCCACCGTATGAAGGACTCTAACGCGAGGATCACACGCTGGTACCTCGCGCTACAGCCCTTCAATTTTGCGGTGGTGCACAGGCCGGGGACGCAGATGGTCGTGGCCGACTTCCTCTCCCGTGATGGGGGGGGGGGGGAGTAGGCTGGCGGCCGGGCGCGCCCGGCCTTGATCTGGTGGTGGGGGTGTGTGGGGAACATGACGCGTTCCGACCGGCAGGGGGAGCTAGAGGACAGTTGGTGAAGGGATGAGGGTCCGAGGGGCATCGGCTGATGCCAATCGGGTCCTCATCAGGGTCCGATTGGCATCGGCTGATGCCAATTAGATCCTCATCAACGCGCGCTCTTAACGTGTGGCTTTGTTCCCCAGAGGAGAGAGTCGGACGGAGTAGCCCGAGAACGAAGTACTAACCGAAACCAGTGACCAGAACCGAGGGTACGAGCAGCGGAGTACTGAGACGGAGAAGCAGCGGAGTGTCAGGGAGCGAGGGACGGACGAGCGCTGCCGGAGAGCCGCGACCGAAAGGGTCGGACTAGGAGCGGGCCGAGACGTCCTCGCTGGAGCAAGGCTCAGCTGACGGGAAACTCCAGAACAGCTGCTCTCACAATAAAAACCCGCTTACAGCAACTACCCAGCCTATTGTCTGTCTCCCTCTGTGGCCGAAACCTGTTACACCCATCAATGACCATAAGAAAACAGAGCTACATACAGTATGGGAATTGTGATGAAACCTTAGAAAACCTCAAAAAGATTTGAGTTAAAAAAAGATGATTTGTGTTACTCTATAATATGTTGCCATCCGCTAATCAAGGGCCGTAGCAACATGAGTCATGATCAGACACAGAGCTGCTTTAGACAACTGGGTGTTTGTGTCTTGCTGCACATTGCTCTGACTTAATCTATGTCAGATGAGATGACTTCACATCCTCCTCTGCTTCTCTCCTGTGAGGACACACACACACACACACACACACACACAAGGACAAGGTCAATACAGAGGTCAGTGATGGAGTATTCCTCTGGAGGTCAGAGAGACCAGAGCCTGACAGAGAACTGCCTGACATGTCGGCCCTGAATCATAGAGGACTACTGTCATATGCATGTATGAAGTCTGTTTACAATAGAGGACTTGTGTCATATGCATGTATGAAGTCTGTTTACAATAGAGGACTTGTGTCATATGCATGTATGAAGTCTGTTTACAATAGAGGACTTGTGTCATATGCATGTATGAAGTCTTTTTACAATAGAGGACTAGTGTCATATGCACGTATGAAGTCTGTTTACAATAGAGGACTTGTGTCATATGCATGTATGAAGTCTGTTTACAATAGAGGACTTGTGTCATATGCATGTATGAAGTATGTTTACAATAGAGGACTAGTGTCATATGCATGTATGAAGTCTGTTTACAATAGAGGACTTGTGTCATATGCATGTATGAAGTCTGTTTACAGAACTCATACAATCTCACCTGTTTCATGGAGAGAAAACACCTGCATGGTGTTGCTGTTGGAGGAGGAGATGGAACCATCGTCAGAACCTATGAAGAAAAAAGACAACATCAGGTCAACTGACTAGAATACAGAACTACACGACATGTCACATATCAAGAACCTTTAAATTCATGTATTAATGTTTTATTTATGTAGGTACAGGTTTACTAACTAAACACCTGCATGAGACTTTACTAACAACATGTCACATCCTGTATTTCTAGTGTATTAACAATCATTAATAACAACTTACAACGTCTCATTAAGGACAAAAAACCTTGAAACAAGTGAAATGCTCTAAGATAAAAATGGACTGGTAATAAGAAATATCTTACCTTAGCTTACAAGCATATATTGCCTTGATTTAAGATATTCATCGTTACTTTTTGCAGTGAACATATGTCACATCCTGTATTTCTAGAGTACATGGTATTCCTGACAGGATCAAACCTGATAACACGCCTGTGTTCTCTTCAGATTCCTAGAGGCTACTTCTACAGCCCTGACTTCACATCACAACACTATTCCTGGTAAACATCTACATCTACCAACCCCACTAAAACTGACCAATACAGACTACTCTACCACTGCTAAGATGCTGACAACAACACCTACAGTGATGATATGATGAAGAGGAGGCCTTTCTCACCTTCCTCACTCTTCCTCTTCTTCTTGACGTAGACAACAATGAAGATGACGGTGGCAGCCATGACGAGGAGTCCGACCACAACTCCAATGATGAGGCCCAGGGGGGCGGAGTCAGGGTTAACTGTAACCAACACAGAGCAGTCAGACTGGGACTTAGGGTCAGGTGACAGGGGTCACAGTTTGGACAGTTTTACAACACAGCGCAAAAGAACAGATTAAAAACAAACACAATTAAGACATCAGCAATCCAGTGCAAAAGAAAGAAAATAAAAAAGTAAATGATTATGGGCATAATAACAACATAATAACAACATAACAACAACATAACAAACAAAAACAACAACAACAACATAATAACAACATAATAACAACATACCTTATCTGGTCAAGACTAACCTCAGGTGGTCCACTACCGCCTTTAACAGTTGTTGGTTTACAGTCAGATTCTACCAGCCATGTCATATAGTTTTAATCAAACATTCTTGCTTCCTAATAGGTTCAGATATTCAGGACAATACCGGCCTACATACGTAATTAACTGTCCGTTGATTAAAATATGGCTAGTTTCAGTTCTGTATCTTCTTACCTCTGTTGGTCTTTATTACAGAGCGCTCCAGTTTGATGACATACTGCATCCCAGAGAGCTGAACCACACACTCATAACGGCTCTCCTCCCAGACCTCAGGCTTCACAAGGAGGTGAGTCCTCATCTGGAAGGTTCCGTCACGGTTGGGGAGAACCTCTCCGTACTCCACATCCTCATACACCTCCTGTCCATCTCTCCTCCAGAACATCACGGCTCCATCGGGGTAGAAACCTGTAGCGTGGCACGTGACTGGAGAGGAGGGGGTCTTCTGGAGCAGAGACACTGAGGGAGGGACTGGAGAGAGAGAGGGGGGGGGGGGGGGGGGCGACAACAATAAAACTTCAACTTTGACCTCGAGAACTGAGAAATGTGTTCCTCATGATTTGAACTTGAATAATCATATGAATGTGAGGTGTCTTCAAAACCGGCACACAGATGGGATGCTACAAAGGAAGGTGGAGGTGTGTGTGTGTGTGTGTGTGTGTGTGTGTGTGTGTGTGTGTGTTTGTGTGTGTGTGTGTGTGTGTGTGTGTGTGGGTGAGGGAGGGATCTGGTGTGGTACTTGGGTGAATAACCAATGGCCATGGGCCGCTCGATTTGGACAACACTCCTGTTAAGTAAATGAAGGCCAACTTTGGTGGATTACTAAACCAGAGTGGCGACATAACAGAGATAAGGAGAGAGTTAAAGACAATGACATGTTGCTATATTACTACAGTAAAAAGCACACGTGACTTACATACAATGTTTTTTTAAATAAAATAGTTTAATAAAACTGTTTCACTGTTGTCAGTGGAGCTACATGATGATGTTGCGTGTGTGTCTGTACCTGTCCTCTTTAGAGTTCTATTCCCGTACTCCAGAAACCTCTTCAGCGACCCAACACACTCCTGGGTGAGCCACTGTTTCCGTGCCTCATTAAAGCCTTGAATACTGTTCCATCCCTCTGTGAACTTGACAGCCTCTGGCACAGCGGTCCATATCAATGTCTTCAGGTCAAATGAAATGAAATCATCTCCATCATAACCATACTCATCAAACCCATCTACGTCTCCAGTCTTTTCATTCCAACTACAGCCAAACATCTTCTGTAAAATGTATACACCTGACAGAGAGAGAGGGAGGGAGAGAGGGGGGGGGCTTCTGTATCATCATGTGTCAACAGTAATAAAATAAGTACAGACCCCTGCTGTGTGGTCTCACACCATCACTCCAGAGACAGACAGAGAGAGAGTGTGTGTGTGTGTGTGTGTGTGTGTGTGTGTGTGTGTGTGTGTGTGTGTGTGTGTGTGTGTGTGTGTGTGTGTCTGAGATCAGGCAGCACTGGTGTGGACTCAGACTACAGGGAAAGCTAGCCTGTTTGCAGTTCGCTGACCACTCAGTCTCACACTCAGTGTATAAGAACGTCGCTGTTGGTGAGGATGTTCTGAAATTCACCATCAAAGCAAGACTGCAGGTATTACCGACCAAGTACAATCTGTCCACCTGGTATCCCCACACTCACAGTCCATTCTGTTTAAACCATCAGGATTCACAACACATAGGGCCAGTTTCACAGACAAGGCTTAAGCCTAATCCTGGACTAAAAAGCTTCTTCAATGGAGATTTTACATTGAAAGTGTGATTTAGTCCAGGACTAGGCTTAAGCCTTGTCTGTGAAACCGGCCCCTAGAGTCCATTGCACACATAACAAATGGATGTAATGCATACAAACACCTGTACATAGCTCGTCATGACCGTATTGTGGACATTGTGTCTGATACAGTACAAAACATCTTACCATCTAGCGCAGCTATGTACAAGCATGCCAGAGTGTTACCAGAGTGGTTTGGTTTTGCCAATTATGTTTTTGCCAACATCCCAAATACACCTGATGTTGTCTTTGTTGACACCAGCCACAAGGAGGTGCTGATTGTAGAAGTAGGCTGCCCCTTTGACCTGTACATGGACCAGACTTTCCAAGACAAGTATATCAAATACCAACCACTGCTTGGTACGATAACCAGCTTTGGGTACAAGTGCAAATTCAGCATACTTGTATTTGGAAGTCTGGGCCATGTATATAAATGCACCATGAGGGGTCTGAGAATTGCTGCAATGTCTAAAAGAAAGGCCAAACAGGTTGCCAAATTTTGCTCTGTCTCAGCTATTATTGGCAGCGTGGCCGTGTGGAGAAGGAGGTGTTATGTGTACCCTTAAGTGTTCAGTGCTGCTTAGCCCCGAAATATTTGATTCCCTGATTGTATAATATAATTTGTGGAACCAAATAAAGTATTCAAATGTGTGTGTGTGTGTGTGTGTGTGTGTGTGTGTGTGTGTGTGTGTGTGTGTGTGTGTGTGTAGCCTCACAAACCACCCAGCGTATAATTGGCACCAAACTCCCTACCATCGAGTCCCTCCAGGCAGCCCGGTGTCGACGGAGGGTGGCAAGCATCATTCATCAATAATAATAATAATACATTAGACTTATATAGCGCTTTTCTAGACACTCAAAGGTGCTTTACAAACTGAAAAGATCGAGTAGTAATAATAAAAAGAAACAAAAGGTAAATAGAAGAAAGTATAGGGGCCTAATTAAGGTAGTGCTGGGGACACAAGGGGAGGGGGAGAGGGTTAACTGGTGAAGGCGAGCTTGAAGAGGTGGGTTTTGAGAGCCTGTTTAAATGTTGGGAGGGTGTTGGCCTGTTTGATGTGGTTGGGGAGGGCGTTCCAGAGGGACGGGGCTGTGGCTGAAAAGGCCCTATCACCCCAGGTCCGTAGCTTGGTCCTGGTGGTCTTGACGGTGGTTAGGTCGTCAGACCTGAGGCAACGGGAGAGGGTGTGTAGGGGGACGAGGTCGGCAAGGTAGGAGGGGGCCAGATTGTGGATGGCTTTGTAAGTGGTGAGTAGGATTTTGAATTGGATCCTGTACTTGACCGGGAGCCAGTGTAGGTTTTGGAGGACAGGGGTGATGTGGTCACAGCGGCGAATGGAGGTGAGCAGACGGGCAGCAGAGTTCTGGACATATTGGAATTTGTTTAGGATGTTATTAGGCAAACCGTAGAGGATGCTGTTGCAGTAGTCGAGTCGGGAAGTTATGAAGGCGTGGATGAGTGTTTCAGCAGCGGAAAAGGACAGGGAGGGACTTGCGATCATTAGACACCGGCACTACCTCCTGCGCCACAGCCGCCCCATGTTATGTTATATTGTAGCAGAGGGTGCTTGAGGAAAATGTCAGACCATCTGACCATCCGACCATCTGCTGAAGCGGATGCGGACCATGCAACATGACAATGACCCAAAACATTCCAGTAAATCCACCAAGGAATGGCTCAAAACAAAGAAATTGAGAGTTCTGGAATGGCCAAGTCAAAGCCCGGATCTTAATCCTATAGAGAGTCTGTGGGGTGATTTGAAACGGCAAGACACCCCTCAAACATCACACAGCTGACAGAATTCTGCATGGAGGAGTGGGAAAAACTTTCTTCCAGTTGATGTCCGAGACTAGTAGACATGTCAAAATTAGGTTATTTCAGCCAAAGATGTTGATATTTTACCAAATACAGGAGAAAACAGGTAAGTATCAATTATGGTTGATTAAAATCAAGGAATGTAACAGTGCTAAAATAAGTTATTGCACTTACCTCCACTGTGGTTGAAAAGCTGATTTACAATACCAACAAATTCCAAACAGTTCTGCTGTATGCTAGAAGCTCTCTGAGTCTGGGTCTCCCAGTACTGTGGGTCATCTGCAGTTGCGTTGTTCATCCAGTCCTGTTTGGGCACCATTCTCTTGATGTTGCTGTCATAGTAAGCTACCTCAACACCATCCAGCATCCACATATCCACAAACACTGGGAAGTTTGGATCTCCAGATGTTGCAGTGAAGAAATACTGCAGGTGGTTGGTCACTAGAAGAAGAAACTTGTATGAATGTATGAAGAACAAAGTGTTTAACAAACATGCAAAACAGGTTTACTCTCATATTTTGTCACACTCACCATGACCTTTAACACTATAAGCTACTGTCAACTCAAATTCACTCTGAACATTAAACAGTTTGACTTTGTTCTTGTTGTTATTCAGTCGACCTACAACACATGAGAGCAGTGTGTTTGTTACGTGTCAGGACCACCTGTCAGAGAGTCTCAGGGCTCACTTCTACACAGCTGTAGCCCGCACATTAATGGACGCCTAAACTATTCACTTTTTATTTATTTACTTATATTTTATATATTAAATAATAGTTATACAACATAATATGTCTATAACATCTACCTGCAGTAGCTCTAATGTATTTCTATATCCATCTCCATCTAAGTATCCTTTATTCATCCAGGTCCCATTGACATAATATATGTCATATTATGAATCTGTTCAAGTTAGATTGTTACAATTTGTAACTTATATATTACTGTAAATTATACAGCAGAATATATAATGTCAACATGTAGTAGCTCTGTTGTATTATATATATGAGCTCCCTTTAACTAGGGTTGGAATACAGGGGCTTTTAACAAATCATGAAATAATTGAATGGACCCCTTTTATAAACCCAGTATCGTGTCAGACAGCAACACTACACAGCGAGAACACTGAGCTGGTTGGAGCTGTTTGCTGCTAAAGTGGAGCTGCAGCGCCATCTACTGGACACAGCTGGTATTAACATCACTGTCATCACTGGGGCATCGAGCGACGCAAAGCACCACGGGAAAGATAGACAACTGAGATGCATCTCCTCCCTGTCAGGTGATTCACATCTATAGTAAATATATCAACTTGACATAATCATTAGAATTAAGCATAGCTAATATGGTTCCTAATATAGTTCAGGATCAGACATCAAACACAAGTCAAACATCTCTGCTCCTCTGCTGAGCTCAGCTGTTATTCTGCTCTTCAACCCACCTGGATAACAATAAGAATATAATAATAACTTTATCTATATAGCACTTTTTAAAAAGTGCTTTACAAATAGATAAAACAAATACACAAATGAAAACAAAAATATAAGTGGACAATAAAAAGAATAAGGGCAGCATCACTTAAAGGCTAGTCTATAAAAAATATGTTTTCTTATCTTAGGCTGTAGGGGGTTAACACTAGAACATCCGTGCCCTTTTTACCTACTAAAAGAGCCGCCTCTTTAAAATGCTGAAGCTGCTATTTACACACAACGACCACTAGTTGGTGCATCTTGTAAATTAGCCTGTCGCCTACACAAAAAAACTGCAAAATAGCTTTATACTAACTTATCCTTATAACCTTCTGAAAATGTAAGGATACTGGGTGGTTGTTCGTGGCTCATGGCTGTTCTAGTGCTAAAGGGTCAGACATAGTCTTTTCTTATCTTAGGCTGTAGGGGGTCAAAGGGTGTTATAGTCAGATGCAGCCAAGCATGAAAACGTATCAGTAACATCTTACAATTAATTCTAAAACTAACAGGTAACCCAGTGTAGGGAGGGGGTGTAGGGAGGGGGGTGTAGGGAGGGGGTGTAGGGAGGAGGGTGTAGGGAGGGGGGTGTAGGGAGGGGGGTGTAGGGAGGGGGTGTAGGGAGGGGGGTGTAGGGAGGGGGGTGTAGGGAAAGGGTGTAGGGAGGAGGGTGTAGGGAGGGGGTGTAGGGAGGGGGGTGTAGGGAGGGGGGTGTAGGGAGGGGGTGTAGGGAGGGGGGTGTAGGGAGGGGGGTGTAGGGAGGGGGTGTAGGGAGGGGGGTGTAGGGAAAGGGTGTAGGGAGGAGGGTGTAGGGAGGGGGGTGTAGGGAGGGGGGTGTAGGGAGGATGGTGTAGGGAAGGGGGTGTAGGGAGGGGGGTGTAGGGAGGGGGGTGTAGGGAGGGGGTGTAGGGAGGAGGGTGTAGGGAGGGGGTATAGGGAGGAGGGTGTAGGGAGGGGGGTGTAGGGAGGGGGGTGTAGGGAGGAGGGTGTAGGGAGGGGGGTGTAGGGAGGGGGGTGTAGGGAGGGGGGTGTAGGGAGGGGGGTGTAGGGAGGGGGGGTGTAGGGAGGGGGTGTAGGGAGGAGGGTGTAGGGAGGGGGGTGTAGGGAGGGGGTGTAGGGAGGGGGGTGTAGGGAGGGGGTGTAGGGAGGAGGGTGTAGGGAGGGGGTGTAGGGAGGGGGTGTAGGGAGGGGGTGTAGGGAGGGGGGTGTAGGGAGGGGGTGTAGGGAGGAGGGTGTAGGGAGGGGGTGTAGGGAGGGGGTGTAGGGAGGAGGGTGTAGGGAGGGGGTGTAGGGAGGAGGGTGTAGGGAGGAGGGTGTAGGGAGGGGGTGTAGGGAGGGGGGTGTAGGGAGGGGGTGTAGGGAGGGGGTGTAGGGAGGGGGGTGTAGGGAGGGGGGTGTAGGGAGGGGGTGTAGGGAGGGGGGTGTAGGGAGGGGGGTGTAGGGAGGGGGTGTAGGGAGGGGGTGTAGGGAGGGGGGTGTAGGGAGGGGGGTGTAGGGAGGGGGTATAGGGAGGGGGTATAGGGAGGGGGGTGTAGGGAGGAGGGTGTAGGGAGGAGGGTGTAGGGAGGGGGTATAGGGAGGAGGGTGTAGGGAGGGGGGTGTAGGGAGGGGGGTGTAGGGAGGGGGGTATAGGGAGGGGGTGTATGGAGGTGTGTGTAGGGAGGGGGTGTAGGGAGGGGGGTGTAGGGAGGGGGTGTAGGGAGGGGGGTGTAGGGAGGGGGGTGATGTGGTCTCTTTTCCTAGTTCCTGTTCCGAGCTGCTGCATTTTGGATCAGTACCCTTACACCCCTATCTGTAACCCTGAGAGGGAACTAAACTAAATACCGTACCTTCTCTTCATCTGCAAAGGACAAGAAAGGGCTGTGTTTTGGAAAGGTTCCTCAATTTAAAAAAAACATAACTGAACTGTTCTGCAAAAGTATTAAAAGTGAAATACAGATACCTCATATACATAAGTATCCAGACCCTTTGCAATGACACTTTTAAAATGAGCTCAAAATGCAAACATGTCTTCAACAAGTCACTGAACAAAGTTGAATTGAGTGCATCTCAATGCAAGGGTAATAGTTCAGGTGATTTCAGAATGAATATCTTTTGTTTTTAAAGTCTCTGGTTTGCAGACTGAGTGGATCAGGTTGTCATCCACACCTCACAGTAAGCAACTGAAACTACTACTGAACCATAATACCATTGAACCACAATACACTGAACCACAATACCACTGAACCACAATACACTGAACCACAATACACTGAACCACAATACACTGAACCACAATACACTGAACCACAATACACTGAACCACAATACACTGAACCACAATACACTGAACCACAATACCACTGAACCACAATACCACTGAACTACAATACCTGCCTCAGGTATGGTCGAGTTCCCTTTCTATTGTTTTTTAAGTACCTGATATTTCCTTTAAAAATGGGTTAGGGTTTCACAATTTCACGAAGTTCTGATTCATCGGGTATTGATTATGAATTGATGGCGAAGATGTTTTTAAAATTAATTTAAATTGAATCAATAACACAACACAATGTGGGGAAAGTGAAGAGGTCTGAATACTTGAATAACACTGAAGAATACTGAATCAGAATGCACTGCAGCTACAGTATAATGCATACAACACATACACACTTGACAACGTATATTTGTATATACTGTATATACAGTATATATATAGTACATAAAAATATATAGTACATGACAAAGTATGGATGAAATCATAATTATGATGATGACAAATAAATAAATGATCAGTTTTAGCCTCATAGTATAATTGCCTAAGTCATGTTTTGGCCAAATTGAGATATCTGCCTAACTCTATTCTCCTAACACTGCTGATTCACTGTGCATTATTGCCTCTATGACATCAGCCTCAGAATCAGAATGCTTGTTACATTCCAAAATCACTATCTGCCCAGGTCATTTCTTTGACATAGGGCATTTTTTTCCCGGCGTCTCAAGTCGAGACACCCATTTGTGCCTGCCGCACAGGATCTCAGGCAGCAATGCAGAGATCTCAACATCAGTGCGGCAGGATGGGCGGATTATATGTGGCGCGCGGAGTGGGAGGCTAACACCTCCAAACTCCGCGACCACATCCCAGTCGCCGGCGCTGAGCCCCTCGGGATGGACTTGCCAAGGCTATCCTGGGTGAGGCTCAATCGTCTCCGGACCGGCGTCGGGCGTTTCCGCTCATCAATGCACAGATGGGGCTTGGCCCCAAATGCGTCGTGCGAGTGTGGCGCAGAGGACCAAACCGCAGACCATATTATCCTGGATTGCCCGGTGTACCACCCACCCAACGGGATGCATGGTCTGTCGGTATTAGATGACGAGACGATGACGTGGCTTCTGGAGGGGTGTCCAGAAATATAGCCCGGGTGAGCCCCTCAACCAGGTCTCGGGGTGGTAAAAGGGTAGCCCCTCGGCCCCGAGCCTGGTGGAGTGGAGAGGAAAAACAACTACCCATACGCCGAAGAAGAAGAAGGGCATTTTTTGACACTACATACAAAGATGGCTCGGCTGACCACAGGTGAAGCATGACTTCACTTATACATACAATTATACATACAGTTATGCTACGAGGCTAACGAGGCTAACGATATGTAATCTGTTAACTTGGCAAACCTGCAAATGCAGCTTTGATCCCCATCAGGAGCAGGATGAGACTCTTCATGTTGATGTTGCCTTGACGATGAGGAAGTATGAAATCATCTTTAACCTGATCTGAAATAGTAACTGGCTCTGAGAACCACACCTTGGTGATCCGTCAGGCGCAAATGACCACAGTTGATTGGCTGGACTGAGAAAAAGGTACTTAGAGAGCCAATGAGAATTTAGCAAACTCTAGCGTCATCTAAGCAGTGATGGTTTGCTGAACTAAAGTGAGAGTAGTGTTGTCTGATTCTCTACACACACACACACACACACACACACACACACGCACACACACACGCGCACACACACACACACACACACACACACACACACACACACACACACACACACACACACACACACAGAGAGAGAGACAGACACAGACACACACTCACACACACACACAGACACAGACACAGACACAGACACACACACACACAGACACAGACACAGACACACACACACACACACACACACACACACACGCACACACACACACACACACGTACACACACACACACACACACACACACAGACAGACACAGACACAGACACAGACACACATTTACACACACACACACACACACAGACACAGACACAGACACACACACACACACACACACAGACAGACACAGACACAGACACAGACACACATTTACACACACACACACACACACAGACACAGACACAGACACACACACACACACACACACACACACACACACACACACACACACACTAGTGCCATCCCTGTGGGTCACACAGTGTGTAGCTGAAATCAACACTGAACCACAACAAAAAAATAAATACAAATCTGTAACGTATTTGAACCTTATAATGAAGGTAACACAGCCTATTACATTGGCTGCTGACTTGTTACCCCTTTCATCAGCAGCTGTCACATATTGTATTGATATCCATTGCCCTTGTTCTGTACATATCTTAACTGTACATATCTTAACTGTACATATCTTAACTGTACATATCTTAACTGTACATGTCTTAACTGTACATATCTTAACTGTACATATCTTAACTGTACATATCTTAACTGTATATATGACACTGTACATATCTTCCCATACTTTTATGGTTTTTGCACTAGGCACTATTGCATTATGGTCAGGTGTCGTATTAGTATTTTTATGTAGTATTTTTGTTGTTGTTGTTGTTGTTGTTGTTTTTAAATGACCTTATTAAATGTATGTCTTGTTTAAAATGTAAAAAGAAAAAAGCAATAAAACAAATCTTAATAGCAAAATAAATCTGGTCAGATGCCGAACTGCGTTTTCGTTGAGCAGACGTGGTCCAACCAAGGCCCATGGACCGGGTCCCGAGTTTTAATCCACCGTCTTTTAACCAAAACAATACATTTGATTCTGTTGTACCCTAACTAGGGTACTAGGAAACTAGGGTTTCAGCACAGTGTGAGGTCACATGCTATAAAGGCCAATTTTTTAATGTCATCTTTCAGTACAGCAGAATTCCAGTAGATGGCAGTAGAAGTAGGAGCCCCTGCCTGTTCCTGCTCCTTCCTCTACTCAACCCTATTAGTAGTGTAGAGGTAGAGTTTTAGCTCACCTGTAGTTGAGATCTTGGACCACTCCCCCTTAAAGATGTCCTCTAGTTTCTCTCTCAGCTCAGACACAGCCTGAGTCACATCTCCAAAGTACTGAAGAGGACCCACAATGATGCTGGGTAAGTCTGAAGATACACTGGGACTGGAGAGAGACTGGTAACTCTGGAGAGAGAGAGAGCGAGAGAGATCTCCTGCTCCAGTCGCTCCAGGAGTCCTTTAGCCTGACTCACTGCTGCCACCTGCTGGGCTCTGATGAACGCCTTCTGTCAATGGAGCGGATCAGCTCAGTAAAGATCCTCTCACTGTCCTTCACTGCTGCCTGTGCAGAGCGCTGTTGGGACACACACACACACATATACACACACACACACACACACACAGAGGGATTTGAGAGTGGCTGACTGGAGGAGAGCAGTGAAATGGTGCGTCTCCCCTGGTCAATACTCACTGTGAGAGACTCCACAGCCTGTTGGATCTCCTTCAGCTCCTTCTCTCTCTCCTGGACTCTCTGCTGGACTTTCTGCTGACTCATCCCCAGCTGCCTCTGTGGACAAACAATGCTTTTGTGATGGAAATGCCAGATTGATAATAATAATAATAATAATAACCTTTATTTGTATAGCACTTTTCCTGCAAATGTCACAGCTCAATGGTTAATGAAACAAAAATCTGAATTAATCATGTGTTGAAAAAGAGAAGTCTACACTCATAATATATATTGACATCAGATCAGGAAATGGTGACTGATATTGACAGACTCTCCATATTGATGCATATTAACAGTAATATGGATATCAACATTGCAGATGTAGTTTGAGATTAAAGAAAATCCTGAAGAAAAGGATAGGCCACTTTTATCATGAATATTGATTTGATACTAACATGGAATTTGTAACATATGGAATAAATGTCTATTGAGGAAAAAGACAAATCATTTGCTGGTTTTATGAATTCATGATGACCGTTTTAATCTGCCAAACTAGGTCACACCTTGACCCTATAACTCTTACAGCAAAATATCTCCTGTCATAAAATCATGGTCAAATGTTTCTTTCAATCATTAACTCACGTCAGTGTAAGAGACAAGGACATGGACTCTCAGCTTTACACCCACCCAGTTCATTTCACCAACACATACACATTCATTAATCTTATATGAACAATAAATTAAATGTCTCCTGTTATTTAGTCCTTCCAAAAACACTCTCCTCTCTTTATTTCTAACATGACGTTACTCTCCTTCTTTCTCCGTCCTCCCTATCATTGATTCTCAGACAGCTGCCAGTGAGGAGACCCAGTCAGTTGTACCTTTATCAGAGTCACCAACGACTAGTTCTGGTTTGGCGTCTTGATCTGTGACACCAGGGCTGCTCTCTGACATGGTGTCCTGGTAGGAATCAAACAGAGGGCTAGAGTGTGTGTCCCTCTGGGTCCCCTGGCTGTCTGGACCAGCCCTCCCAGTGTCATCCTCTTGAGAATGGAAGAACACTGAGCTGGTTGACTCATTGGAACGCATCATACTGTAACGCCTTCTCTTGTCCTGTTGAGAGGTCAATAGGGAAATCTTCAAGCCCTGCATCTGCAGACCTTGAGTGCACTCTCATACACATCACTTGAAAGATAGTCATTCATATTTCTCATAGTGATATTCATCTGAACATATTTCCTTTTAACAACTATAGTAAGGATAGCCTTATAAAAACTATGTGCATCTTTGCCTGAACCCAGGAAACCAAGGGATTAGAGTAGAATGGATATAATAAGGCTAATTTATGAACTGAATATGTTAAACAGACTTCATCAAATGAAGATATATTACATAAGGTCAAGGTGTACTTACGGATTTGGGGTTGGGATGGTAGCGTGTGGTGTCACAGACCACGCTGTAGCCAATCAGACGATCACCAGGAAACAGGAAGGTGTTTCCTACTGAAGTGAGCAATACTTCCTTGGTCTCAGGGAACAGCCAATCGATGGCAATGTCACTCAACATGGGGGACATGGTCCTCTTCAGGGACTTGATCATCTGGGAGAATACAGGCAGAGATCCAGTTGAAACAGAAAAATATTGTCTGTTGAATTGATGGCATAGCCTACTCAGTGACAACAATAATACTCTGTCTTTGTGTCACATAGTGTCCTTTTAATGCCTTGGTTTTCTATCTTTTTTAATTGCATAACAAACAATCTTCAAGATTGGAATAAAGGTTGCCTTGAAACAACAGAGCATGCTATAGAGCAGACTGATTTGTAATAATTTGTATTTTGCTTGACAAAACTTAATTGTTAATTGAATTGTGGAGAGAGCTCAACAATTTGTATCCACCCCGTAATGGCTTTCCTATCACATTCATAATAGCAGGTTGTCACAGAGAAGCATAAACATGTCACTGCAGACAACCTTGGGCTGCAGTCTCTCTCCCTCTGCCAAGAACTCTGCAGTTCCTTTGGAAACGGCAGCGAGTCCCACTACCAGCCTCCTGCAAGCACTCTGGCCGATGCCAAAAGTGTAGCATCTGCCAACACAAGAAACACATCACCTGGCACATCAGAAGAATCTCAGAAAGGAGCCGAGATCTGTTAGATACTTCTGCCTAATAACCTTATCTCCCGGAGATATGTATTCCCTCACAAGTAAATGTTTTTGTGACCATATTCAATATATGTTTGTTACTCATTAAAGTACTGATGTTAAATATACACCATATGTATGGTGTAAACCACAAAGAGGGATGCATATATCAACATATACTGCATGGGTAGGCTGCTCATTAACCCTACCCATGAAATATATACAAACGCCTCAGAGTGCTTCATACCATGGTCACCATTACAATAAGTTACACATACACAGTTATTTTATACACACTACTTGGTCAGAAAAGTACTGTGGTTTCTGTGCCTCCTCGTTAATCCTTCAAGCAGTAAACATCGTTGTGCATGTGAGCGCATTTGGACAGCATACATGAGGGTACATCAGGGAAAGCTGCCATTTGAATCTAAACAGTGGCAATGTTACAGACAGTTCTATTAACATCTACACAGTGGCAATGTGAAACTAAACAGTAATCACTAATGCCACATCTAAATGAAAGTAGTATACACTAATAAACAGTTAATATTACATACAGTACATTCGTAAGTGTATTCAGACCAGAGGGCGGAACCCAGAATCATAGCGAATCATAGCGAATCATAGCGCTACCTATGGCCGGAACCGGAAAAGTGGGAAAATATGACCGGATTGGACAATATGGTACCTACATCGGAATGCAATACAATGCAAATTACATCGGATATCGAAAAGCAATTCAAATTAGTACCCAACACTCGAATGGAATACAATGCAAATTACACCGGATATCGAAAAGCAATGCAAATGAGTACACCGACACTCGAATGAAATACACTCATCACCAAATGTAATACACATGCTCAATGGAATACACTCATGACCAAATGTAATGCGCTGCGCTCAAATGTAATACACATTGATTTTATTTTGGCACAAATATGCCGTATTTTTGCATTGTATTTAGTGTTACACGTGTATTGCATTCCGATGTGTGTATTGCATTCCGATGTGTGTATTGCATTTGAATGTGGCACGATCCGTCCTCCATACTGATATCACCTCCCTTACATTGTTATCCAGCAATAACATCAAAGACAAAGGAAGAGGCCTCATCACTGCCTTTGAAGCATTAACACTGCAGCTGTCCAGCTGTCTATTCAATGCATCAACAAGTTATAGCCATAGCAAGACCACAGGAATATTCAAACAATTTATCATATTGTTAAGCGATTGAAGATGAAAACCTACAATATTAAACATTAAATGACAACATAATATCTCCAATACACATAGAATAATAAGGCAAAAGCAATATCACAAATCTGTGCAGAGTCATATTTACAACACACCTTTCCTACATACTGTATTGAACTGTACATTTTGTTCATCCACTTTAAACAAACAGTGCCATCAAAGGCGAGAGATAAAATCCACTGATGTAATATTGCATGGGTCATTGTGTGAGCTTGGTTAATAGGGTTTGGTAATGGTTTATGGTCTGCATTTTCATGTAAATGTCATCTCATACGACAGGCTTTATTGTGTGGTGTCCTGAAAGTCTCTCTATGTCACAAGAGCAATTGCCTCTAATGCTGGCTTTATGAGATAATTTAATTAATAATAATTTTGCCATTTAGCAGACGCTTTTATCCAAAGCGACTTACAATTACGAATTACAGGGACATTCCCCCTGGAGTAACTGAGGGCTAAGTGCCTTACCCAAGGGCACACTAGTAGTGGTGTGGCTTCAGGCGGGATTTGAACTCACAACCTTCCGATCACAAGTCCAACTCACTATCCACTAGACCACCACTACCCCTCTGATGATGTCTTGTGACGGAAGCAATTTCCATAGAGACAGACCTTCCTGCCTGCGGATCCAGTGATGTATCTCCGAAAAGGTATAAAGTATACCCAGAGTCTGTGTGAGTGAGATTTAAAGACCCAGGCAGAAAAATAAGTCTTCTGTGCAACCGTAAGCTCTTAATTATGTGCATAATCGAAGATCGCTGCTCTCCCCAGACAAGATAGAAAGAACACACTGAACATAACAACTGCTAACAATATGCTGCTACACTTTAGAAGATCCTTAATTAATTGTCAAATGTGAGCAGCCTTTTATTAATCAAAGAGAGGTTGGGCTGCTGCATTGTCATTTAACCAACTCTGCTCTGCAGCCGACAGTGTCAACAGTGCCACCAAGTGTCCTCATGCGAGGTACTAACTGGTTATAAGAAACATAGACACAGACGCAGCTCCATATTACACATGTCTGATCTCTGAAAGCACAATGAAGCATGGGCTACTATTACTGTATGAGAGTGTTCGATCAAGATCCAAAAGAAGAACAGAATAAAAACTGCATATATGAATTGGACTCAAAGCTATTTGGGCATTTTGACAGAGATGGGTTATGATATCAGATATCCTCTGCAATTGACAGTTACTGTATATAGAAGACAGTTTTTAGCCACTATGTTCAATCCACTTAACATGCCATTAAAGATTGATGCACAAAATCATATCGTAAAATGTTCCCAACTAAGTTGACTTCATGCACAGAACTGTCTTTTCAATCATTCCAAATCCACAAATTGATGTTGTCACAAATGTACTGCATAAACGTAACTGTTTCCTCTTTTAATAGGAGTTTCTGCCCCAGCACTCCGACAGGTGATAATGACTGTACAAAGTGATCCAGGGAGCCCCTCTCTTTGTTGGTTCAGTTGTATGAATCATCATCACCTCTTCAGGCTAATAATACAAACCCTAATCCATCCAAACATCCAAACATCTACTATCTGCTCAGTTGCTACCATTCATACAGTCACTAACAGGGAAACAAACATAGAAACAACCACCTGTTGAGATACAGTACTGTTGAATGGTTTGTATTTATGGATTTCACTGAAAAAATAATATTAGAATAATGTGAAATGTGAAATGACGAATACCATCATCATGTTCAATATGATATTTTGTGCAAAATGACAACAACCACATCAACAATTAAATATGTATATCATAGAGAGGATATAGAGAATGGCAGCAGCACCATTCTGATATCAACAAGCAAGTCTTACCTTTCATGGGTGTTCAACTGGAAGTGAGATGATGATTTCTGTCTTTTGGATACACACTTTTCATAAAAGATGATCCTTGTTTACCTCTATTTGTCTTTATCTCTTTTCTGCTGCCTGTCTATGGCGTAGAGGAAATGCCAGTGGCCACAGGTGGCAGAAACTATTAATCAAATGATTCTGGCTTCCACAGAGGGGCAAAAGAAAATGAGAAAGGACAGAGGGCAGCTTTTTAGTCAGCACAGCAACATGTGGTTATAAAAAGTATTTCTCAGTCTCTCCGCTCGCTGTGGCTGGAGTTGGAGGGCTTCACTGATGGAGAGTCAGTCCTGTGCAACAGATTAGCATCCCCCCCTTTCTCCCCTCCTCCCCTCAGCATCAGCACCACCCACTCTCCGCTTCCCTGCAATCGATGACGAGAGACACCATTCATGTATCCTTTTTTATAGCTAGGGATCAGTCTAAATGAAATGCAACACCAGGCGTGGGGGGTGGGGGGGCGGTGGTTGGGGTTTGAGGAGGGGGGGGGCATAAAGCACATCTTCCCTCCATCAGACAGCCTTCCCCCTCAGCTTGGCTCTCTCTTTTTCTCTCTTACTCTCTCCACCCCTCCCCCTCTATTTCTCTCCCCTCCCCCCTCTATTTCTCTCTCTCTCTCTCTCTCTCGTCTCTCTCTCTCTGGTTGATTGGAAAGCCCTCAATGTTTTGATTGGAATGTTTGACTGTCTGTGTGTTTTGTGACCACTGTTAGTCTGATCCATCTGTTTTTTTTTCCTGAGGAGGTAACCATGACAATATAGAGCTGGCATCTTCAAAGACATTTGGTTGGCGTGAAAGTGTGGGTGGTGTGGGTGGGGGGTATTGGTTGGCTGAGCCTCAGCATCCACCTTACATATAAATTAACATGCTGCCAATAATGCTGTGCTGTCTCTCTCACATAGGGACTATAGACAGATGTTGCTTGACAGTGTGTGTGTGTGTGTGTGTGTGTGTGTGTGTGTGTGTGTGTGTGTGTGTGTGTGTGTGTGTGTGTGTGTGTGTGTGTGTGTGTGTGTGTGTGTGTGTGTGTGTGTGTGTGTGTGTGAGTGAGAGAGAGAGAGAGAGACAGACAGACAGACAGACAGACAGACAGACAGACAGACAGACAGACAGACAGACAGACAGACAGAGAGAAGGGGTTGGGGCGCTACTGTTTGTTATTAATAAAGTATGTGTTGACACATTAATGTGCTATGAAGTGCAGGTCTATAAACCACCATGTAACAGCCATCTCTCTTATCACCTTCATCCAGAAGTTGCTGTCAATGTCAATCTAGAAACCATCGTTTGAAAACATGTGTTGTAATTTATCTCATTATCTTGGCTGAAATCTATGAATGAGTTATTGATCAACAAGTGACAAGAGTTGTGAATTGTCATAAACTGTGTAAACCCTCCCACTCACCAAATTGATCAAAAATGATGGCGAATAATCTGGAATATGTCGTTAAAAATATCAAATAGCCAATTGTGCTACAACATGATGAGTTGTTCGATAAAAGGTTAGGGTCGGAACTCAATGTGCGCTTCCGAGTTTCTATCGGTGAGTGATTTATGGCTGCGTTCGTAAATTTGCTCTGAGAGCGGCGGAGCGCACACTGGGTTCAACGTTACAAAGGGACCAAGTAATTTGATTGGACAAGAGGCATTCCATGAGTGCTTATCAGATTTCCAGAGCGAAATTACGAACGCAGCCGATGAGCATTATCTGTCCAGTGGCCGGTGTGCATCAGCGGCTGCATCACTTTCGACGCCCAAATTAAAACTTGTGAAACATTAGTCCCGTTAGACAAGAGTAACATACACTCCCAACAAGACATCATGGCTACTTACTCTTGGGCGTTGGCAGTTGATGAGCAGGCGGCTACGACTGAATCTGTAAGTTTAATTTAGTATGTTGTTTTTGTAACTTTTAGCTTGCCTTGTTCCTCTCTGGTCGATTGACATGCATGGTGGCGAAAACCATCCCACTTCATCTGCTAGCTTGCTAGTTAGCTAGCCACCTTGCTAAGCTACTGTTGCTGCACTCAAACCGTTCCCATCATGGGCTGATGATCACGTGACTGATCCGATGTCCAACAACAGCTCTTTGCTGTTATACATGTCTACTGTTGGCTATTAGCTGGATTGACGCATGTCATGCCAAAACTGCATTTGCATTTTAGATACTGTTCCATTAGTAGATGTGGCACCTCAGTAACACGTGGTTGCAAAATATTGATCAGTGAATAAGAACTGCCCACTCTCTGGGAACGATTATATCTGTCAATACTTGTCATTCAAACAAAACGTGTTTATTTATTTGTTCAGTTTGGCTCCTTGGGGATAAGAGATAGAGGTGATGCTGCATCAAGCAAGGAAACAAATGGTAAAAGCAGGGATTTTGTTATGAAGAACTAATAACAGTTAACATGGGTTTAAAAACGACTCCACTGCATTAATATCTGCCACAGCAATATCATTGCTGCCACTGTCATTGATGTGTTAGGTGACAGTTTTGTTGTTTTAGTTCCTCCAGGCACTGCAGCTCAGCCTTGTGTAATCAGTGTTCACAGAAGACAGGCTTACAAATCTTCGATATGGGAAAAAAGCCCTCGTGCCGGCTCTTTCAGTAGGGCAGAGCAACTTTTATTGGTTGAGCTATATGACGAGGAAAGGCCAGTCATCACACGCAAAGGCAGCACTGCTGTAGTGAATAAAGCCAGAGAGATGGCGTGGCAAAGAATTGCGGACGGGTTAAATGCGTAAGTGATATAGCTTACCTATTGTTTTATTGTCATCTTGTAATAAATGAACATTCACTACTGTGATCTTATCAGTCTCAATAATATATAATATAATATAATCTTATCAGATGTCTGTTTAAAATGATGGTGTAGACGCACTTACCACAACTGACATAACTACAATGCATTTACTCTCAATTACTCTAAATGGGTGAGGTGTTTGAAGCCTTTCTCACCACCTAGTAATGATGTTCTTCTAGCATTGTAACTGCCAATGACCATAGACTGTCTTGGCATAGATTACTTCTTCTCATGATTACTGATGGATAGATGATTCACTTATGTATGTGTCACTTTGGATGAAGGCTTCTGCTAATGGCAAACATGTCATGTAAATGTGAAATGTAGTAACCCTTGGTTTATATTAATTACTCTGTTACATCTCAACAGGAGCCATCCCAGTGGTGAGGTTCGCACCTGGCAGCAGGTCAAAATAAAATAAAATATATATATATATATATATATATATGCAAATTCATTCTTTTGCTTTAACTGCAGTGTTTTGTATTTGCAGGGAGATGGCCCCAGCACGTCTAGGGAGCTGGAGGAGGACACCATTTCCGCTTTCACTGAAGTGGCAGAGGTAAAACCATTTAATGTGGAAAGTTTTGGATGTGTCTGCATTCTTTAAATTATGTAAAACCCAACAACTTTTTTGCAGGACCAACCAAGCACAAGCCTAACACCAAGTACTGAAGTAAGTAACTACTCATATTGCTATGCTATTACATCTAGGGTCTGCTACTCTGACACAATTTCCCTTTCAGTCCGTCGTTTCCCTGTATTCGAAATATCTTGATGGAGAGGTCCAACTACAGGGAATGCGCAGGGAGCAATTCAGACTGCGCAGCAAGAAGCTCAGACTGCGCAGCAAGAAGCTCAAACTGGAAATTGAGTTACTGGAAGGCCAGGTGGAGAAGCAAGTAAGTATACATTTAAACAGCAGAAGCAGAAGGTCATGGTCTGGACTGAAATTTAATGTGTCTTTTTTTTGTCTTCACAGAGACAGAAGTTGAGACAGAAGCAGAGACAGAAGTTGTAAAAAAATAAAATAATTTCAAAAACAACTTTGACATGCTTTTTTGTCTTAAATGCTAAGCTTTTAAATAAAAGGGTGAACTCAAACAAAGGTGACCATTAATACAATACATTAACTGAAATAGCTGTCTTTATAATGGTCCCGCATAGTTCTTCCATCCATGGGTTCCAAGCCTAGTACATCTTCCCATTGCTCCTCCTGCAACATTGGGGGAAGTCTCTCACGGCGTATGACTGCAATGTTGTGCAAGACTGCACAGGCTACAGTGATGTCACAGGCCCTGTCGGGGGTGACCCTGAGGCTTTTCAGGCACTGAAATCTAGACTTCAGTTGCCCAAAGCACATCTCAATTCGTGCCCTTGTTTTGTTGTGGGCATGGTTGAAGGCCCTCTCTGCTTGGGTTGCTGGTTCTGGGTAGGGAGTCAGCAAGTGTGGCATGCAGGGATAGCCTCTGTCTCCAAGCAGAACTCCATTAAACTGCCCTATAGAATAGAAGTATTGGTTACATATGCATGACATTCTTCAGCTTCAAATACATTAAATGAAACTTGGAAAGTAATTCTCTTGCCTTGTGTAAACCTGTGTGCTAGTGATGATGCTCGAAAGATTCTGGAATCATGGACAGAGCCAGGCCATTTGGCTTCAATGCTAGAAATCACGCAATTTGCCTCGCAGGTCATCTGATGGCATAGAGGGAGACCTTCAATGATGTGGCACACTTTGCTTGGCAGATACATTGTTATGCATAACTGAGTGTTCACATCAAAACTAATTTCATCTATTAGCACAGATGTGCACATTTGATCCAAAAGCAGTTATTACTATTCTGCCTGACAGTGTATGGACATACCTGTATATTTAGACTATGGAAAGATTTCCGATTGACATAGTCTGCCTCCACAGGTCCAGATGGGGCCTTGATGCGCACATGGGTGCAGTCTATTGCGCCTAGAACATTGGGGAAGCCTGGAGGAGAGGATCAAGTTAATACAGACGCTTGTCCTGTAGGCTACTTTACATCTATTTTAACACGCATCACATACCTGCAATAGAATAAAACTCCTGCTGGATTCTTCGTGTTTCCAGGTGACCAGGGAAAATGATGAAGTCCGCGAGGCAATGCTTTAGGGCAAGGTACACCCTTC
Source organism: Nansenia antarctica (assembly GCF_963989245.1). Taxonomy (NCBI): domain Eukaryota; kingdom Metazoa; phylum Chordata; class Actinopteri; order Argentiniformes; family Microstomatidae; genus Nansenia; species Nansenia antarctica. The sequence goes on along the minus strand of NC_137675.1, from coordinate 86,133,377 downwards.
GTACTTCCCGGCATACCGTTGCCTTAGCGAGACCTTCTGCGTCTCCAACTGTGTACAAAAATGCCCCACATGCGAAAAAACGCAAGCCTATGCAGACAGGCTCTGCTTATATAGCATAGGCCCATGTCAATTGATTAATTAACTACATGCAGTGGTGTAGTCTAGTTTTTTCTAGTGGGTACACTGTGATTTTTCCCTCCCAGCCTCATATAATCGTTCATTTCGGAACGCCATAAAAATAAATCTGCGCTCCCTGTCTAGCGTGCCTATCTAACATGTTATAAGGCTGATCTGTGCATGATAGTGCTACATTCTGACATGTTTCATGTCGCATTTCCCCCCCTTTGATGGTGTATGACGCTATAGTCAGTCCCAATGGTCCAAAAGTCAAGTGCTTCGTAACACAGACGGGTTGAATTTTATGAATGAAAGTGAAAGTTCTGTCACAAAACGCTGTTACGTATCCTCGCACATTTTTAAGTGGGTATATGGAAATCCTTGGCTTTCCTAGTGGGTATACGGCGTAGTCCTGCGTATCACATAGACTACACCACTGCCTACATGACACTGTGGCAGAGCAAAGTCATTCCTTTAGCAAGAGATTAGTGGTTATGCTGCATATGTTTCATGTCTTTTGTGTTTTGTGTCTTTTTTTCCTTATATTGTGACCTTCTTTTGTTGTTATCTATATCTATCTATCTGTCGCACAATCAAACTATCTATATCTATCTCGTGTGAAGTGGGAACTAATATTTCCTAAAAGCAACGATTAAATTAAATTAAATTAAAAACGTTCAATTAAATCAAGCCTCGAACACGCAGCCTTTGGAACTCTAGCCGGCTGCCTTTTTCTTTTTTTTTCTCTTTTATTATAAAAATATTCTTTTAAATACAATCATAGCTATACATATTCATACATGTTCATTTTATAGCCTTCATTGTATTCTAATTCAAATAAAATAAATTAAAACCAATAAATAAAAACAAAACACACCCATACCATTTTGGTATGAGATGCATCCATCTATTATTCCGTCAGTCCTTCATAACCAAAATAACCCTTTAACATAAATCAATAACAAATGAATGCAACAAAAAAAACATCTTCAAAAATCTAAATCAAACTCCAACCCTCCACTGCGCCAGCCAGACCGCTGTGATGACAGCAATGCAAGTTGAAACAAAGATTATTTTTTTTAACACTCTTTTATTTATTGATCTATCGATCTATCTATCACACTTTCAAAATATCAAGTTATCTATCACACAATCAAACTATCTATCGATCGATCACACTTTCAAAATATCAAATGATCTATCTATCACACAGTCAAATGATCACAGTCAAATGATCTATCTATCACACAGTCAACAATCAAAGCAATCAAAGCAAGCAGCCACATACTGTGGTGGAGGGGACCCGAGAGCAGGCGGATGACCTGAACTGCTTCTTTAACAGGTTTGACCAACCATCCCCCTGTCACCCCCCACAGCCCCCGACCCTCTCCTCCCCTCTCCAATGTACCGCACCCCTGGCAACAGTAGCCCCCACTCCCCCTGACCCCCTCACACCCCAGCAGCAATTGCCTCCCCTTACCAACACCAGGAGCCAGGGAGCATGCTTCACACCTGGAGACACCGGTACTCACAGCTTTATAACATCTGAGCAGGTGAGAAGGCAGCTCTCCAGGGTGAATGTGAACAAGTCCAGAGGTCCAGACAACATCAACCCCAGGGTTCTGAAGGTGTGTGCTGGAGAGCTGGCGGACACATTCCAACATCTCTTCAGTCTATCTCTAAGACTGAGGAGGGTGCCACAGCTCTGGAAGACCTCTTGCATCGTCCCAGTGCCAAAGAAGGGACGGCCCAGCACCCCAAACGACTACAGACCTGTCGCCCTGACACCACAGGTCATGAAGATCCTGGAGAGGCTAGTGCTGCAACACCTTAAGCCCCAGGTGAAGGACTTCCTGGACCCCCGGCAGTTTGCATACCAGGAGAGCATGGGGGTGGAGGATGCCATCATTTACATGCTGCACAGGGCCTACACACACCTGGAGAGGCCACAGAGCATGGCGAGGACCATGTTCTTCGACTTCTCCAGTGCATTTAACACTATCAAGCCATCACTGCTGGCTGACAAACTAGCAGTGATGTGTGTGGAGGACTCCCTGACGGCTTGGATCCAAAACTACCTCACAGACAGGCGTCAGTATGTGAGACTGCAGGGCTGTCAGTCTGAGGTGGTGGTGTGCAACACCGGTGCCCCCCAGGGAACTGTTCTGTCACCCTTTCTCTTCACCCTCTATACCTCCGACTTCCAGTTTAGCTCCGACCAGTGCCACCTGCAGAAGTTTTCTGATGACTCCTCTATCGTCGGTTACATCACAGACGACAGGGATGAGGAGTACAGGGCCCTGGTGGAGAGCTTTGTGCAGTGGTGCGACACCAACTACCTTTTGCTTAACACCAGCAAAACAAAGGAGTTGGTGGTGGATTTTAGGAGGAAGAGAAGGACCCCAGCCCCCATCACCATCAAGGGGGTGGAAGTCGAGAGGGTGGACTCCTACAGGTACCTGGGAGTACAAATTAATAACAAACTGGACTGGACTGACAACACCGAGGCTCTTCTCAGGAAAGGGCAGAGCAGACTGTTTTTCCTGAGAAGGCTGAGGTCTTTCGGTGTCTGCAACAAGCTGCTGCAAATGTTTTATCAGTCGGTGGTTGCCAGCGTTCTGTTCTTCGCCGTGGCCTGCTGGGGTGGAAACATCTGTGCCAGGGATGCTGCGAAGCTAAACAAACTGGTGAAGAAGGCCAGCTCTGTGGTGGGGACCGGGCTGGACAGCCTAGAGGTGGTGGCAGAACAGAGGATGGGGAAAAAACTGGCGGCCATGCTGGCCAATCCCTCCCACCCGATGTACTGCGAGCTGGCGGGGATGAGGAGCAAGTTCAGCCACAGATTTGTTCTCCCCCGTCAAAGTACAAAAAGATTTGGACAGTCCTTTGTTCCAGCTGCACTCCGACTCTACAACCAGGCCCTGCAGGGTGGGGGAGACCTGGAGCTGGAACTTTGGAACTTGGAACTTTTTACTTATTGAGCCTGCACTGTTTTATGTATTTTATTGAATGTTTTCTGTTTTCTGTACTGAATGTTTTCTGCCCTAACTGAGCTGTTTGACAACAAAATTTCCCCATTGGGGACAATAAAGGTTTTCAATCAATCAATCAATCAACCTATCCATCTATCTATCTCGTGTGAAGTGGGAACTAATATTTCCTAAAAGACACATGAGGAACTGTCGTTCGGGGTTTAGTTTCCGCCCGTGAGCCTTTTTTGACGCGCGTCTTACCATAGCCTGTGTTTTAGCCTGGTCGCGAGCAGGCTAATTATATCTGACTCAGAAGGAGCTCAACCAAGCAGCGAATTATTTGAGCCACATTGATGGCACCAAGCTAACATTTTCGAAGCTTAGAACTTTATCGAGGCTTAGAACTTTATCGAGCTTCGTGGAATACCCCCCTGATACGCAGCAATCTGGTGAACACCACCAACCAAGTAGAGGTTCTTCAGAGAGATCCTAACTCCCCTCTTTACTCGGTCAAGACATTTGAAGAGTTGAGACTGTAAGTCCTCCCATGGTATCAATTCAATTTAGACTTGTATGTTTGTTGTTGTTGTTAATATTGTTGTTGTTGTTGTTGTTGTTGTTGTTGTTGGTGGTGGTGTGTGTGTGTGAGATAGGAAACCTCAGCTGCTTCAGGGAGTGTATGCCATGGGCTTCAACAGACCCTCTAAAATCCAGGAGAATGCCTTGCCCATGATGCTGGCAGAGCCGTGAGTACCTCATTTATTTATGAATTTTTATTGAGCTAAATGTTAGTGTTTAGCCTCAATGTGATATTGATCAACAAAGTAATTCATCCGTACAAATGTCTCTTTGGGGACAATAAAGGTATTGATTTATTTATTGATACTGTTTATAAGCCCTAGAGCAATAGTTGAATAATCAAACCTTTGTTTAGCCTAATATTAATCTCAAATTATTTCTACTCACATACAGTATACCATCACTGGCTTGTTTGCTTTCACACTAAATTCAGTAAAATGATCTACTTTTGTCACATGCCGACCCGATAGTCCCCAATTATTCTCTCTTCAGCGTGTATGTTCCCTCTGGTTCCAGACCTCAGAACCTGATTGCGCAATCACAGTCCGGCACAGGTAAAACCGCTGCCTTCGTGCTGGCCATGCTCAGCCATGTTGACCCAGCTAAGAAATGGACTCAGGTAAGTGAACATCTCCACTCATATGGGGCTTAGCTTTAGCCGTTAGACCTCTGCATAGGTCACCCACAGGTCCAGACTTTGTTATACAGAGGATTTATGATGGGGGATGTTGTTGTTGTTGTTGTTGTTGTTGTTGTTGATTAGCTTTAGAGTATACGGTAAAGAGAAACATTAGGTACAGTAGCTTCTGGTTAAGTGAGCCAAACTGAAATACATAATTTTTTTCCCCCCTTAGTGTCCTTGCATTTCCCCAACATACGAGCTAGCTTTGCAGACTGGTAAAGTCATTGAACAGATGGGGAAATTCTATCCTGAGGTCAAATTAGCATACGCCATTCGCGGCCATAAATGTAAGTGTCAAAGCTTTTTATTCCTTTGTCGTATATTTTTACACATATTAATAGCCTTCTTATATAACGTATATCTTACACATATATTAACGTATATTTTTACAACATATTACATGTATATATATATATATACATACATATTATTACAAATGATCGCGGGGAGATTTGAGAAGCAATTGTCGCACATGCGCAGACACACACACACGAACATGCACGCCCCCAAGGGTATAGGCCAATCAGAGGCCTAGAAGGAAGGATCACGATTGGCCAAGAACATACTGTGATGTGATTGGCTGAGAGACCGCTATAAAACCAGGAACACAGAGATTTCTGGCTGTTTTCTGTCTTCCTCTGCCCACGACGTGACTGTTTGTGTGTAAACCTGATCCTGTAATCTGAGGACCCGATCTTGTCTTTTTTGAATAAATACTCTTTAACTTTGGCCAGGAGTTTTTACCTCATTTTTGATCACCAAACAGAGAAAAGAGACTACACCTTCACATTAAATGTTGATTTATTATTTTTCTGGCATATGCTTTCCAATGTTGCTGTAAGAAACTGCTTCAAAATCTGGGTAATGATTGTAATTAGTGCAGGTGTTCTCTAACCCAGAAAACATGACAATGACACAAATATGCAATTTTTCACAACATGCTGTATTGTAGAATTTAAATGCTTGAAAGCTGCCTGTTATGTGGCTCCGTGTCCTACTCTACGCAGTGGAGCGGGGGACCAAGATCCAGGAGCAGATCATCATCGCAACACCTGGCACAGTCCTGGACTGGTGCGCCAAGCTGAAGTTCATTGACCCCAAGAAGATCAAAATCTTTTTCTTGGATGAGGCAGATGTCATGATCGCCACACAGGGCCATCAGGACCAAAGCATTCGGATCCAAAGGTGAGCTCCCCTTGAAATAAACATAACAAAAACTCAACTTTGTCATTACTCTTACCCAACTAGTAGGTTACATGAATCACATTCACTCTGATGACAGACACCTGCAGTTGGATTGTTCTTTTTACACTATAGGAGGGTGTTTACAGCTTTCTCTGTTGCTACCCAAACCCAGACAGTTAAACTTCTTAGCTATCTCTAGCTTTGTTTGTCCTCCTGTGTCCAAGTATGTCTATTACTCCATCCATGCAGAATGTTGCCAAAAGAATGTCAGATGCTGCTGTTCTCGGCCACATTCGAGGACTCAGTTTGGAAGTTTGCTGAGAGGGTTGTGCCAGACCCCAACATCATCAAGCTGAAGCGTGAGGAGGAGACCCTGGACACCATCAAGCAGTACTACATGCTATGCAACAATAAGGAGGAGAAGTTCTCAGCACTCTGTAATATATACGGAGTCATCACTATTGCACAGGCTATGATCTTCTGCCGTGTGAGTCCTCATCCAATCTCATCCTATCCTAAGTTACATGTATCTCTTGACATTATTATGTTTATTTGATAGGTATAATGCACAATTAGGTTGAGTCTCATCTGTGTGGACTTTTTGATTGACTGTCGTAACAAAGAGAAAACCTTTGCCTCCTCTTCAGACTCGAAAGACTGCTGGTTGGCTGTCAGCAGCACTGTCCAAAGAGGGCCACCAGGTGGCACTCCTGAGTGGGGAGATGACAGTGGAGCAGAGAGCTGCTATCATCGAACGCTTCAGGGAGGGCAAGGAGAAAGTTCTGGTGACTACTAATGTATGCGCCAGAGGTAATTCCAAAATGCAAACATTTGAAAGCCATATTAATGTAACCATTTCAGTTAGGAAGATTATTGTTTTGTGTTCACTTACTTAAACTGAGTTTACTGAGTTTTCATGTTTTGTTTTATTTTTGCATTTATTTTATTTATAATGCAGGCATTGATGTGGAACAAGTGTCCATGGTGATCAACTTTGACCTTCCTGTGGACAAAGACGGGAACCATGACAATGAGACATACCTTCACCGGATTGGTCGCACAGGACGTTTTGGCAAGAGGGGGCTTGCAGTCAATATGGTTGACAGCAAACACAGCATGAACATTCTCAACAGAATCGAAAAACATTTCAGTATGTTTGTTTCTTTGTCTAGATTGAGCACTCAAGATTTGACATTGATGCATCCAAAAGACAGACACTAACTGTTTACACTTTTCCCCCTCCATAGACAAGAAAATAGAGAAGCTTGACGCTGAGGATCTTGAGCAATTCGAGAAAAATCACAACTGAAGTGGCTCCAAACATTAAACACTCATCGTTGAATGCATCTATTTATGCAGTTGGACAAAGTTACCTCAAATTTGTGCTTTTGGACATAAGTCACTTTAAGGATGTATTTAATTATTTGAACATAATACGAAATTAGATGTTAGCCAAGCCTGAATATGCAAAGCATTTTAGATTTCAGGGTAGTAGTTATTGCCAAATAGATTACACTCTTAAATTAATATCATTAGGATTATTTCAGTTTGTTTTTTCAAGTGGTATAATCTAAAATAAAACTATAAATGAGTGGTTGCATTAAACTCAACTAGCTTAGATCTGGCAGTCTCCTCAGAGACGAGTAGCAGCCGACTAGTAGTTGGCAACAGCATTGAATTAAACAAAGAAGACTTTGCAGTAGATAGATTTATGAGGATTATAAGTTTGCTGTGTTGACTTAAAACCCTTTTTCATATAGAATGATAAGAATGGAAAGATATGTAAGACGACATTGGGTAACTTAAATGGTCAACCACACTGGAGAATTGTCTTATGTTAAGTAACAATAAGGCAATTGACCATTATCTAGTCTCTAGACTAACAATCCTCAAGTGATTAACCAAAGAATTTCAGGATCACAAAACACTAAATACATTCTTGATAGTTGGATATGTTTAATGATAATCCAATTGTATTGTGTGAATACTGTGAAGATAGAGCTGTTGCTCTATAATTTTGCTTTTGTTTTCGCTGCTAGTGCTTTGCTAATATCATATTTGACGAGAGGTTGTTTCTCACTCACAGTGAAAATATAAATATTTCTTTGTTCAGTTTGGCTCCTTGGGGATAAGAGATAGAGGTGATGCTGCATCAAGGAAGGAAACAAATGGTAAAAGCAGGGATTTTGTTATGAAGAACTAATAACAGTTAACATGGGTTTAAAAACGACTGCACTGCATTAATATCTGCCACAGCAATATCATTGCTGCCACTGTCATTGATGTGTTAGGTGACAGTTTTGTTGTGTTAGTTCCTCCAGGCACTGCAAAAGTAGTGGAAAATGGTAACAAGGCAGACGACGAAGATAAAGGTGTGAATTCTCTGGGTTTATACAGTATCTAGTATCTAGCTGCCTAGACAGGTTTGTCACGGTTTTCATCTTGTCTTACAGAGGATCGAGCAGCCCAGTCGTTGTTGAACAAGCTGATACGCAGCAATCTGGTGAACACCACCAACCAAGTAGAGGTTCTTCAGAGAGATCCTAACTCCCCTCTTTACTCGGTCAAGACATTTGAAGAGTTGAGACTGTAAGTCCTCCCATGGTATCAATTCAATTTAGACTTGTATGTTTGTTGTTGTTGTTAATATTGTTGTTGTTGTCGTTGTTGTTGTTGGTGGTGGTGGTGGTGGTGTGTGTGAGATAGGAAACATCAGCTGCTTCAGGGAGTGTATGCCATGGGCTTCAACAGACCCTCTAAAATCCAGGAGAATGCCTTGCCCATGATGCTGGCAGAGCCGTGAGTACCTCATTTATTTATTATTTTTTATTGAGCTAAATGTTAGTGTTTAGCCTCAATGTGATATTGATCAACAAAGTAATTCATCCGTACAAATGTCTCTTTGGGGACAATAAAGGTATTGATTTATTTATTGATACTGTTTATAAGCCCTAGACAATAGTTGAATAATCAAACCTTTGTTTAGCCTAATATTAATCTCAAATTAGTTCTACTCACATACAGTATACCATCACTGGCTTGTTTGCTTTCACACTAAATTCAGTAAAATGATCTACTTTTGTCACATGCCGACCCGATAGTCCCCAATTATTCTCTCTTCAGCGTGTATGTTCCCTCTGGTTCCAGACCTCAGAACCTGATTGCGCAATCACAGTCCGGCACAGGTAAAACCGCTGCCTTCGTGCTGGCCATGCTCAGCCATGTTGACCCAGCTAAGAAATGGACTCAGGTAAGTGAACATCTCCACTCATATGGGGCTTAGCTTTAGCCGTTAGACCTCTGCATAGGTCACCCACAGGTCCAGACTTTGTTATACAGAGGATTTATGATGGGGGATGTTGTTGTTGTTGTTGTTGTTGTTGTTGTTGATTAGCTTTAGAGTATACGGTAAAGAGAAACATTAGGTACAGTAGCTTCTGGTTAAGTGAGCCAAACTGAAATACATAATTTTTTGCCCCCCCTTCGTGTCTTTGCATTTCCCCAACATACGAGCTAGCTTTGCAGACTGGTAAAGTCATTGAACAGATGGGGAAATTCTATCCTGAGGTCAAATTAGCATACGCCATTCGCGGCCATAAATGTAAGTGTCAAAGTTTTTTATTCCTTCACATTAAATGTTGATTTATTATTTTTCTGGCATATGCTTTCCAATGTTGCTGTAAGAAACTGCTTCAAAATCTGGGTAATGATTGTAATTAGTGCAGGTGTTCTCTAACCCAGAAAACATGACAATGACACAAATATGCAATTTTTCACAACATGCTGTATTGTAGAATTTAAATGCTTGAAAGCTGCCTGTTATGTGGCTCCGTGTCCTACTCTACGCAGTGGAGCGGGGGACCAAGATCCAGGAGCAGATCATCATTGCAACACCTGGCACAGTCCTGGACTGGTGCGCCAAGCTGAAGTTCATTGACCCCAAGAAGATCAAAATCTTTTTCTTGGATGAGGCAGATGTCATGATCGCCACACAGGGCCATCAGGACCAAAGCATTCGGATCCAAAGGTGAGCTCCCCTTGAAATAAACATAATAAAAACTGAACTTTGTCATTACTCTTACCCAACTAGTAGGTTACATGAATCACATTCACTCTGATGACAGACACCTGCAGTTGGATTGTTCTTTTTACACTATAGGAGGGTGTTTACAGCTTTCTCTGTTGCTACCCAAACCCAGACAGTTAAACTTCTTAGCTATCTCTAGCTTTGTTTGTCCTCCTGTGTCCAAGTATGTCTATTACTCCATCCATGCAGAATGTTGCCAAAAGAATGTCAGATGCTGCTGTTCTCGGCCACATTCGAGGACTCAGTTTGGAAGTTTGCTGAGAGGGTTGTGCCAGACCCCAACATCATCAAGCTGAAGCGTGAGGAGGAGACCCTGGACACCATCAAGCAGTACTACATGCTATGCAACAATAAGGAGGAGAAGTTCTCAGCACTCTGTAATATATACGGAGTCATCACTATTGCACAGGCTATGATCTTCTGCCGTGTGAGTCCTCATCCAATCTCATCCTATCCTAAGTTACATGTATCTCTTGACATTATTATGTTTATTTGATAGGTATAATGCACAATTAGGTTGAGTCTCATCTGTGTGGACTTTTTGATTGACTGTCGTAACAAAGAGAAGACCTTTGCCTCCTCTTCAGACTCGAAAGACTGCTGGTTGGCTGTCAGCAGCACTGTCCAAAGAGGGCCACCAGGTGGCACTCCTGAGTGGGGAGATGACAGTGGAGCAGAGAGCTGCTGTCATCGAACGCTTCAGGGAGGGCAAGGAGAAAGTTCTGGTGACTACTAATGTATGCGCCAGAGGTAATTCCAAAATGCAAACATTTGAAAGCCATATTAATGTAACCATTTCAGTTAGGAAGATTATTGTTTTGTGTTCACTTACTTAAACTGAGTTTACTGAGTTTTCATGTTTTGTTTTATTTTTGCATTTATTTTATTTATAATGCAGGCATTGATGTGGAACAAGTGTCCATGGTGATCAACTTTGACCTTCCTGTGGACAAAGACGGGAACCATGACAATGAGACATACCTTCACCGGATTGGTCGCACAGGACGTTTTGGCAAGAGGGGGCTTGCAGTCAATATGGTTGACAGCAAACACAGCATGAACATTCTCAACAGAATCGAAAAACATTTCAGTATGTTTGTTTCTTTGTCTAGATTGAGCACTCAAGATTTGACATTGATGCATCCAAAAGACAGGGTTCACACTAACTGTTTACACTTTTCCCCCTCCATAGACAAGAAAATAGAGAAGCTTGACGCTGAGGATCTTGAGCAATTCGAGAAAAATCACAACTGAAGTGGCTCCAAACATTAAACACTCATCGTTGAATGCATCTATTTATGCAGTTGGACAAAGTTACCTCAAATTTGTGCTTTTGGACATAAGTCACTTTAAGGATGTATTTAATTATTTGAACATTATACGAAATTAGATGTTAGCCAAGCCTGAATATGCAAAGCATTTTAGATTTCAGGGTAGTAGTTATTGCCAAATAGATTACACTCTTAAATTAATATCATTAGGATTATTTCAGTTTGTTTTTTCAAGTGGTATAATCTAAAAAAAACGATAAATGAGTGGTTGCATTAAACTCAACTAGCTTAGATCTGGCAGTCTCCTCAGAGACGAGTAGCAGCCGACTAGTAGTTGGCAACAGCATTGAATTAAACAAAGAAGACTTTGCAGTAGATAGATTTATGAGGATTATAAGTTTGCTGTGTTGACTTAAAACCCTTTTTCATATAGAATGATAAGAATGGAAAGATATGTAAGACGACATTGGGTAACTTAAATGGTCAACCACACTGGAGAATTGTCTTATGTTAAGTAACAATAAGGCAATTGACCATTATCTAGTCTCTACTGCTCTACTGCATCGGTCTCGAAACTACTGAGGGAAGCGCTACAACTGGATAGAGATGTGCTTGTGGACCGTTCACACAGAACCCTGGCTCCGAGGAGACCGGAGGGGAAACCACGCGCCATCATTGCTAAACTCCATCACTACCAGGACTGCGTTGAGGTGCTGAGCTGTGCGCGCACTCGAGCTCCTCTCCGGGTCAACGGGCAGACCATCGCCATCTTTCCGGATTATGCTGTCGGCGTCGCCAGGGCCAGAGCTGCGTTCACGGAGGTCAGGAAGCTGCTGCGCAACCGTCAGGGCGTCCGGTATGGCATGCTGTTCCCAGCCCGACTCCGCATCACACACAACGGAGAAGAAAAGGAATTCACAGATGCAGACAAAGCGATGGACTACGTTAAGAAGAACGTCTTCCCTGCAACAGGCTAAGGGTAGGTCTCGCCCAGCCACGGGCCAGTGGGGCTCAGTGTCATTACAAGACCAACTTTGACGGGACGATATCTGTTTAAATATATTACCATCGTCAATGCCACCCCTTTGTTGTTATTGTAGTTCTTCACAGCAGTTTATATGCATGTTTTGAAAGAGACTGGACATATATGTTTGTTCAATTTAAAACTTACCCCAAGGGGGAAATAATCTATCTGTTTATTCATAAGGGGCAGGGGAGTGAAAATTACCTGACCAGGAGACTGTTTTTATTTGTTTCTTAATTTCCACTGCGTTAATGCTTCTCTCCGATCCTTTTATTTATTTCTGTCTCTACACATAATTATTATTACTCTTATTTCTTTATATATATACAATGTAAAACGTATTTAACAATGTCAAAATTAAGGTTAGGGGGTTTTCACCCTCCTTTTGTTTTACCTCAAGGTTCGACGGGAGCCTGAAATGTTAACAAACTACTCCTAGCTATTCTGTTTGGTACTATAACCAAGCAAAGGCGAACACTCTTAAAGGTTGTTCGCACAGCTGCCTGTTCAGACTCGCAGCCTGGGACCATGTCCCAAAAGTCTGTCCAGACACTCATGTCGGTTGAGTGTCCGGATTTTTCATTTTTATTTCTATGTTCAGATCCCACTGTTCCACAGGGATCATACCGGAAGAATAAGAGCAACGTGTATGTTTATGTATTTTGTTTTCTTTTACATTATTTTGTTTTTTTCCCTTATATATACTCCCCATCTCCCCCACACCTCCTACCCATACCCACCCCTCATATATCCACACACCCACACTCACACAATCACACACATAGACACTGTACTACATGCAGTTCACAATCTTCTCCTATTCATGTGCCTATCCTTGCCATCACCATACCTACAGGTAAAATTAAGATCCTCCCTAATTCTTACTCTGAACCATGGGATCACTTAAGGTTATAAGCTACAACGTTAAAGGCCTTCACAATCCTATAAAACGAAAGAAAATCCTTAATCAGCTAAAAAGAGCCAACTGTCAGATAGCATTCCTACAGGAGACCCACCTGTCGGATATGGAACATGAGAAACTAAAGAAATCCTGGGCAGACAGCGTGTTCTACTCATCACATCAGTCAGGTAGAAAGAGAGGAGTGGCTATATTGATACATAGGCAGGTTAACTTTACACCAACAACGGTCCACAAGGACATTGAGGGAAGATTCATTTTAGTGAATGGATCTATAGATGGGATACATGTATCCCTCATGAACATTATATGCTCCAAATGAGGATGAGCCCGGCTTCATTAGCACAGTCATTAACACAGCAATACAACACAGCTCCGGTATCCTACTGTTGGGAGGAGACTTCAACTGTGTTATGTCCCAGCTAATGGATAGACAACCTACCTCCAAAACTCCCACTTCTAGAATGAGTAGAATGCTTAAACACTTGTCGATAGAATCAGGCCTAGTGGACGTTTGGAGAAGCAGATTCCCTAAAGGTAGAGATTTTACTTTCTACTCGCACAGACAATAATCTTATTCGAGAATTGATTATTTCTTTACACCCAAAGCAGAACTACACAGGATAGAAGACATACAGATCTTACCAATTACTCTATCTGATCATGCACCTCTTGCATTATCATGGAACATAGGTCACAGGCCAAAAACCAAACAATGGAGATTAAATACATCACTTCTAAATGATGAGGAATTTATCACATTTGTAACAACTGAACTAAAGTATTACCTAGAAACTAACGACTCACCTGAAATATCACCTCTCATCCTATGGGACTGTGCTAAGGCATACATTAGAGGTCGCATTATCTCATACGCGAGCGCGAAAAAAAAGAATAGAGAAGCAAAACAAGGAGAATTAGAGGATAAAATAAGGCTGCTTGAACAACAGCATAAAAGAACACCAACCTCCAATCTACTTAATGCTCTCAAACAAGCACGCAGGGATCTAAATAGCCTAATCACTGAAAAGATTGAGGGCAATTTAAGGTTTACCAACCAAAAATATTATGAAAATGGAAACAGAGCAAGTAGATTATTAGCACTAAGACTAAAAAAACAACAATCATCGAATATAGTACAGAAATTAAAAACTCATAACTCGACACTCACAAAACCTGATGAAATCTCAAGGTCTTTTGCAGAATTTTATAAATCTCTTTACAAAAATACGGACACCTGCACAGATGATAATGAATTGACAGCATTTCTGAAAGACATCAAACTAAAAGAGCTATCTGGGCCTATGGCAAAAGAACTAGATGAACCAATTGAAGAATGGGAAATACAAGAAGTGATCTCTACACTAAAAAACAATAAAAGTCCTGGACCGGATGGGTTTAGTAATGAATTCTATAAAACATTTAAAGAGACAGTATGTCCCTTATTGCTAAAAGCATACCACCATACATTGCAATCTGGAACCATGGCCCCCTCATGGAGGGACGCAACAATAGTTGTAATACATAAAGAGGGCAAGGACCCCACCCAATGCCAATCATACAGACCCATCTCACTTTTATGCACCGACCTACGTATAATAACAGCCATCCTAGCAAGACGCGTCAATAAAATTATCACACAAGTTATCCACCCCGATCAGACCGGGTTTATAAAGGGAAGATACTACGGGGACAACATAAGAAGATTACTAAATATTATGACTCACCCAAAAGTTAAGGAGGAAGAAGCAATGATATTATCCCTCGATGCCCAGAAGGCATTCGATCGAGTATCTTGGCAATACCTATTTCAAACTCTAAAACGACTCAAATTTGCCCCCAATTTTATAAAATGGATTCAAACACTATATTCAAATCCACAAGCTGCTGTAAAAGTGAATGGATTTCTGTCGGACCGATTTACTCTAGAACGGGGTTGCAGGGGGGTGCTCTTTGTCGCCCCTGCTGTTTGATATCAGTATTGAACCACTGGCACAGCTCATTAGAGACAACGACAACATAAAGGGACTGACAATAAATGAGGAACAACATAAATTATCATTGTATGCAGATGACGTGCTTCTTTATCTAACTGAACCTGCAACAACAATCCCACAACTAAAAGATCTTATTTCCAACTATGGGTACTTCTCGGGTTATAAAGTAAATGTTGATAAAACAATGGCTATGGACATAGGAGGTAGAATTCCACAAACAATCAAAATCCAGAGTGAGTTTAAATGGCCCACGGATGGTATTAAATATCTTGGCATTCAAATCCCCTCATTGTTAGAAAACCTAAGTGATGCAAATTACAAAAGCATAATCCAAAATATCAGTAAAGATCTAGACCGCTGCTCAACACTTCCCCTGTCTCTATTGGGCCGTATTGAGAGTGTACGCATGAATGTGCTGCCTAGGCTTCTATACCTGTTCCAGATGCTACCCATCGATATCCCCAAATCCACATTTGAAAAGTGGGATAGACTCATCTCAAAATTCATATGGCAAGGAAGGCGCCCAAGAATCAGACTTCAAACACTACAACTATCTAAACCATATGGCGGGCTGAAACTCCCAAACCTAAGATACTACTTCTGGGCGGCCCAGCTAAAGCCTCTAACAGCATGGATCCAAGACTCTTCATATACCCGATGACTCAACATCGAAAAAAGTTTATGTTCGATGCCCTTACAGACCTAGCCTTTCATAGATGTCCCTCTAAAGGAAACTCAACTAGGTGAATGGACCAGAGTCACACTAAAGATTTGGAGGAAAATAAAACTCTCATTTGGCTTACCTAAAGCAATCTCAGCATTATCCAATATTGGTCTTATGAAAAATTTCGAACACTCCAATACAGATATAGGGTTTAGAAATTGGTCGGATCATGGACTTACTAACTTACACCAACTCCATAAAGACGGTAGCCTTAAATCATTTGAACAGTTAAGAGAGGAATTTAGGCTCCCTAACACAGACTTTTTCAGATATCTACAATTAAGAAGCTTCCTAACGAAACATAGAGAATGGAATAAAGTCTTGGAGCCCACTGAAATCGAAGAGTTCTTGATAAAGCTGCAAAAAGGAAACGAGAATAAGAAAATTATAGGTGACCTTTACCAAAGGTTTCTATCCATGGATTTGAATAATACACTACAGAGGAAAGAGAGATGGGAAACTGAAATGAACACTGACATATCACAGGACATATGGGAGGAAATATGCACTGAAGCACATTTAGTGACCAATTCAAATACATGGAGGGAATTCAAATGGAAAGTGGTTATGAGATTCTTTAGAACCCCAGAAATAGTGGCTAAAATGGGCCCAACACACTCAAATAAATGTTGGAGAAATTGCAGTACGCAAATTGGCAACCACACCCACATATTCTGGTCATGCCCCAAATTAAGAACATTTTGGGAAGAGGTGTTTGAGGCCCTTGAAGCAGTATTCCACCAAATATTTACCAAAGATCCAAAGATGGCACTACTGGGAGTTATACCAGAAGGCATTGATGGAAGGGCAAGAATATATCTCTTACAAATATTACTAACGGCAGCAATTAAATGCATTACAATTAAGTGGTTAAAACCAGACCCCCTATATGTGGACAGAGAAAGTATGGGAAATCTACCAGATGGAACAAATAACATACACTCTGAGGCTCCAGAAACATCTATTTATTAAAAGATGGAGCCCGGTTATGTCCATATTAATACAGTGAACCCTTCCACACATCTCGACTCGTATATTTCTGTATTCTAGACTCACTTCATATCACTACACATAGATATATGCCTGCGTTGCATTCACACACACACATACACATACACAACCCCCACCTGACCCTTCCCCCCCCCCTACCCTTTTTCTTTCTTTCTTTTCAAAATCTTTAATTTTATTCCGTCATTGACATCTCAATGTTTTTTTGATCGCTCTTTTTTGCTTTGTGTGTCATGCTTTGAACCACATCCATGGACCATATGTGTACAGCTAAAAGAATGGAAAGAATTGTAGACAAAACATGACATGATTGTACAAGTTGCTGAAACTGAAATAAAGTTCCCCAAAAAATGCAATGCAATGCATTTACTCACTCAAATCAATACAATTGGGAAGTGGGGGGCATGCTACATCTGCAATTGCAGTTAGAAACTACAGAAATCCACCGAGTGCAACGCTTGTAGAAAATACGACCGTCAGAGTTTTGTCGAGAGCTGCTAGAAATATGACGGAGGCGGCCGCCTCATAATTCTCTATGCAGGAAAACCCCTGTTAAGTGTTAAATTATATTATATAATAGGTTAAAAATACATTTACGGGAAAATATACTCGGCGGGAGTGTACTGTAAGTTAACTTTACTTGAAGTTAATGTTAATTAGCTAGTGAGCTAGCTAACTAGATCATCTACACAGTGATTAGCTAGTGCTAAACCACACAACGTTGACTAAGTGACATGTTATGGGCCCCAAAAGAAGGTCTGTGAATAAATACCTTTCTTTTTAAAAAACTTTGTGACTAGTTGTCGTCCTTTTTTCTCACTCTCCTCGTTCTTTATTTTTTCTTTTCTCTTTTGAGACCCTGACTTTGACTTTGCCAACATCGTCTCTCTCCTTGTCAGAATAGCGGTAACGTTCCTCTAGGCCAGTGGTTCCCAACCTTTTTTGTCTTGTGTACCCCTTGAGCTGTTTTGCCATGCCAGAAGTACCCCCTCACTCATGCGTGTTGATTATTTCCCAAAAATGTCAATTAAACTCTAACTTGCAAATATAACATTTATTACTGACACACAGAGAGCAAAACCTCTTCTCATGTCTCCAAAACTCTAAACACATTTTCTGCTTTACACACATTTTGCTATTCAAAATGGCACTTTTTAAATGCACTGAACACGGTTTTCTGCACACAACAATCTGACATAAAGTCACATGTTTGCCATTTCAAAACATTGCCATTCAAAATCAGACTACATGAGCTAATTGGCCAATACATGTGCCACCTGGCCACCTCAATGGTTAATTGTTACCACTTCAATCAGGAAAAAAAAAACAGTGTACACCTACATGCCCACACACTCACTGAAAATAGAAAAATAAATAATAAATAATAATGAATTTGATTTCTTTTCCCTTTCTCCTGCTCCTCTTTGGCTTCTGTCTGAGGTGCAGTGATGTCATCCTTTTCTCATCCCAGAGTCTTGACTGATGGGGAGAGGAAACAGACAAGATGAGACAGGATAAAACTTATCACACACACACACATAGAGAGAGAGAACACATTCAAGACATTATGATTATCACAAATTCCCTCTCAAGGACAAGAGCTAATTGAACCAGAATATCATCACAAGTGTCAGTTGCACTTGCAATACAGCCACCCACACCCCCAACCATCCACACACACACACACACACACACACACACACACACACACACACACACACACACACACACACACACACTTAAACTTCTTATCTAACTCTACTGATTATTAATGAAAATCATTTGAACCACTCCCCTTTAATACATAGATATTTACACCATTGTGAAAAATATTCTGACTCACCCAGTAGCAGTTGCAATTCTTTTTTTCATCAGTTGAGCTTTAATGAGACACTTGAGGTTGCTTCTCTTTTATAAGCTTTGACAGTTCTGGAGGCAGTGTGGCAACAGCAGTCACCAGGCTGCTCTCCACACCCAGTCTGTTCCTTGGCTTGGTTTTGATGTGGGTCAAAGCTGAGATGGTCACTTCACACATATATGTAGATCCAAAAGGCAAAAGTTCATTCAATGCACACTTTCCCAGCACTGGATATTCCTTTTCAACATCACACCAAAACTCTGTCAATGACTTGTCAGCATGTGCCATCTTCAACCCACGATCAGAGGACATGTCCATCAGATTTTCCTGCAGGCTTGCAGGAAGGCTGCTGCTGCTCCTGTCATTCACTCTGAATGGGTTCCTCACCCAGTACAGTTTTTCTGACTTTGTTTCAATGTCATGAAAGTACTGGTTGAAGTCAGTGTCAAGTTTGGACAGATGTGCTTTAACTATTTTCACCACAGGACCTCTGTCAGCATCAGTGGTGGCGAGATGGCCATCAAGCAGTGGGAAACAGCTCACATCTCCATCCTTACATTTCCTCTCCCATAATTTAACCTTCTTTATGAATCCATTCACTTTGTCATACATGTTAAGGATGTGTGAGTCCTTGCCCTGAAGTGAAAGGTTGAGCTCATTCAGCTTAGTGAAGACATCAGCAAGATATGCCAGCTGCGCAACCCACACTGCATCCTCAAACAGGGCTGCAAGAGGGTGGTCGTTTTCTGTCAGGAAAGCAAACACCTCGTTGCGCAATTCATAGACCCTCATGCTCTGACCCGCTGCCATGACAAAGAGTTTGAAACAGTCTGTGGTTCATTGGCCGGGACTGAATGAAGTTAATCACCTTAACTGCGTCGTCCATAACTGCACTTAACTCGGGGCTCATCCTTTTGCTGGCGAGTGCCTCCCGGTGAATAATACAGTATATATCCACTTAATTTGGATGTTCACCTTCATCACACGCCCAAGCAGCCCACGCACCTTACCCGTCATTGCTGCCTGCTCCATCAGTACAGATGTGACTGCAGGATTTCCACTCCAGATCGTTGTCTTTGAAGAAGCTGTCAATAATCAAAAATATTCCCTCGCCAGTTGTCTTTCCTGGCAGCGTCTTGCAAAACAAGATATGCTCATTTATGTCCGACTCTTCTTTATAACGCACAAAAGCCAGCAGCTGAGCCTCCCCACTAACCTAGGTCATTTCATCTAATTGCAAAGCGAACTGACCTGCTTGCTTCATTTTATCCACCACTTGTCCGACAATATTTATGGACATATCATCAATCCGACGGGAGACGGTATTGTTTGATAATGGTACCAACTTGAGCGCGTCAGCTGCTTTCTTGTCCAGCAGTTTTAGCCAAAGTCATAGCGGCAGGCGGCAGGCGGCTCGCGTGCAATGAAGAGGGGGGTAAATAATAAGGCTTAATTTTGTCAAACAAAGAAACAAAACTCCAGTTTGTTTCTTTTGTGACTTTTTTAAATACACACAGTCGGCTACATTAACTTCCTTATGATAATATTAATTCCAAAATTCCAAAAAAGATTCTCTTGGGCCCCTGTCAGTGCTGGGCCCTTAGAATCGTCCTAACTTACTACCCTCTAGCGGCGCCCCTGAGCGGAGGACACAAAGAAAACATGGCGTCCTACCTACTCAATCAGTTTCTGGATTTGGAAGAGATCGTGATGTGCAAGGTAATTTACTTTTCTAACCACATCACGAACGAAGCTAACTTGCTAACGTCAGCTCGTGGTCTGGATGCTGTAGCTTTAGGTAGCTCATGTGGCTAAGTCTGTTATTCACATGCATGCAATCCAACTGTTGAAATCTAATCACTTTGGATTCCACAAAGCAATAGATAGCAACTTGGAAAACATACGATCAATAGATGAGTTTGCATAGGACTGTGGTCTAAAGTTAAGCTAATATACTCGAAAGATGGCAGAGTTGTGTGTGATAGTTGATGCATGCAGTCCCCTCGGAAGCTAGGCATGCTTAGCAATGGTTGGGTTGATAGAAAGATGGCTCCAACCACATGCGATCAAACGGTCGCATCGGATAAACAGCAAGGATGCGAGTAGTTAACTAAATTGACAGCACATGCAATGCACATGCAATGCACATGCAATGTACATGCAATGCACATAATAATTTAATTAATAATTTTGCCATTTAGCAGACGCCTTTATCCAAAGCGACTTACAATTACGAATTACAGGGACATTCCCCCTGGAGTAACTGAGGGCTAAGTGCCTTACTCAAGGGCACACTAGTAGTGGTGTGGTTTCAGGCGGGATTTGAACTCACAACCTTCCGATCAGAAGTCCAACTCACTATCCACTAGACCACCACTACCCCTATGCACATGCAATGCACATGCAATGCACATGCAATGCACATGCAATGCACATGCAATGCACATGCAATGCACATGCAATGCACATGCAATGCACATGCAATGCACATGCAATGCACTTACTCACTCAAATCAATACAATTGGGAAGTGGGGGGCATGCTACATCTGAACTGGATGTGAGTAGACAGACACAGCATTGTCATGTAGTCGTATTATTGACATCGATTTTTAGAAACCTGATATCATTTGAGAGGTAACCACAACTTTAACAAGGGTTATGCTCGCACCCATCTCAGGAGCAGGTGCATATCATTCTACGGAGTTAGGAATGGGCTAGAGGAAAATATGAAGGAAAGAAGAAATATTGCTCTATTTAAAAAAAGGTTTAAAGAAATAATTTTTGTTAAATACCAAAATGAGGAAAGGGAAGGTTGTTAATCTTCTGGAAACTAAGGTGTGGTTTTCTGTGTCTTTTTCTTCTGTATTACATTGTGGATACTGATGTTTGTTATTTATTTAATGTGTGTTGTTTCAGTATTAAGAATGGAAAAATTATGTTTATTTTTTTATTTTGTGTCAATATTAAAACCACACGTGGGTCAGCGAACAACTAAACAACTAAATTGACAGCACATTAAGTTAATGAATTGATTAAAAATGCAATGCATTTACTCCCCCTGAGCAATAGACGTCTTTTCAACCTCGCGTCTACGCTTGGCCATCATATAAACCAGCTATATTACGGCTATATTTTCTACTTATCTTAAATGCATTAAAACCGTTATTAAACCCCTCTAAACTGTCAGAATACGTCCCAGACGTCATGTAGTATGAGATTCATATAGTCTAGCATAGTTATCCTAGCAGAAGTGGTGGTTTAAATTGCGTCTATACGTCGCTGTCCTTTAACCCAGATAAATGCGGTCTGTGTCTAAACCTGTTTTAGTCTAGCAGCACGTTGAGTTTAAATTAATACCCTAAACGCCTGTAGATTGTCAAAATATGTACCAGACCGTCATTTAGTCTGAGATTCCATGTAGTCTAGCATAGTTATTCATGCAGAAGAGGTGGTTTAAATTGCGTCTATACATCGCTGTCCTTTAACCCAGCTAAATGCGGTCTGTGTCTAAACATATTTTCTACTTATTTTAAATGCATTAAAACCGTTATTAAACCCCTCTAAACTGTCAGAATACGTCCCAGACGAGTTGATACACCCACACACGCACGTTTGACAGCTGACCCCACAAAACTTCTCTCTGGTGCAAACAATATGTGTGCTGGGCTGGCGCTGGCAAAAAAGTATCAAAACTCGAAAGGTTCGATACAATTGGATGTATCAACTCGTCTGGGACGTATTCTGACAGTTTAGAGGGATTCAATAACGGTTTTAATGCATTTAAGATAAGTAGAAAATATTCATGATTCATGATTATTATATTTGGTTATCATTTCCACCTTAAGAGCTAAGCTGTGCGTAATATCACCTGCCACCTTAAGTGCGCAGTGCATTCTGGACCGCATTGATTCAAATCGAGAATAAGTTGCAAGCTTCCATCAAGTTTCTCCAGTTAGCATCGTTGTGCAGCATTACAGTCAATGTGCGTCACTGAACTACTGTAAGTACAATGTTTCACCCAGTATTTAGGTTGTACATTATGTCATATTTGTTGTGTTGATTTGGATACTGCCGTTTTCTGCACTCTAGCACTAGCAATTAGTCTGGCCATGTGCTTTCTATGGGCGCGCTATTGCGTGCTCTTCAATGAAGCTCGTTTGGCGCAGTTCACACCGCAGAGTTTGTTATTCGAGTACTGTCTTAAGTTGGTGTTATAAGTCAGATTAGTAACAACATGTGTACTGTAATACCTCTTTCTGTTTATTGCAAAATTCCCTAACCCTAAATAAATACATGTTCCTAATTAGGGCTGCACGATTTTGGGGGAAAATCGAATTGCGATTATTTGGACAGATATTGCGATTGCGATTTAATTTGCGATTTATTTATTTTTTAAATAGCCCCCCCCCAAAAAAAAGCTTTTGTAAAGTGTGGCCATATCTCCGGCTAGGAAGGTCGTATCAACGTGCAGTTTGTTTGTACGTCTTCAGGGGACTTAGAGGCTCCCTCCTCTAGCACCCCCACAGCCCGAGCTACTAGTGAAAGAACTAAACTTACATTGGGTTGCTTTAAAGTTGGGTTGCTTTAAAATCAAGCTTCAGATTAAAACATGTGATGGAGCATTACTAACCTGACTCAGGTGGTTTGTTTCACACAACCATCTAGGAAAGCTTCATTGGAAGCTGTTTGGAAAAGGGCAGGTACTTTCAAAAAATACTTGGCAGGTGATTGGATGAATCTGTCTATCACCTATTTTCAGAGAGCATTACCACATGATACCATCAAACTATTAACTGCTCTAATTCTAATGCAAGGATGAGAACTTAAAAGATATGAATTGGGACAACATATTTATTTATGGGTTTTTTAAACAGCAACACCATTTTGTTTCTCTCAACAAGTGTATTTTTTTTTAACAATTCCAATATCAAAATAAAATAGGACCTTTCTACAAACAAGGTTATTCAATTATGGCTCAGGAGCAGCATCTAAATATTGCACATACTGCAATCAAGTTAAATAAAGTGCTAATACAAATGTCCAGTAAAAAATAATAGGTCCTTTCTGTATAGATAGATAGATAAATAGATAAAGCAGGAAAAGTATACCGTTTGCTGGCAACTCTTCAACTCGTCGTAATGTATGAAGTGCACGGCTCGACCGCAGATCGGTTGTTAGTACTTTTATCCAGCGTTTGGATTAGTTTTTTAAACCCTTCGTTGCTCACAGTGTTAATAAACACCATGTCTTTAGCGAGGTAATGCTGGATGGAATTGGTTATTTCACGGTGCCTTCGTGAGCCCTTTTCATACGGTGTAACAGCCGCAAACGACTCTGAAACACTAGTTTGCTTAACGTTAGACCGGGCTACGGGACTTTCACTCAACTCTCCTTTTCTGACCGTACACTCGTCATAGAGCTGCCTGTGGTACTTTTTCAAGTGCTGATACAGGTTTGTGGTGTTGCCTCTGGATGTAGCGACTGTTCCACGACAGGTCGGGCACAACACCTGTTTTTGTTGCACATCAGTCGTCCTAAACCCGAAATACTTACAACAGAAGTGCTGCTTTTCTTCGGGACTAAATCGTCCAACGTTGCTTCTGGTTCTGCTGAAGCCATTTATCCACCATGAATGTTGCTAGCTACCGAAACGTGGGCGTTTCACGTGCGATGTTGTTGTTGTGCGTGTGCGTTCATTGACATTGACGTTCATTGACATTGACGTTCATTGACGTTGACGTTCATTGACGTTGACGTTCATTGACGTTGACGTTCATTGACGTTGACGTTCATTGACGTTGACGTTCATTGACGTTGAATCCGACGCGCTTTATGACGTATCCCAAATCGCAGGCAAATCGCAGGCTTTGCGATTAGCTAATCGCATCATTTCAAATCGCGATTTCGATTTAAAATCGATTAATCGTGCAGCCCTAGTTCCTATTCATATTTCCTTGTCATAATTTACTTATTACTCATGAAAATTGTATTTGTCTACTTATACTAAGTGTTTAAACGTCTAGGCTATAACAAAGCTAAATTGATGTGAAATTGGAAATTGAAACGTCTGTTTAAACTGCATTTCAACAGCTATATATAGTCTGCCGTTGAAATGCCTATAGAAACAGTCGTTTCAATTTCACCTCCATTAGGCTTTGTTTTAGCCTAGACGTTTAAACACCGGTGTTTCAATGTCTAGGTTATAATTAAGCTAAATTTAGGCTAAATTGGAAATTGAAACAACGTCTATGTTTAGACGTTGAAATGCCGTTGAAACATAGAAAGGGAAACAACGTCTATGTTTCAACGGCATTTCAACGTCTAAACATAGACGTTTTTTAAATTTCCAATTTGGCCTATATTTAGCCTCGATTTGGCCTAGACGTCTACGGGCCATTTAGACGTTGTTTAGACGTCTAATCAACGTAAAATTGCTCACTGGGCTCACTCAAATCAATACAATTGGGAAGTGGGGGCATGCTACATCTGAACTGGATGTGAGTAGACAGACACAGCATTGTCATGTAGTTGTATTATTGACATCGATTTTTAGAAACCTGTTGCGCGGTTCGATTTTTTTCTTCCACCAGGAACTATTCAAAAGGGGGATGCGTTTGGAAATGCGCTCTGGAAGGCTGATTAGCACTCATGGAACGCCTCTCGTCCAATCAAATGACTCGGTCCCTTTATGACATCGGACCCAGTGTGCGCTCCGGCGCTCTCAGAGCGAGTTTACGAACGCAGCTCAAAACATGGCAGCTGATAGTAGTAGATGGGGTCGAGTGATTGCAGAAATGGCTAGATTTTCAGAAAGGGACACAAAGGTTGGGCTAACCGAATGGTTTATGATTGGGTAGTTAGACAAGTAAACTTGGAATTTTTGGAAGTAATCAAGCAGTTTTGATGAGTTGCAGAACTCACGATTGCGCTTCAAAAGTAAACGAGTTTTGGGGATGTGCACAACCGTCTTAAGAGCGCAGGAGATGATGATGATGATGATAATACTAATTATAATAATAATAATAACTTATTTGTATAGCGCTTTTCCTGCAAGCGTTGCAGCTCAAAGTGCTCCAATCATTATATAATCATCATTTTATTATTTAGTCATTTAATTAAAGGCAATATTAAAAAGATGGGTTTTTAGTCTTGACTTGAACATATGTGCTGAGGTTGCATCCCTAATGTAAACTGGCAGTGCATTCCACAATCTGGGTGCATAAAATGAGAAGATGAGGTGATGCATTGAAGTATTTTATGAGATTATTAAACGTTGAATCGCATAACTAGTAGAAAGCATGACTTTTCTTCACCTGGGTCTCACTCATCCCAGCATAACACTAGGCGTAGGCTTGTTTGGACCAAGTTGATTGAAAGAGATTCAAATGGAAGTGGTGGGCCAGATAATGATATGTAGTATACACAACCATTAGTTGTGTACACAACCACTTAACTTATATTGTGAAGATTGTAGACCTCAAAAGTTAGCAACACTGGTTTATTTGTGGTCTCTTCCCCTACAGCAGCTACTCAGCCTGGACCTCAGAGACTCATCCCAAACGTCGGCGCTCCCGCTGAGACCCGTAGGCTACCAGAGGTCCTGTTCCTTGTCCGTGTCCAGTTCGGCCCTCTCTCTCTCAGACTCGACCGAGAGCGCCGCCATGAACTCCTCCGGCAACTGGGGGGGCCAGCAGCAGGCCGGCGGCGAGGCTTCCCTGCCGTCGAGATGGACCCCCGCCCGCGACCACGACACGGGCAGCCTGGGCTGGGCGTCAACCCCCAACATGCGCTACAAGACGGAGATGTGCCGCACCTTCGCCAAGAGCGGCATCTGCAATTTCGGCCGCAACTGCCAGTTCGCCCACGGCACCGACGAGATCCGCGACTTCAACCGCCACCCCAAGTACAAGACGACGCCCTGCCTCCCGTTCCACACCATCGGCTTCTGCCCCTACGGGATCCACTGCCACTTCGTCCACAACAACAACGTCCACAACCCCCTCCTCAAGCAGAGCTTCAGCTTCGCCGGTCTCCCCTCCGCCCCCCCGCCTCCACCTCACCCCCTCGGGCACCCTTCCCACTCCTCCCTGCAGCATCACCCGTTCCTCCGCGTGCCCTCCGTCTCCCCTCCCGCCATGGCCACGTCCGACTTCGCCGACCTCCTCGGTGGCGGAAGCCATCCCTTCCTCACCGAGGCAGTGGACTCCTCCTCCTCCCCCCGGGGTCAGTTCCTGCCCTCCCCAGACTCTGGCTACTCCCTGTGCGGGATGTCCCCCGTGCCTTCCCCCTTCGGCCGGCGGCTGCCCATCTTCAGCCAGCTCTCGGTGCCCGACAAGGGACTCGGTGCCCGCTAATGAATTCATCTTAGATGTAAAAAAAAAAAAAAAAAAGAGAGAGAGAGAGAAAAAGCCAAAGATGAGAAGTAGTGTTTAGGCCTAAGCTTTTCCCACGTGAATGTCGGTTAAATCATTTTCAACTGGTAGAAGGGCTCTTTTTCTTCTGCTAGATTTGTGTTCTCTAGACGTTCTCTAGACGCTTTTGACCGTTTGTATTTGTACTTACATTTTTACATTTTTTAATTTTTTAATTTAAATATTTTAATTTTTTAATTTTTTAATTTAAAGTTTTAAAGTTTTAAAGTTTGTGTTTGTATTTAAATGGCCTTTTCGACCGACATGTTTCAGGCTTGTTTAGTGTTAATGGAGAACTTTATACTGCATCTGTGAATGAACTGTGCTACAGTATGTACTGTAAATAAAGTTTTATCTGATTTGATGGTTAGGGTCATTTACATTGCACAAGGAACATGTACATTTACAAGGAAAACATTTAATTGTAGATAAAAAGAAAAACAGTTTAGAGTTTATTGAGGAAAATATTGAAAACAAATGTCCTTGCAATCATTGACCCGTTCAAATGAAGATGACCCGAACCCTGGAATATGTAATAGAGGTCCAGTCTGACCAGACATGAACCCTGGAATATGTAATAGAGGTCCAGTCTGACCAGACATGAACCCTGGAATATGTAATAGAGGTCCAGTCTGACCAGACATGAACCCTGGAACATGTAATAGAGGTCCAGTCTGACCAGACATGAACCCTGGAATATGTAATAGAGGTCCAACCTGACCAGACATGAACCCTGGAATATGTAATAGAGGTCCAACCTGACCAGACATGAACCCTGGAATATGTAATAGAGGTCCAGTCTGACCAGACATGAGCATCCTCTGACTGTTGACACCATCACAGGATTGGGCTTCAATAATCTCAGATTCTAGACTTCACAGAGAGAGCTCAATCTGAGAGTCATTGAAGTGGGAAATAATTACATATAAACTCTTAAGACCAAATCACAGAGAAAGATATCTCTACAGAATAGTAGGTTATGATAAAGCACCACTCACTTATGGGGAGCTCTAAGATCACACAGCTCAGCACTGTAACTGGCACCATCACTCCAATTAGGCCCAAACCCAGGATAGAGGGGCTGAGAGAATGTGGTCTGGACTCTGTGGAGGAGGGTCATTGTGTCAGAGGAGACGCTGTAGAAGGACAGAGCACCTGCCCTGTGATCCAGGTACACTCCTACTCTGGAGGACCGAGGGCCTGATACTTCAGTCTCAACATTATTGTGATGGAAACTATAACCATTACTAAAGCAGTCTAACATCCAGGACTTGTCATTGTTTCCAAATCTAATGTCATCACCTTCCCCTGTTCTACTGATGTCTTTATATGAGACTGCTGTAGAAACATCCTGATCCTTCATCTCAACCTCCCAGTAACAGCGTCCAGACAGACCCTCTCTACACAGCACCTGATTCCAGTCAGTGAATCTCTCTGGATGATCAGGATAACGCTGGTGTGAGTTCATACATGTCACCTTCCTGTTCCCCTCAGACAGAGAGAGGTAGCTGTTTGCTGTGTTTGGGTCCAGTGTGAGCTGACAGGAATCTGGGAGAAGAGCAGAGCAGAGACCAAATCAGAGAAATAGGGGCCTCATTTATAAAAAAAGTACTTGAACATCATCTTTGACTTGCACGTAAGCACATTTTTCTAAATGGACGTAAGCATTATTTATAAAATGGGCTGCGCTTGTTTAAAATTGCATACGTACGTAAGTCTATAAATACCAAATATACTTGAGAATGAGCTTTGTATTTACGCCCTGTGATAGCGGCTCAATTACAGCGGTCTAATTAAGCCAAGTGAGCGGGAGAGGGCAGAGAAGGGTGGCTTCTCGGTAGCTGCATTTGTAATGTTTGATCATGACAACCAGTACTCAAGTTGTAAAAGAAAATCAGGGGGGATGGTGGATTTTATCATATGGGGACAATTTCAGCATCCCCACAGCGTCAGTGACTTCAGTGTCAGTGACTTGGTAAAAATGTCATTGCATGTGTGCGTGCCCCCTCGCCCACAGTATTTTACTCAATATGCGCAAAACACATTTTTTAAATAGCAGTAATACCACGTTCATTGATAAAATAACATAAGGGGGATGGCAGTTTTAGAAGGGATATGATTTTTACAGTTTTTATTTCAGGGGGGATGCCATCCCCCCTCATCCCCCCTCAACTTGAGAGCTGATCACAACTAACCAGGCAAATGCTTATACTGTAATAATATAATGGTCTTATTCTTATCAGGTGACATTGAAAACATGGCTGCTCACTCCCTTTGTGAACCCCCAGACACCGGAGGAAAATCCAGTATAATTTAACCTCTTCTTATCCACGGACCCAGATGGGCATCCGAAGTGATATAAAGAGTTTACCTCGATCAATTCTCTTCATCGATATCACATTTTTTTCACAATTTTGCATGCTATACGATGCCACATTTTTTTTCCCGAGACGGTAAACACGGCCTAAGTCACATCCAGTTTTCTCCAACTGGAGAATGTGTCATGTCCGGTTTCAACGCCAAATTTCCATACCATTGGTCGGCCAACCCCAAAAAATAAAAGAATAAAAAAAAAATCTGATACATGAGAAAGGTCAAAGGTCAAAGATGGTGCCAAAATATCTCCAAATGGCCTAAACATATAGGTGTCCGCCTAAACATACCTGTACTAAAACAGGTACAAAGTTGCATTTGCTCACATTACTAGCATCAACTTTGGCACAAGTACTAATAAGACCCTGGAGTACTGATTCCTAGATGATTTGGGCTTGGTTATCAGGTTTCCAAGGTGATATTCACTGTAAAAGCTGTTTGTTTTTTAGGCGGAGACTGAATTTGAGATGTTTTATAATGTTCTAGCTCTATTTGCTCTGACACAGTAACATAGATTTTGATTCTGACACTTCTACAGCCACCCCACAGGTGTTAGCTTTCATTTGATAACAAGATCATTATGAAGGCCCTTGTGATTGTGGAGATATTCTATATTCACTGTGGGCATGTCATTTCGAGCAGAAAACCAGAAAAATTAGGTGGATAAGAAGAGGTTTTAACGCATGGCCGGGTATGTTGAAGACTGAAATAAAATCATAAACATCAGTTCCCTTTAAATCTTGAATTAAACTCATTTTCTCGGCTGATAACAACATTGTTAATTTTATTACGAGTCACGTTCACTTCGCATGAATTACAGTATAGGCAGTGCGGCTCACATGCCTGTAATAACTCTGCATAACCAGTAGGTAATGTGCGTACGTAAAGTCAATACCTTACGTAGAGCTACGATCATTTCCACGGTCAAATCGACTCACGTTGAAATTGTATAAATCACTACTTTGACGTGGTTTTCTACGTACGACACGGGTAAGATGAAATTTGATCCAAAGTACTTTCTATAAATGAGGCCCCAGGAGTCAGATATCTAGCCTGTTTCTGATGAGTCTCTTACTCTCCTAGATCTCTCTAATTATATCTCAGGGTTTGTGGAGAGTATCAGTGGAGAGAGACTGTTAGCTACTTCAGGATAAAGAGACTCACATTGTAAAAACTGGGCTCTGGGGGCAGTAAAACATCCACTGCATTCACTACAGACACACAAACACATTCACAGAGAGAGAAAACATTCACATCATATCATATTACACACACATGTACTGTACACAAAGTGATGATTAGGACCTTGGTCTGAAGTTGACTATATAAAGGGGCTAGAGGTAGAGTTTTAGCTCACCTGTAGTTGAGATCTTGGACCACTCCCCCTTAAAGATGTCCTCTAGTTTCTCTCTCAGCTTAGACACAGCCTGAGTCACATCTCCAAAGTGCTGAAGAGGACCCACAATGATGCTGGGTAAGTCTGAAGATACACTGGGACTGGAAAGAGACTGGTAACTCTGGAGAGAGAGAGAGAGAGAGAGAGAGAGAGAGAGAGAGAGAGAGAGAGAGAGAGAGAGAGAAAGAGAGGGAGAGAGAGAGACAGAGAGAGAGAGACAGAGAGACAGACAGACAGAGAGAGAGGGGGAGAGAGAGAGAGAGATAGACAGAGAGAGAGAGAGAGAGACAGAGAGGGAGAGAGAGACAGACAGACAGAGAGAGAGAGACAGAGAGAGAGAGAGAGACAGACAGACAGAGAGAGAGGGGGAGAGAGAGAGATAGACAGAGAGAGAGAGGGAGAGAGAGACAGACAGAGAGAGAGAGACAGAGAGAGAGAGAAAGAGAGACAGACAGAGAGAGAGACAGAGAGAGAGACAGAGAGAGCCAGAGAGAGAGAGAGAAAGAGAGACAGACACAGAGAGAGAGAGAGACAGAGAGAGACAGAGAGAGAGAGAGACAGAGAGAGAAAGAGAGAGAGACAGAGAGAGAGACAGAGACACACAGAGAGAGAGAGAGAGAGAGAGAGAGAGAGAGAGACAGAGAGAGAGACAGAGAGAGAGAGAGACAGGGACAGAGACACAGAGAGAGAGAGAGAGAGGTGCCTGGTCATACTGGCTGCTGTGGGGATGCGGTTAAATGAATAACTGAACAGGAAGCTCCTTTCAGTATTCCAGATGGAGGGTCAGCGTAGTTACCTGGTTACCATAGTTACCTGGAGGAAATGGATGTGATCGTCTGTAGACACACAGAAGACAGGTGTGAAGCTGTTGCAAACTGTAGCCCGCAATTAAAGTTCCTCAAACCAAGTCTCCAACTTCTGACCTCTGACCTGCCAACACATGTGACCATCTCTACCCACTGTTAACCAGCTACGCTAGTGAAATATGACAGCGTAGGTTGGAGTACTTGAACTTGAGGAGTGATATTTAGTATCTCACCTCAGCTACACACACACACACACACACACACACACACACACACACACACACAGTGGGATTGGAGAGTGGCTGACTGGAGGAGAGCAGTGAAATGGTGCGTCTCCTCTGGTCAATACTCACTGTGAGAGACTCCACAGCCTGTTGGATCTCCTTCAGCTCCTTCTCTCTCTCCTGGACTCTCTGCTGGACTTTCTGCTGACTCATCCCCAGCTGCCTCTGTGGACAAACAAGTCTTTTGTGATGGAAATGCCAGATTGATAATAATAATAATAATAATAATAACCTTTATTTGTATAGCACTTTTCCTGCAAACGTCACAGCTCAATGGTTAATGAAACAAAAATCTGAATTAATCATGTGTTGAAAAAGAGAAGTCTACACTCACAATATATATTGATATAAAATCCATATTGGTGCATATTAACAGTAATATGGATACCAACATTGCAGATGTAGTTTGAGATTTTTTACAAATCCGGAAGAAAAGGTTAGGCCACTTTTTTCATGAATATTCATTTGATACTAACATGGAATTTGCAACATATGGAATAAATATATATTTCAGGAAAAGATAAAAAATCTGCAGGATTTTATGAATTCATGATGACTGTTTTAAATCTGCCAAACTAGGTTACACCTTGACCCTATAACTCTTATAGCAAAATATCTCAAATGTTTCTTTCAATCATTAACTTACTTCAGTGTAAGATACAAGGACATGGACTCTCAGCTTGCCACCCGCCCAGTTCATTTCACAAACACATACACATTAATTAATCTAATATGAACAATAAATAAAATTTCTCCTGTCATTTAGTCCTTCCAAAAACACTCTCCTCTCTTTATTTCTAACATGGCGTTACTCTCCTTCTTTCTCCGTCCTCCCTATCATTGATTCTCAGACAGCTGCCAGTGAGGAGACCCAGTCAGTTGTACCTTTATCAGAGTCACCAACGACTAGTTCTGGTTCTTACCTGCTTCTCAGTCCTTTCTGCTGCAGCTGAGACGGTATCATGGCCTTTATGTTCATCCACGGAACACAGATAACAGATACTGCATTCAGGAATAAGGATCTTTTGGCCATGAGGAACATCCAAAAAGAACTGAATCACAAATTAAGGGGGGCCAAGAGGAAACAGAAAGAGACATTTGAATCCCACTGCTCTTCTATGAACACTAAAAAACTATGGGACTCCATGAAACATATGACTAACATGGCCCCAGCTAAAAGGTGCCTTAGTGTCCTAAACGAGGGTGAAAAAGCCAATGAACTTAACAATTTTTATGCCAGGTTTGAGACTGCCGACTTCTCGATGGAGCAAACAGTGGCTCTTCAGGCGCTGCCTGAGTTGGAAGCAAGTATCACCATTGAGCAGCGCGAGGTACAGAGACTGTTCGCTAACACCCGCCCTAGAAAGTCCTCTGGACCGGATGGCATCTCTGGGCTCATGCTAAAGTCCTGCAGTGAGGAGCTGGCTGAGGCCTGGTGTCCTATCTTCCAGAAGTCTCTGGACTCTCACACTGTTCCGTCCATCTGGAAAGACGCTATCATTATTCCTGTTCCTAAGAAGGCTAGCTGCAAGGAAAATAATGACCTGCGACCAGTCGCTTTGACATCTGTTGTAATGAAATGCTTTGAAAAATTCATTATATGTAAAGTGAAAAATGCAGTCAGTTGCTCTCTGGATCCTTTTCAGTTTGCGTATAGATGTAATACAGGCACAGATGATGCAACCTCAGCCATGGTGCACTTCATCTCTAAGCACTTAGAGGACCCTACCTACTATGTCCGACTCTTATTTGTTGATTTCAGTTCTGCTTTTAACACGATACAGCCGCACCTTTTAATTGAGAAGTTAAATGGGCTGAATGTCCCCCCCCTCATTATAAAATGGTATCACTCCTTTTTAACTAACCGCACACAGCGGGTCAGTGTTAATGGCACTCTTTCGGAACCCAGAACCATAAGCACTGGTGCTCCTCAGGGTATAGTCAGTTCCCCTGTGCTCTTTACTTTATACACAAACGAGTGCAGAAGCACCTACCCTAGCAACCGCATCATAAAATTTTCAGATGACACTGCCATCCTTGCTTTAATCAAAAAGGACAGTGACCTAAATGACTATTATTCTGAAATCCAGAGGTTTGTTAAATGGTGTGATGTTAACTGCCTGGTTTTAAATGTTAAGAAAACTGAGGAGATGGTGTTCGACCCCAGAGGTGTTGGGGACCACAGGCCTGTGGTCATCCACAAACAATCCATCTCTCAGGTCGCCTCTTACAAATATCTTGGGGTTTTTATTGATAACTCACTCACCTGGAGCACTCATGTAGACAGCCTTTGTAGCAGATTACAACAACGACTACACTTCCTACGCCGCCTTAGAGTTCATGGTGTTGACCCAAAATTTATGCTACTTTTCTACCAGTCTGTCTTAGAGAGTCTCATCAGATACGGCATTACATCTTGGTTTGGTAACCTATCTGTAAAACTAAGGTCCAAACTGGTCCGACTGATACAGACTGCATGGAAGATCATAGGGGTGAAAGACCACTCATCCCTGCAGTCTATTTTTGAACAGGCTACTCTCAGACAGGCTAATAGAATTCTCATGAATCCCTCCCATGTCCTACATGCAGAGTATGAACTGCTGCCCTCTGGGAGGAGGTTCAGAGTCCCCCGCGCTAGATTAAATAGATTTAAAAATTCTTTTATTCCCGTTTCTGTTAAACTTTTAAACTGCACCAGATGAATGTAACTTATCTTGCTTATCATTTTATCTCCACTCTTGTTTTAATCAGGTCCGCCTTCTGTTTGTGTGCTAATATTCTGTATTGTCTGTTGCTCTTTGTTGTCTGTTGATCTTTGTTGGCTGCTGTGGGGTGTAAGCCCAATACAAATTTCCCAGTGATGGGACAATAAAGTGACTCTTGACTCTTGACTTGATACACTGCTGATCAGTGCGACAGAACATCTTCATCACTTCATCATGACGAGAGCAGATCTTCTCCTGCAGTTGTGTGGAGGCTTTGACCAGCTTGTGCTTCTTTAATGGAGCTACATCATAGTGAGTCTGGAGGTGAGTCTCGCAGTAAGAGGCCAGACTTTTTGACTTCATAGAGCGCTACTTACAACCAGCTTTAGAGCTCTGACCTGACCAGTGTGTGCAAGGACGTGTCGTCCATATAAGCATAGTAAGCAGTGCTTACCCAACGAAAAAAGGACAGTGAAAATATTAAAATAAAAGTGCATGTAACCGTTTGTTTGTTTTCATTAAAAGAGTCGTATTTTAGGTCCCAGGGCAGCAGGAGTCATTCATTTTGGCGCCACCTGCAGGAGTAAGCACTCGCTATTCTGCTTGCTTGCATTGCGTCGCATTATAAGCACTTCTCTCTCTGCTTTCCCTCGCGTACATTCGAATGCGTGAAAATGTCTTTTTTTTTTTTTCCCGATGCCTCAGCCCGCTGTTTAATGTGGCCAGGGTAAGCATGCTTACCAGCCAATCAGTAGTTCGTTCATTCCGATAAGAGCTACTGATTGGCTCTTATCACTTTCAAGTTCACTTAACATTTCACCTTACTTTCTCTCGCCCGGCAGAATAGCTTATGCCAGCTAGCTCAAACGATCTAAATAATAATAATCAATAAGGATAACTTGCTTGATTTTGTGAATATGGACATTACTGTCAGCGACCTAAAGGGATTTCGTAGACTGGACTGGACTGGAAAAACACAACTACTGGCTAAAGGCCGCCCGAAGCCACCGCTCACCGATCTTCACACCCAGAAAGGGAGAGTCGCTAGGGGTTACAGCAAGCCTGGTATCGTATGAGCGGTTTATATGATTCGCGAGGCTGGTGGCAATCTGTGCTTGTTTATATGGTTTGAGTACTGCTGTACTGCTGGTTATGGCTCCTTATTTATGAATGAATGAATGAATGAATGAATGGTCTTTATTGTCATTTATACAGTACAGGTACCATACAACGAAATTTAGTAGGGGGGGCTCCCCTGGTGCTTGGGAAAAGACTAAAAACAAGAGGGCCAAGGGTAAAATAAAAAAGGGAAAAGAGCTGGTTTACACAAATAAAGGCTATGTACACTATCTACTATACTATACTACTATACTATACAATAAAACACTGTGCTGTACTCTATGCTATGCTATAAATATCCTAACTTTTCCTATATCTGAACCTTATGTACACAAGGGTTGTCATATTGCACATAGTATTGTTGCACATTCATTTAAAGTGTCGCAGTTAGCAGGTTTGAAATGTTCACAGTTGTATTTCAATATTGCACTTATGTTTACAATCTAGTAGCTGCCATCAAGTTGTCTAGATTGTCCAGAGCCTAGAACCTAGGCAAGGCAAGGCAAGTTTATTTGTATAGCACATTTCATACAACAGGGGCAATTCAAAGTGCTTTACATGCATTATTTAAAAATGCAGCAAGAGGAGCATAAGAAAATAAAAATTACAATGAATAAAAGCAAATATAAGAAGTAAATAGATAAAACATTTAAAAAGACAATAGTTAATGGAAAAAAGACATTGATAGAAGTGTTTGTGTTTAATCATAACTGGTGCTAAACATGAAGGTTTTTAGCTTAGATTTAAATATTTTAAGGGTTTGGGCCTGTTTGGTTTCTTCAGGGAGTTTGTTCCAGGAGCATGCAGCAGCGTGACTGAAAGCTGCTGCACCGTGTTTTGTTTTTACTCTTGGAATTATTAGCTGATTTGTCTCAGCTGACCTTAGGGACCTTGCGGGAATATAGGGTGGGAGGAGATCTGATATGTATTTTGGTCCAAGACCATTTTGTGATTAGTATGGAATTAGGAGGATTTTGAATTCAATTTTCTGAGAGACTGGTAGCCAGTGCAGGGATCTCAGGATTGGTGTAATGTGTTCAAATTTCTTTGTTTTTGTTAGGACCCTAGCAGCGGCGTTTTGGATGAGCTGCAATTTACGAACAGCTCCTTTAGATAGGCCTGTTAGTAGACCATTACAATAATCAAGTCTACTCGAAACAAATGCATGGATGAGTTTTTCAAGGTCTTGCTTGGACATGAAACCTCTCATTCTTGTTGTTTTTCAGGTGATAGTAGGCTGATTTAGTTATTGAGTTTATGTGGCTGTTGAAGTTTAGATCGGAGTCTAGAATTACACCAAGATTTCTGACCTGTTTTTTACTGTGAAGAGAGAGAGAGAATCAAGTTTTGCACTGACTTTCGATCTTTTGTCAGGTGCACCGAATACAATTATCTCTGTTTTGTCCTTGTTTAGTTGGAGGAAGTTTTGTGTCATCCAGGCGTTTATTTGCTCAATGCAATTACAGAGATTGTCAATGGGACTATAGTCGTTCGGTGAGAGGGCTATGTAGATTTGAGTGTCATCCGCATAGTTGTGGTAGGCAATTTTGTTCTTTTTTATGATGTGTCCCAATGGAAGCATGTAGAGATTGAATAGAAGGGGGCCAAGGATTGACCCTTGGGGAACCCCACATGTCATTTTAATTTGGTCAGATACAAAGTTGCCAATGGAGACATAGTAGCTTCTGTCCTGTAGGTAGGATCTAAACCAGTTTAGGGCAGTGCCCGAAAGTCCTACCCAGGTTTTTAGTCTATCTATTAGAATGTCATGGTCTACAGTGTCAAAGGCAGCACTAAGATCTAGTAGTACCAAAACTGAGATTTTTCCGGAGTCTGTGTTTACGCGAATGTCATTAAGGACCTTAATAAGGGCCGTTTCAGTGCTATGTAGGGGGCAAAAGCCTGATTGAAAGTCATCAAAGAGATCATTTAGGGTCAAATAATTGCTAAGTTGTTCGTGGGCAACCATTTCAATAATTTTTCCTGTACAGGGAAGGTTTGATATGGGTCTGTAGTTGTTTAGTACAAATGGGTCTAGGCCGTTCTTTTTTAGTAGAGGCTTAATAACTGCAGTTTTCAGGGCTTCAGGGAAGATTCCTGATGAAAGGGAGGTGTTAATTATTTGTATTAGTTCGCCTGCCATGCAGCTAAATATGTTTTTAAAAAAGCTTGTTGGCAGGACATCAAGGGCACAGGTGGATGGTTTAAGACGTGACATGATTTTATCTAGGGTCTTGTAATCAATGGTGTTAAATTGTGACATGGTTGTTATGTCCGCCCTATTTGGGGTTGTTAATGGGGACAT
>NC_137675.1:86088054-86090554 GCF_963989245.1 Nansenia antarctica | reverse complement strand
CAGTCTTAGTGGTGATGGGAGCACTTTTCCTCATGGGAGTGTAGGCTGGGATCAGGAGGATTGACACATGGTCAGACATGCCTAGATGAGCTAGCGGTCTAGCCTTGTAAGCAAGCTTGATGTTGGTGTATACCTTATCCAGTGTTTTTTCTCCTCTTGTTGCACATTTAACATGCTGATAGAACTTCGGTAGTACTACCTTCAGGTCAGCATGATTGAAATCCCCCGCGATGATGTGCACTGCTTGAGGATCCGCGCTCTGTCCACCACTGATGACGTCATATAGACACCGACTACCGCCCGGTGGCACTCACACCAATCATCATGAAGTGCTTCGAGAAACTGGTCCGGGCCCACATAGTCACACACCTCCCGCCCAACCTGGATCCATACCAGTTCGCCTACAGAACCCACAGGTCCACAGAGGACGCCATCGCGACGACTCTCCACTCCACTCTATCCCACCTGGAGAGGGGGAACAGCTACGCGAGACTGCTCTTTGTGGACTTCAGCTCTGCCTTCAACACCATCCTTCCAGACAGGCTAGTGACCAAACTACTAGACCTGGGACTATCACACTCCATCTGTGCATGGATCAAGGACTTCCTGTCTGACCGCCCCCAGAGGGTGCGGGTGGGCTCCCACACCTCCACAGCCCTCAGACTCAGCACTGGGTCCCCTCTGATTTACTGTCTACTGTAAGTGTCACATCACAAACTATGGGGGAGGTCTGGTCAGCACGATGCTCTTTTAAGATGAAGTTGCCACAAATGCCTCACATGCCTCTGACACCTGATTGCCTGGTTTCCTGTAAACAAACATCCTGAATCATCTGATAAACGTACATTGCAGCTCAGTGCTTCATCAGACTCCATAAGAATGCATGATCCTTACAAGTTACAAGTTGTACCTCATTGTAAAGGTGACTAATCAGGCTTTCCAACGATATAAAATACAATACCAATTGGTATTATTAAAGGGGAGGAATAATCAACCAAAATAACGTTTCCAAACTTTTTTTGAGGGGTTTATATAGATTTATAACCAAAATCTTCACTCCATATTGGTGTTATTTGCTCTGTGTAAAAGTGAAAGGTAAATGGTAAGATATGATTACTAGGAAATGATTGGTCAACATGAATGCACAAAAATCATTCATTGTTATCATAAAGAATTTTACGAATGTTATGGAGTGAAGATATTGGTTATAAATCTCTCTATAGCCTGTGTTCTTTTCAGTTTTTCAATGAAATAAGCCATACTTCAATCTCAGCATATTATCTATTTATAATTCAGATCATTATATTTCATTACATATACAAACATGCAAGTGAAGCACAGCGAATAAAGAATGCGTCACACAGCTGGTGTCGGCTTTATGTGTACTTTATATAGATACACGTAATGCACAACGCGACCAATAGCTTTTACAGATATATAAAAGTTAATGTTGCTATAGTCCACACAGGGCAGTAGAAGGTCATATTCTGCCCTATTGTCAGGTCTCACTATCTTACAATCACATAGAAAACTTCATCAGTCAGCAAAAGTTTTGACTTCATCATCATCATCATCATCATCATTATCATCAATAATATCACCACAACTTATATGTCATATCACTACCAGCACAACTATCATCATCATGATCATTATCATCATCATCATCATCATCATCATCATCATCATCGTTGTCGTCATCGTAACTGCTGGAAATGGTGTTTTGTTGTCTAGAAGATCCCAGATGTCACCAGAATGCAGGGGACAGCCCGTACGCCTCACATACTACAGAGTGTGCATACAACACAACAACAAAAGAAGACCAAAAAAACAACAACAACAAAAACTATACATTATATACACATACATAACTTAAGTCTATAGGTTATCAGTTACAGACAGAGTTGAACCATTTCACAAAAGAAAATAAATACAAAAAGTAGATAGCAGATTATACTTTTAAAAATAAAAGAGAGAGAGAGAGCAACACAAAGAGCAAGCAAAGGTTCTTAGGTAACAAAGTAAATGCATACAGGATCACATCAGTACACAGACCCTCACTGACACTGTCCACTATGTTTCAGACCTTCAGAGGTGAGGGGGAGCGTGCGGCGTCTGGCCTGTAAGGGGCGCTACAGCACTGTGGTGGAGAGTGGATGATGGGATGATTGACACCAGCAAAGTCTTCGTTCATCTCATCCTCCACTGTCTCCACCACAGTCCTGTAGCGCCCTCTACAGCCCAGACGCCGCACGCTCCCCACAGGCTTGGAAAGAAAAGCTTAAACTGACTGGTACCCTATCGAGCAATCACACAGACTCTGTCCTGTCTCAAGCCTACCCCTGGGGGCTATTCCATCAATGTCACTAAAGGAAAATCCAGGATCAAAATAAGGCTGGATTTTTTTTTTTTTACATAAATCTCACAGGATTTATCAAAATAAGCCTAGATAGTCCTTTAGCGACATTGATGGAATACCCCCCCTGGACTACAAATCATG
>NC_137675.1:86080554-86083054 GCF_963989245.1 Nansenia antarctica | reverse complement strand
ACAATGTAAAGTAGTGTTCTAGTTAACTAGGTAGCAGTGGGGGGATTACTCACCCAATCCATTGCGTTGCAGCATTGGGGTTTGTGTGTTGTGATTCTCAACAACATTGAAACGTATAGTTCAGAGTTTCAAAAGAAAAGTCAGAACATTTTGATTGGTTGCCAATATGAGGACCAAAGCATTAGAACGTGTCTCATTTGTCTAAGTAAGTGAATCATCGATACACCGGTCATCGCAAGAAAAACTAATTTTAAAAAAGGGCCATTGGCAGTCACAATGCTAGAAGAACCACACGTTGGTCCATACGTTAGAGAAACCCTCACCCTCACCCTGACCCCTCACCCTGACCCTGACCCCAACTAGGCTCAAAGAAAATTCTGAGAGGGAAGAAGAGGTGGTGGTCAGATGGTCCACACGTTAGAGAAACCCTAACCCTGTTGTCTGGGGTGGTCCAGTCATCATTGCACCATAGCCTATAGTGTACACATACGCCCATGTCGTCATGGGTTCGAATCCCTATCTTGCACCACTAATGGATGCCATGTACATGCTCTTATCCAATCGCGACTTACATTGCAGCGAGCGCATCAAAAAATCAGTTGCCGATATGAGGACCAAAGCATTAGAACGCGTCCCATATCTGGACTGCATAACGGTACGTGGCGGCTGTGGCGCAGGACATAGAGCCGCCGTCTAATGATCGCAAGGTTGGCAGATCAGCGATTCGAGCCCCGGCTGGCCACATGTCGAAGTGTCCTTGGGCAAGACACTGAACCCCAAAATTGCTCCCAGTGAGCGGGCCGGCCGGCGCCTTGCATGGCAGCTTGCCACCGGCGCCATTGGTGTGTGAATGTCTGTGTGAATGGGTGAATGAGAGGCCGTTGTAAAGCGCTTCGGAGCAGCTTCGGAGCAGCAAAAAAGGCGCTATATAAGTGCAGTCCATTTCCCATTTACGACAGACACACAGACACACACACACACACACACACACACACACACACACACACATTTACGTATGTGTGAAAGACAGAGAAGCACTCACTGGTTTCCTGGGCTCCTCCACCTCTCTGATACTGAGGTTCTCCAGGGGGATAATACCACGAGGCTCCTTGTCCTGGGAGAGAGAGAGGGAGAGAAAGGGGGGGAGGGGGAGAGAGAGAGAGAGGGGGGGAGAGAGAGAGAGAGGGAGAGAAAGAGGGGGAGGGGGGGAGAGAGAGAGAGAGGGGGGGAGAGAGAGAGAGAGGGAGGGAGAGAGGGGGGAGGGAGAGAGAGAGGGAGAGAGAGAGAGAGAAAGGGAGAGGGAGAGAGAGATGGGGAGAGAAATAGAGAGAGAGGGTGGTGGGGAGAAGAGAGAGAGAGACAGAAAGAGCACAAGAGAGAGAGTGAGAGAGAGAAGGGGGGGGGGAGGAAAAGAAAGCAGAGAATGAGAGAGTGAGAGTGAGAGAGAGAGGGGGGGGGGGGGTGAGAGGGAGGACAAAATGTGCTGTGACATGGATTCCAGGCCTGCAACGTTAACCTTCAGTACCCTCCGCTCCCCTTTTTAATGGAGCAAATCATGTGTGTGTCAAGCAGGCAGCAGTCCAGGGGACGGGGACATAATAACAGGATCTGCTAGGATGATACAAGGGTGGAGGAGGAGAGACTGCTGATGAAGCATCCGTCCTGGGACGGAGAGGCAGGCGCAGTGATGAAGAGATCCCAGTGACACACACACACACACACACACACACACGCACGCACGCTCACACACACACGCGCACACTCACACACACACACAGACAGACACAGACGCACACTCACACGCGCACAGACAGACACAGACGCACACGCACACAAACGCGCATGCACGCGTACACAGACAGGCACACAGACACGCAGACGTGCACACACAGACACACAGATACACACACACAAGTCAGCAGAGAAACTTGCCACATCATTGGATATCATTTGGAAACAGTCTCAACATCCAACATCATCACCACAAACAGATCCATCCACCCTGGCTGTGCCTGTGTGTTTGTTATAGAAACCCAAACACACCAGGGGGAAAGCCTCTTCAGGGTGCTGACACCAGCTGAAGTAACTCTAGTACCCAGAAATACGACAGAGATCGCACACTTAAACCACCGGCCTTGGATACAAACATAGCTCTTTTTTTATTTCTTCTGAGTGGGGCAGTCCCACTCATATTGTTCTTTTTATTGATAGAGACAGTAGAGATTTTGACAGGAAGGATGGGTGAGAGAGAGAGAAGGGATAACATGCAGGAATCGAACCGGGAACCCTGCGGTTACGTGGTCGACGCTTAGTCCACTACACCACCTAAGCGCCCACAAACATAGGTCTGTAACGTCACCGTGGAGAAGGAGGGTACTTACTGTTGTGTACTCGAAGTAGTAGAGGCAGTTGTCTGTCAGGATGAACCACCTTCTCTTCCAGGTTTTCACTCGCCCACCTGACAGGTAGAGGAAGGGGGAAACAGGAAATGATGACACAA
>NC_137675.1:86068054-86078054 GCF_963989245.1 Nansenia antarctica | reverse complement strand
TTTTAAAAATATTAATGAACTCAGAAAATGTGAGGATGGAAATACCGTTTAGAACATATAGGGCGCGTTCGTAAATTCGGCGGAGCGCACACTGGATTCAACGTCGTCATGGAACCAAGTAATTTTATTGGACTAGAGGCAGTCACGTTCTAAATCCAGCGCACTTCAAATACTCGGAAAAGGAACCAATCAAAACTGTCCCTTTAACATTGCCGAGTCCCCTCCATATCAAAAACACTCGATCGTGAACACACACACACACACTTTTTTACACACACTTTTACGTTCTTCATTTACGTTCTCCATTCCAGTTTTGTCTGGTCTATCAACACGACAAAAAAATCCTGTTCTTTAATTTCTGCAACGTAGGGAGACGTAGGGAGAGATCTTCTCAAAAGGGCCCTTATGTCCCAGAATCCTTCAGGGTTTATTTTTAGTCAGCCGAATTAGAAATATTACAATGCAAACTCCAGCTGCCTATGGCCTGAGGGAAGGAGGGAGGGGGGGAGGGAGGGGGGGGAGGGAGGGGGGGAGGGAGGGGGGGAGGGTGTACTATAATGTAATCATGCTTGTCCCACAAGGCATGCTGGAGCTATTTGCGTACATATATATATGGGTTTGATAAGCCACAGGAGGTGTTACGTAGACCTCAAGGAATGCTCGCTTCCGAGCCAGGGAAGTGTGTGTGTGTGTGTGTGTGTGTGTGTGCACGTGTGTGTGTGTGTGTGTATGTGTGTGTGTGTGTGTGCGCATGCCCGCGTGTGACTGTGTGTGTGTGCATGCGCGCGCGTGACTGTGTGTGTGTGTGCGTGCGGACGTATGACTGTGTGTGTGTGTGTGTGTGTGTGTGTGCGCACTCGTGACTGTGTGTGTGTGTGTGTGCGTGCGCACGCGTGACTGTGTATGTGTGTGTGCGTGCGCACGTGTGACTGTGTGTGTGTATGTGTGTGTGTATGTGTGAGTGTGTGAGAGTGTGTGTTGGGGGGAAGGGGGGAGGGGGAGTGTGACAAGAGTGTAGGCAGATGCAATGAGTTGCCCTTTGACCCTAACAAGTTATTACCAAGCATATCCAAAAGTGGAGGGGAAAAAAAGTGAAAAAACCAAAAAAAAGACAAAAAGAAAGAGAAAAAACAGAGAGATGGATGAGGTGGAGAACAGAGGGATGAGAGGAGGGAATGCCCCAAAAAAAAAAAAGAGAGATGGATGAGGTAGAGAGGGAGGGAGGGGAGG
The DNA here is from genome assembly GCF_963989245.1 of Nansenia antarctica. NCBI lineage: Eukaryota > Metazoa > Chordata > Actinopteri > Argentiniformes > Microstomatidae > Nansenia > Nansenia antarctica. The sequence continues at coordinate 86,076,824 of NC_137675.1, read as the reverse complement.
ACAACCAGAGGGAATGGATGTCAACAACCCAAAAACACGCCACGTTGGAAAAACAAGAAGGAAATGACACAAAAAAGAGATAGTATTTGGAGGAAGGAGGTGGGAGAATGAGGAGGGGGGGGGGGTGGTGCGGGCGGGGGGGGGTAATAACTTAAAAACGCACGCGGTAAAATAAAGACGTTGTCCACGTTGCCGTGACAACCGGGGCCCGCTTACCGGAGAGAGAGAGAGAGAGTCCCCTGGGTTCATGATTGTGTGTGTGTGTGTGTACAGTAGTGCATTGTGGGAGAGGAGAGGAGAGGAGCGGATGATGATGATCTTCACATAGCGCAACCATGGAAACGGGTCGGCTTGACAGCGTCGAAATCAGACAGCGGGGGGGGTGGGGGGTGGGCGACCTGTTCCTGCTGAAACTGTGAATCACACTTTGGAGTTGGCAGTGACCTTAGATGCCCCTGTGTGATGGTTAATGGTCACTCACCAGTATACCTCAAGCCTGCTCTGGACTGTCTTTAATAAATACCTATTTGAAGTGCGCTGCTGGATGTAGCACTTTTTTAGGGCTTTTTCCTCCCCCATTAGTTCCATTCTACCAGGCTCTCTCCTCTCTCTCTCTCTCTTTATCTATCCCCCTTCAATCCATCATTTTCTCATCATTTTCAATCCATCATTTTCCCTTCACCTTCTCCCTTTTTCTTTTTTTTGAAATTTTCTTTTTATTGTCAATGGTCATTGGTTACAACAATCGTCATTACATTCAACATATCACAATCAACTCAGTTCCTATGACCAAAGTCTTTTTTTCTTTTTTTATATTAAGTAAAGTAAAGACAAGACAAAACGAAAACAAAAACAAACAAAGAAAAAAAGAAAAACAATAGCGAATGAACTTTGGGAGCTTTCATCTTACATATGATAGATTAGAATAGGAAATGATTCAAGAAAATAAACACAATTACATCACCCTCTCATGTTCTTTTAACAATTCAACAGAAATCTGACCTTACAGGTTTAACATATCCAGTCCATTTCGTCCAGATCCGATAGAATTTTTCTACCTGAATTCTAAGGGAGTATGACATCTTTTCCATTACATATATATCATGAATTATATCTATCCATTCATCCACTGTGGGTACGTCTGGCTTTAACCATTTTCTTGTGATAGCCTTTTTACTTGCTACCAGAAGTATCAATATCAATTTTCTGTCGTTATTGTCCCAATTTTCGAATGAGATGTTTCCCAGGTATAAGGTGTCACATTTGAAGGGGATGTTAATTTCAAAAATAGCTTCCAGATTATTGTGTATCTCCCGCCAAAATGGGACTAGATTTGGGCATTCCCAGAATACATGGTAGTGATTGGCTTCATTCAGTCCACAGGATCTCCAACACGCTACACCCGTCCCCTGATGTCGTTTTTGTAGGGGGGTGATAAAAAACCTTGTAAGGTTTTTCCAACTAAATTCTCGCCACGTATTTGAGCATGTCGTTTCCCATTGTAGTTTACATAATCTGTCCCAATCCTCCCCAGAAATAGTAAAATTACCCTCTTTCTCCCATTTCTCTTTAATATATATTGTATTGACTGTTTTGAGATTGATCTGGCGGAAGCCATTGTATAGTCTAGATACCACCTTGTTGCATATCAATGATTTGCTTGCTGATGTAAATACTTCCATAATTCCTGTTACCCCCTCTTCTGATACTCCCCCTAAATTCTGATTGAAATGGTGTCGGACCTGGAGATACCTATAGAAATCATTTTGTTCCAAACCATGTTTTCTCTGTAGCGATTCAAAGCTATGGAATGCCCCCTTGTGGACAAAAGTTAAATAGTTCGAAAGGCCTTTTCCAACCCAGACTTTAAATCTAGCATCTGTTTTGTTTGGAGGGAAGTCTGTGTCATATGCACACCATCTTAGCATTTTAAGTGAGTCCTTTATACCACACAGTTTTACTGTCTCCTGCCAAATCTTCAAAGCCACGTTAATCCAGGGATTATTTTTATTTGTCATGTTGTTTATTAATTCACTATCTGCAACTATCGCTGCTATTTGAACCCCTTCTGTCATTGCACTCTCAATTTCCTTCCATCTTGCAGAGTATGATGGAGTACACCAACACACTACAGGCCTTAATTGAGCTGCGCAATAGTATTCTCGTAAACAAGGAAGGCCAAATCCCCCGTTTTCTTTTCTTAACTGTAGAGTTTTGTATCTGATTCTGGGTTTTTTCCCTTGCCATAAATATCTAGATATTAATTTGTCCCATTCTATAAATTGCTTAGCAGGTATCTCCACTGGAAGAGTCTGGAATAAATACAGTAACCTTGGTAGGATGTTCATCTTAACAGACTCCACCCTAGAGCTCAAACTCAAGAAGGGAATGAGACTCCACCGTAGTACATCTGATTTTAGTTTTACATTCAAAGGGCCATAATTAAGATCAGATAATTTTGAGACATCTTTTGGCAGGTTAACACCTAGGTATTTGATTGAATCTGCATCCCATTTCAGGTTATATTTCCCTCTAATATCGTTGGGTGGGTCATAGTTAAGTGTTAGTACCTGGGTCTTCTGAATATTTAGTTTGTAACCTGAAAGTGTCCCATATTCCTTTAATAAACCCATCAATTTTGGGATTGTCTGTGTGGGCTGTGTTAGATATACCAGGACGTCATCCGCAAAAAGACCAAGTTTATGCTCACCAGCTGCCATGTCTATTCCCTTAATTTCAACATTTTGCCTTATCCATTGGCTCAAAGGCTCAATAAAAAGGCTGAATAGGAGTGGGGAAGCGGGACATCCCTGCCTGGTTCCACGTTCCAGAGTGAAGGATCCCGATAGGGCACCATTAATTTTGATCCTTGCGGATGGGCTATCATATAATGCTTGGAAAGTTGCAATAATAGACTCATGAAAGCCGAATCTCGATAGTACCTTGTATAAAAAGGTCCAACTAACTGAATCGAAAGCTTTCTCAGCGTCCAAACTTACAAGAGCTGCCTCTATTCCGTGTTGTGTGATATGTCTGATAATGTGCAATGACCTTCTAATGTTGTCTTGTGTTTGCCGTTGTCTAATGAATCCTGTCTGATCTAAATGAATGAGTTTAGGTAGAATCCTATCTATTCTTCTGGATAGTATTGATGTAAACAGTCGATAATCGAGCTGGAGAACACTGATAGGGCGATAGCTATTACAATCTAGTTTGTCTTTCCCTTCCTTCGGTATGACTTTATTGCTTCCCTCCACGAGGGTGGAATTTCCCTTTTCTGTAGTACCCAATTAAATGCCTTCAGTAATGTTGGAGCTAATTGTTCTCTAAATGATCTGTACCATTCAGCAGTGAAACCATCTGAACCCGGGGATTTGTTTGCCTTCAATCTCGAAATTGCTGATTGTAATTCCTCTATTGTTATTTCGGCTACCAAGTCTTTATTTTGTTCATTAGTGACAGAGGGTAAATCAAGAGAGGCTAGGAATGACTCAATCTGTAGGTTGTTGTCCACTTGTGGTTGGGAATATAGTGTTTTATAGAACTTTTCGAAACTCTGTTGAATTTTGTCTAGCTTACATTCTATCGCTCCGGATTCGGGGTTCCTTATTTTATAGATTGCATTATCTGCTTGTTGTTTTCTTAGTCTATATGATAAGAGTTTCAATGATTTCCCACCTACTTCATAGTATCTTTGTTTTGTAAATAATAGTTTTTTTTGTATGTCCTGATTGCCTATTTCATTTATCTCGTTCCTTATGTCTTTCATTTCTTGTTTTACCCTGTTATCCAAATTGTTACTGTGTTGTCTTTGTAGATGTTTTAATTTAATTTCCAGGTCATGCAGTCTTTGTCCTCTAAGTTTTTTTATAAGTGAAGTAGTGGCGATGATGTTACCCCTCATTACTGCTTTAAGTGCATCCCAGAGCATATTCGGAGCCACTTCCCCGTTATCGTTTATTTCAAGATATGTTCTAATTTCAGTCTTCATGGCCTCCCTTGTCTCTGGGTTATTCAGGATACTTGAATTCAGCCTCCATATTGTAGACCTTGGCTTTCTATTGAGACACACAGACATGTAAATAGGGCTATGATCAGAGAGGGCAATCGGTCCTATGTCACATTGACTTATTCTATGTAGGTCTCTATTGTAAATTAAAAAATAATCTATCCTTGAGTATACGGCATGGGGGGAGGAGTAGTGGGTGTAGTCCCGGCTGGATGGATACAATTCTCTCCAAACATCTATGATTCCCATTTCCTTCATTAATGCTTTTATCTTCCTACTTATAGGTTTTGACTCTGGATTACCGCTAGATGCATCCAATCTTGGGTTTAAACGAACATTAAAGTCCCCCCCACAGATTAAGATTCCCTGAGATTTTGTGGCCATTAAATCAAATATTTGTCTATAAAACGTCCAGTCACTACCAGGAGGAGCATATACATTCAGTAAACTCACTAGGGTTCCCTCTATTTTCCCTATTATCATTATAAACCTACCATCTTTATCTTTAAACTCTGATATGTGTTCATAGGTCACTGTATTTGATAACAGTATGGCTACACCCCTCCTATGACCTGGTTCGTATGAGGATGAATATACATATTTAAAACCCAGTTTATTCAATTTGGCATGCTCTGTATTGGTAAGGTGGGATTCCTGTAGGTATGCTATTTGTATTCTATCTTTCTTTAATTTTGTTAGGATCTTCCTTCTTTTTATCGGGTTAAGTAAACCATTAACGTTAAAAGAAACTATTCTTATATCTTGCATTTAGGTTATAACATGTGATATTTCCATCATGTACATGAGAAGCTTCCCAGTCGCTACAGTAAACAGTTGTAAATGAAATACACAAACATAGTACTGAAAAATGAACAATGAACAATGAAATACACAAAAATAGTACTGAACACTGAACTGGACTTCCGAAGGAAAAGGTGACATATCACCTTTGGTAATGAGGGGTGCTGGCCACTAAGTGGGGCCCCTCTGTTGCAAAAATAAAAAATAAAAAAGATGTGGCTCTTGGTCAATGACCGAATAGGCTGAAGGAAAAAAAAGAGTCTAGTGACTGTCTATGAACTGTCGGTGTCAGCCTATGTTAACATCTTGAAAAAATAATAATAAGAGTCTCTGGGCTGAAGTGAATCACTCACTCATTATCTGCTGTAGAATCCACATCGCCCCGACGAAACTGCTTCAATCTCTCCCGGACTTGCTGCTGATGTTGGTTCTGGGCTCCACCCCTCCGGGGCTCGGTTGTTTCCCACGGTAGAAGTCGAGTCAGCGTTTCCTCCGTTATGCCCTTGTCCTTGGTCCCGCGAACAGCTCCGTCCAAGATGAATCCCCGTCTCCGCAGGTCCTCTGCTGCTTGTGTCGCGCTGTTATACATGACGGTGCCTGTATCAAAAAAGACACGCATTCTAGCCAGCGGGGTCTGGAAGCGTATTCCCCTCTCCTTAAGCGCCTTCTTGATGGGTATATATTCCTTCCTTTTGTTCTGCACGTCCGTCGCATAATCATGGTCGAAAAAAACACGTTTGTTTTGGTAAGTGGGTTGCTTTTTCCAGGCGGTATAGAGGACCTTTTCTTTCACTGTAAACTGGAGGAACTTGATGACCATGGATCGCGGTGGAGCTCCTCCGGGTGGTCTGGGCGCCAAGGCACGGTGGGCACGCTCTATCCCCAGGTCACAGTCAAGATCACCTCCCAATTCGGACTTTATCAGTTTTTCAACAAACGCTGCTACGGAGGTACCCTCCGAGTCCTCTGGGATGCCGTAGATCCTGATGTTGTTGCGTCTAGACCTCCCTTCCAAGTCAGACACTTTATCTTGCAACGCCCGCTGATTACCAAGTAACTGGGTGAGGGCATCCTTGACACCAATGTCCCACCGCTCCATTTCAGCCACACCGTCCTCCATCTGCCCCACGCGCTCCTCCGCCCCCTCCACTCGGCCTATCACGTCTTGGATTTGCTGGTTCACTCCTGTCGTGAGTTCATCCATTTGTTTCTTAATGTCCTCTCGGAAATCCGTGAGGAATTCGGAAAAGTCCTTTTTCAATTCAGCTTGCCAAGTTGTCATACCCGCATTCACGACTTCGCTCACCACTTTACGAATCGAGTCCAGCGTTTCATTCTCTCTCAAGCCTCCATCTTGTTCCGTCGGGGTAACGTTAGCTCTGTTGCTAGCTGCTCCGTCTTTCTCAGTTATTCTCTCAGATGGCTTTCGAACCCCAGTACCCTTTCTCTTATATTTGTCCCCCTCCATCATTACGTTGATATATATCAATTCGAGTGCATAAAATATCTTGAATTAGGGGTAATTTAAGGCTGACACCGGAGCTCTGTTATCAGGCTGCCATCTCTGTTCGCGCGCCACCGGAAGTCACCTTCTCCCTTTTTCACTGTCCTTCTGTTTCTCTATATCCTTCTATCTCTCTCTATACCCTTCTCTCTCTATATATCCTTCTATCTCTCTATATCCTTCTCTCTCTATATATCCTTCTCTCTCTCTATCCTTTCCAAATGAAACAGCTCAATGACATTATTATGTTATGTAATCAATGACATTATTGTGTTATGTAATCAATGACATTAATGTGTAATCAATGACATTTATTTCGAAAGGGTTGAACATCGTTTGACTCAGGCCTCTCCCTCGGGAAGACAGATGACCTCTGTGACCCCTGTGACCCCTGTGAGATAAGAGCAGAGAGCAGCCACAGAGGCAGAGGAGGTCATGCCTTTCCCTGTTCTGCACTAACCTAATTTGAGCAGCCAGCCCTCCCTGTCTGGGTTGAAGAAGGTGTGTGTCAGGTCATTCCCATCATCCTCTGGGATCTTGAAGGGCTCGCTCTTTATGCTCTCGTACAGATTCTGTAGAGAGGGAGGGGGGAGGGAGGGAGGGAGGGAGGGAGGGGGGGGAGAAGAGAGATGGAAGGATAGGGGGGAAAAGAGAGGAGAGAGAGAAGCAGAGAGAGAGAGAAAGTGACAGGGAGAGGGAGAGGAAGGGGGAGAAGGATTGGGTAGGGTAGGGGTGGGGAGGGAAGGGAGGGAGGTAGGGAGGGAGGGAGGGACGGAGGGAGAAGAGAGATGGAAGGATAGGGGGAAAAGAGAGGAGAGTTAGAAGGAGAGAGAGAGAAAGTGACGGGGAGAGGGAGAGGAAGGGGGTAGGGAGGGAAGAAGGGAGGGAGGGACAGAGAGAGAGAAGAGAGAGAGGGATGAGGGTAAAACAGGGCGAAAAAGCATTAGTGCATTAGCATCATAACACTTGCAGATGAATACACAGCTCAGCATGTTCACATATCCACCCCGGTCCTCCAGACTAACAGAGCATTAAAACATGACACAGCTAGACTCTCCTCTGGGTGCTAGATTAGGAAAAACTTACTTTGAGAGAGAGAGAGGGAGAGAGAGAGAGAGAGAGAGAGAGAGAGAGAGAGAGAGAGAGAGAGAGACAGAGAGAGAGAGAGAGAGAAAGAGAGAGAGAGAGAGAGAGAGAGAGGAGAGAGAGAAAGAGAGAGAGAGAGAGAGAAAGAGAGAGAGAGAGAGAGAGGAAGAGAGAGAAAGAGAGAGAGAGAGAGAGAGAAAGAGAGAGAGAGAGAGAGAGAGAGAGAGAGAGAGAGAGAAAGAGAGAGAGAGAGAGAGGAAGAGAGAGAAAGAGAGAGAGAGAGAGAGAGAGAGAGAGAGAGAGAGAAAGAGAGAGAGAGAGAGAAAGAAAGAGAGAGAGATGAGATGGATGAGAAAAAGCATGAGAGAGAGAGAGCAAGCACATTTCCCAAGGATAAACGTTTATGCTTTATGCCCTTTTGAACCTAAGCTGCATCAATGTTCTGAGGGCACATTGAGGCAGACCACGGGCGGTGTGCTCAGGGCCTGGAGGCTGAGGGAACATTAGCATCGCTAGCGTCACTAGCCTGAGGGAACATTAGCATCGCTAGCGTCACTAGCCTCAGGGAATCTCTCATTCAGTGGGGGAAATACGTATCATCTAAGTATCATCATATAACAATCTTTGAATTCAACCAGGGCTGCCAAGTTTCACCAAAACTTTGGAGTGAGACTTTTTGCCGGTGGAGCGACGCAAAACTGAGCACGTTTGGCAGCAGCGGCCCCTCTCTCCCACCCAATTATTATTATTATTTTTATTTATTTTTTTGCTAGTTTCCTACAATTTTACATCATAATAAACCAGCACAAGAAATGAAAACAATTGGAAAATTGTATAAAACAAGACAAATTCAGACAGTAATAAAAATATATTATATTTATTATCATCTATCTATAAATAAATCAATCATGTAACATCAGAATAACTCTTTTAACTGTCAATCAACCATGTAACATATTAATCACTCTTTTAATTGTCAATCAACCATGTAACATATTAATCACTCTTTTAACTGTCAATCAACCATGTAACATATTAATCACTCTTTTAACTGTCAATCAACCATGTGACCTATAAAGTTACAACATCTTATGCAGTACAACAACCCCAACCCTTACAAGCGGTGTTCATAACTCTGTGTTGTAGGCGTTTGTGGCAGATTTTGAGATGCCTTAATAACAGAGGTAGGGGGCTCCCACTTGAAACATTCTGGCTCGAGGCCAGCCATCTTCACCGTCATGATGGATGAAAGGGTTCCATCAAGAGCCAGACTGTTACGGGTTTTGGTTTCTGACCTGGCAACCTTTTTGGAAGGGGGCTGACCCTTCGCTGCCCACATTGAAAGCAGGTCTGCCTGCTTACTGCTCCCT
>NC_137675.1:86038054-86050554 GCF_963989245.1 Nansenia antarctica | reverse complement strand
GAGTGGTAGAGAGAGAGAAAAAGCCTGATAATGAGAGAGAGAGAGAGAGAGAGAGAGAGAGAGAGCGGGGGAAGAGAAAGTTAAAGAAACACAAAGAGAGAGAACAGAGACGGAGGGGTTACACAGAGGGATAGGCAGATAGAAAAGAAAGAGAGAGAGAGAGAGAGAAAAGGAGAGAGAAAATCCCCCAGATGATACCACTTCCACAAGACAACAGTGTTCTTCCTCTCTCCCTCTGTCTCTCTCTCTCCCTCGCTCTCCCTCTCTCTCTCTCTCTCTCTCCCCCTCTCCCTTTCTCCCTCTCTCTCTCTCCCTCTCCCTCTCTCCCTCTCTCTCTCTCTCCCTCCCTCTCTGTCTCTCTCCCTCTGTCTCTCTCTCTCCCTCTCCCTCTCCCTCTCTCTCCCTCTCTCCCTCTCTCTCTCTCTCATAAAGCATTGATTGTAGAGGGTTAGCAGATAGCCCCCGCAGGCTACCAACGTATGTAATGCGCAGAAACACCAGAGCTCCATCCTCCCCTCCTACTCCTGGTCAGAGAGCCCACTCCTCCACCAAGACAATGGGACAAATTGTCTGGGACTGACTGTGCCGTGTTCAGTGACAGTCGTCGTCGTCCCCCCCCCCCTGCTGTGTGGAGAGAAGGGCCCGGTAATCTGATATCATTGGGTGGAAGAACCGCCACTGTAGTACAGTGCTGTAGTTCCCAAGGCGTCTAACGCATTAAATATAAATGTGTGTGTGTGTGTGTCGGTGTGTGTGTGTGTGTGTGTGTGTGTGTGTGTCGGTGTGTGTGTGGCCATCTAACGTATTAAATATGAATGTGTTGTGTGTGTGTGTGTAGGTGTTTGTGTGCTTAGGTTGGATGGGTGGGTGATTGTAGGTGTGTGTGTGTGTGTGTGTGTGTGTGTGAGTGTTTCGGTGTGGGCATTGAATGCATTAAATATGAATGTGTTGTGTGTGTGTGTGTGTGTGTGTGTGTGTGTGTGTGTGTGTGTGTGTGTGTGTGTGTGTGTGTGCGTGCGTGCGTGCGTGTGTGTGTATGTCAGTGTGTGTGTGTAGGCTGCATTTTTAAAGGGAAAAAGGTGAAACTGGTGTCACCCGCCGGGCTGGTGCAGAGAGACGTGAACAATCTATTATTAGGCAGAGGGAGAAATGTACTCTGCTTAACCCTGAGCGGGGGGGTATAGATTATCAATACCAATGTGCTTTTATATATCACGTATGTAGGCTGTAGGCTGTGGGCTGTAGTAGGCTGGGGTAAGGGAAACTCAGCTTCCCTCTAATGCCGCTCAATATATGACGATAATAATAAGAGTGCTTTCACAATGCTCTGTTCGCTAGCTGGAAAAACAAAGCACTTCACATTGTTGTTGAAGCACGCCACTATGGTTTTAAAAGTCTGCTTTCTGGCATCCTAGACCGGCCACAGCCACCGCCACGGGACAAAGCAGCAGGTCTGGTGCCCTCAAGCGTGACTTGTTTCTCCACTCTCCTCCTCCTCCTCCTCTTTATTCCTCTCTTCTTCTCTTCCACCTCTCTCTCTCTCTCTCTCTCTCTCACTCCGGTCAGATCAACGTGACCTCCGGAGGTCAACAGGATCAAGTCAAAGGTCGGTGTCATTGCTAAATGACGACACTAAGGCCCTCGCTGTTGCCAGGAGATCAATTACTGTCCGCACGGCATGGGGGGAAAAAAATCGGGGGGAAATTCAGACTCCCCCCCCCCCCCCCCCCCCCCACCAGACTCCCCCCCCCCCCCCCCCCCCCCTGCCCCCCCAGACTGAGAAGAATCAGTTATTTAAGCACTCAGGGCTCAAGTCTTGGGAAATGTGCCTGGAACATGTTGGACATGAGGACACCACTGTTGTTCTGGTTCCTTTGTTCTTGTTCTTTGTTGGGTTTTTGTGTCGCGATTATGTGTCACTGGTGGCTGCAGAAATGTAATCCCCCCCCCCCAGGGACCAATAATACTATCTATTGGTCTGTCTGTCTGTCTGTCTATCTATCTGTCTATCTGTCTGCCTATCTATATACTGTATCTATCTATCTATCTATCTATCTATCTACCTGTCTGTCTGTCTGTCTGTCTGGCTGGCTATCTATCTCTCTATCTGTCTATCTGTCTGTCTGTCTGTCTATCTGTCTATCTGTCTACCTGTCTGTCTGTCTGTCTGGCTGGCTGGCTATCTATCTCTCTATCTGTCTATCTGTCTGTCTATCTGTCTAACTGTCTACCTGTCCGTCCGTCTGTCTGTCTGTTTATCTGTCTGTCTGTCTGTTTATCTATCCATCTATCTCTCTATCTATCTATCTATCTATCCACCCTGACATGACAGTTGCCATGACAGCAACCACAGCGCATTTACGACGACTGACTGAGATGAGTGCGAAGTGCAGAGTTCTGTCCGCCGTGTCTCGACGCGATGTTTGTGATTGTCAAGTATTCATCATAATCTGATGAGAGACCGATTATGGCTGCGCGGTCATGACTGTTCAATCTCATGACTTCTCATGACAGAAACGCATCTTTCTTCTTCTCCTCCCCGCTCCCTCCATTCCTGTCAGAAACTAAGGCCGGTACGTCGATCTCACTGGGCAACAAAAAAAACATGTGACGGTAAGGATGTCCTCCTCGCTCCCCTGATAGCATCGGTACATTCTCAAGAGGTAGTTGATTAAAAGTACCCAAAAAAAGCCATGATCCTTCTGAGGGCTCTGTTGGATATTCATCACCCTCATTACTCTGCTAGCCGTAGTGAGGGTGATGTGGTTTGGGTCTGGCTTCTAGATCAAACCCGCGGCACCAGCGGCAGGGACGTGCTCCAGCTGCCTGTACAAGGGGCCATTAGCTTCTAACAGCATTAGTTAACCACTTGTATGAGGTTCTCGCTCGCTTCAAAGTCTGTGCCGAACACTTAGGAATCCTGTCAGGCTGTGTGTCTGTGTCTTTTAGTGAGCTCTAGAGAGAGAGAGTTCAATACTAAGAAAGTCATCCTACTTTTTGCAACAAACCCATGTTCTCTTGCTCATTCCGGATTATAGGATGTCTTTCGCTTTGGCATTTTCAGTCCAACGAAGTAGCTAGCTAGCGTAAGGTTACCAGAGCTTGCAGTTGCTGACTGAGGTGGTTTACTGAAAGCTACTGCATGTGTTGATAGGACACAACCAAACTTCCTTGGAAGTATTAAGAGAACGGACACAACGCAGAAATTTAACCAATGAAATATATTTATTTTTGTACACAGCTTTTAACACTAGAAGAGCCATGGGTGACCCCTGTGATCAAATTTCAGGACCCTCCTTTCATGACTTTTCCTAGATATGTGCGTTCTACCACCCAGTATCCTTACATTTTCAAAATCACTTCAGGATAAGATAGTATAAAGCTGTTTTGCAGTTTGTCTGTGTAGGAGGCAGGCTAAAAAAAGAAGCGCCCTCTAGTGATCTCTGTGTGTAAATAGCAGATTTACATTCTAAAAAGGGGGTCTATTTGACCCCCAAGGCGGCCAATGTTGGCTGCGCCTACAGCAGGACAACGCATTCAAAAGCCGGACGAATAGCCACCCTACTGCTGTGTAGCCAGTCGTCTTGTGACTGCTAGCTGAGGCTAGCTGAGTCAGCGGCGTATACATATACATAACGCATTGATGCCCTTTAATGGCTTTAGCGACGGATGGCATTCCGTGCAGTCTGGAGACAGTGAGTCTAGACAAGAGACACCTTGGTTGTTAGAAAGTCAGACTTGACCTGGAGTTAGGGGGTCATACAGGGGGTCATACAGATTGACCTGGTGATAGGGGGTTGGATACAGACTGACCTGGAGAGAGGGGGTTGGATACAGACTGTTCTGGAGATAGGGGGTTGGATACAGACTGTCCTGGAGATAGGGGGTTGGATCAGGGTTTCCGTTAGAAAAAATTGCCGCCGGACATCGTGTCCGGGAAGATTTCGATTTACCGGACAAACGTGATATATTCCGGTCATCATATTAAAAAAAAAAAAAAAAAAAAAAACTTTTTTTTTAAATCTAATATAGCTGTTTGTCGCGGTGATTACTGTTGTGTAGCGGCCTATATATGCCATTTAATGTCTATTTCTCATCCGATACGATTAGATGCGAGCTATATAATATATAATAATATAACATGATTCGCATGCGCGCTATGCCATTATGTCCAGCGCTGAACGGGCGCCTCACTGGGAACTGAACAGACAGCATCGATCAATGAACAGACTCCACATTACGTTAACTGAAGTTTGTTAAATTGTTTGGGATTAATGTGAGTTTTCTATTTTCTCTTTCCAGTTTTACCCTTTTTTTTATCAATAAAACAACGTCATTTCTATAACCAGGTCTCGCTGGTTGGGAAGGCATTTCGTTTAGCTGCCTGTCAAATCATACTTAATCGGACTCGGGAGTATGTCAATGAGGAGAACATAACTGTTTATTGAGAAACAATAGGCAGGCTGGGATACGTATATAAAGAAATACCACAATGTCTAGATGTATAACATTTTATTGAACAGTGCAAGCATGTAGGCTTCTGGCGTGACATCGTACCCCTAACGTTCTTAGGGCTTGTTTGAAAAGCTTAGACTGAAAGTTAGTGCCCTGGTCAGATTGTATAACAAGAGGAAGACCGAATGTGGAAAAAAACGTTGTTAAAGCTTTCACCACTGAGCTGGCTGATATGTTACGCAACGGAACAGCTTCGGGAAAACGAGTAGCAGCGCACATAATAGTAAGCAAATACTGACTTCCACTTTTAGTCCTAGGCAAAGGTCCAACACAATCAATTATTACACGTTCAAATGGCTCCCCTATAGCAGGAATGGGATGCAATGGTGCGGGTGGAATGGATTGATTAGGCTTACCCGCCATCTGACAAGTATGGCAACAGCGGCAGTGCTTGGCAACATCCGCCTTCAGTCCGGGCCAAAAGAAATGTTTCAATATCAGCTGATAAGTTTTAGTTATACCTAAATGCCCTGACCACTGGCTCTCATGTGCTACAGATAACACCTGTTGTCTATAACCCACAGGCACAACCACTTGTTTTACAGTATTCCACTCACAACCATTTGCATTAGGAGGAGACCATTTACGCATTAATATCCCATCGTTAAGGAAATAAACTACGTTGCCCCCTATTTCAGATTCCTCACTAGCTGCATGTAAAAAACATTTGTTTAATGACTGATCAGCTACTTGAGCGACACGCAATCGCTCGCCGGTTACAGGCAGAGATAGGCTGTCAGCGGATGGTATGGTAGGACTCGGGGAGGATGGTAACTCTACCACTTTCTCCCTGAGAGAAGCTGAAACAATCGGGTTCTCATCCCTTTCAGAAAAGGCTTGCATAATCACACTATCACAGAGAGAAACATCGCTATCCTCCTCTCTGCCTCGACTCGATTGTGCACGAGTTATAGCGCACACCGGAAACAACCGCTGTTTCGCATAGGCAGCCTACACATTAGGAGTCATCATCATGCCGGTGTCAAATCATATCATAATAAAATAAATACATAGCCTATATATTCGTCTTTTTTAAAATAGAAGGAATCAGAATGTGAACTTTAGCGAATTGTATTCAAATTGTGCTTAGAGGGAATTATTTTCACCGGACATTTATGTCCGACGAGTTTTCAATTTGTCGGACTTAAACAACTTTTACCGGACAAAGTCCGGGAATTACCGGTTAACGGAAACCCTGGGTTGGATACAGACTGACCTGGTGATAGGGGGTTGGATACAGAATGTTCTGGTGATAGGGGGTTGGATACAGACTGACCTGGAGTTACGGGGTTGGATACAGACTGACACCTGACCTCACGCCATGGTGAGCCGATAGGAGGCTATTGGCAGATCGCTAACTCAGGCGGCTAACGACCCGGTCACGCCCTTCCAATCCCCCTCGGCCTTGTGGTAGGGACAGGAACGCTGACCGAAGCATACTGATCTCCTTGTTGCTCCGCGGAGGCAGAGAGAGAGATCGATGAGGGACACCAAGTGAGACGTTTGTTTGTTGTAATTCCTCGTTACATGTCTCCGTGGGTTTAGATCGTGCCCTAGGTCTGTCAATATCTGACCATGCTAGAAAGGACACACACGTTTTTTTCCGTTTTAGGACTAAATGCACTTGCAACCATTTTAGTCTTCTAACCACCACCCTGACCCCCCCCCCCCGCGCCCCCCCCTGGCCTCAAATGACCCAGGACAAAATACCTCGCAGAGTTCGAAAACCGACAATGCCAATATTGTCCTTTCCAGCATGGCCGTCTAGTCATCACGCAGTGACCTAGTACATGAAGCCAGGCGGGCGGAAGGACTTCCTGACGTTATCCAGGTCTGCACTCTGTGACAATGGGGAGGATGTCTGCACTGATTAACGCAGACATGCTGGTCCGCCCCGTAACAATGGTTACCACACAAACACGGGCAGGGCAAAAACATGGTTCCTATCATGAGATAATTACAGGAACACTTGCGCAAGTGTATGTTATAGTCTTGGTATTGTGTTGCTTCAATTGCTGACAAATATGTGCCACACAGCTGAGCATTGTGGGACGATGTGAGTAGTACGATGTGAGTAGTACGTCGGTGAATGAGTGTGTCAGGACTGACAAACAAAAGTGTCTAAGGAAACAAACTCAAAACACATGATGTAAGCTTTAAACTAAACAGAGATAGAGACAGATCCTAATCAAATACTACTATACGACTATAGTCCCATTGACAATCTCTGTAATTGCATTGAGCAAATACTGTAAATGCCTGGCTGACACAGAACTTCCTCCAAGGACAAAAAAGAGATAATTGTATTCGGGTGCACCTGACAAAAGATCGAAAGTCAGTGCAAAACTGGATTCTCTCTCTCTCTTCAAACAAAAAAACTGGTCAGAAATCTTCTTCTCTAATTCTAGACTCCGATCTAAACTTCAACAGCCACATAAACTCGATAACTAATTCAGCCTACTATCACCTGAAAAACATAACAAAAATGAGAGGTTTCATGTCCAAGCAAGACCTTGAAAAACTCATCCATGCATTTGTTTCGAGTAGACTTGATTATTGTAATGGTCTACTAACAGGCCTATCTAAAGGAGCTGTTCGTAAATTGCAGCTCATCCAAAATCGTATACGTTCTTATAGTTAACTTACGTTAACGTTCTTATAGTTTCTTCTTCCCAACCTTGCACCTACACACAATGTAGAAAATGTACAATGCAATTGTACAATTTGCCTTTTTCTTCTCATTTTGATTAATTTCGGGGGTTCAAAAGACTAATAATGTTCTGATGTGTCTTAAAAAAAAGAATGTTTTTTCACCTAATCGACCCCAGATCCCTATCCACCCCTGTCTCTGACTGTTTTAAATGGTAAATGGACTGACTTACATAGCGCCTTTATCCAAAGCGCTTTACAACAGCCTCTCATTCACCCATTCACACACACATTCACACACCAATGGCGGCAAGCTACCACGCAAGGTGCCGGCCCGCTCACTGGGAGCAATTTGAGGTTCAGTGTCTAGCGCAAGGACACTTCGACATGTGGCCAGCCGGGGCTCGAACCGCCGATCTGCCGACCTTGGGTTCATTAGACGGCAGCTCTACCTCCTGAGCCACAGCCGCCCCTGTGAGGTCAGGGGGTCTGGGGGGGGGGGGGCAGTGGTCATCGGTGGCTAGAGCCTTGCAGCTACAGCTGCTTTTCGCAGGTGAAGGTTTGATGTGGCGACGTGTAATTGTGTTTCCTCCTTTCTTACACACACACACACACACACACACACACACACACACACACACACAAACATGTGTGTTCACACACACACACACACACCAACACACCCACACTCCTGACAGCTCCTTTGACAGCCTCTCTAAGTCACTGACAGATTTCTGGAGCTGTGTGGAAATACTCCACATTCCTCTGGCAGAAACCACCCCGTCTGGTCAAACCAGACCTCTAAACTCTCTAACACACACACACACACACACACACACACACACACACACACAAACACACACACACACACACACACATACACACTCTCTTTCTCTCTCTTTATCTCTCTCTCTCTGTGTCATTCTCTCACTCTCTTTCTCTCTCTCTCTCTCTTTCTCTCTCTCTCTGTCCTCTCTCCATCTCCATCTCTCTCTCTCTCTCTTACTCGCTCCCTCTCTCTTCCACCCTCTTACCTCTCACCACTCTTATTCATGCCCTCTATTTCATTCTCTCTCTCTCTCTCTCTTCATCATCCATTCACTCTCTTTCACACACTCTTTCTCTCTCTCTCTCTCTCTTTAATTCTTTCACCCAGTCTCTCCATTGCCCCCCTCTCTCTCTCTCTCCTCTCCACCGCTCCCTCCGCCGTAACCTCGTCTACTAGCGAAAACGTTCAAAGTGGGCCATGATCCTTCTGAGGGCTCTGTTGGATATTCATCACCCTCATTACCCTGCTAGCCGTAGTGAGGGTGATGTGGTTTGGGTCTGGCTTCTAGATCAAACCCGCGACACCAGCGGCAGGGACGTGCTCCAGCTGCCTGTACAAGGGGCCATTAGCTTCTAACAGCATTAGTTAACCACTTGTATGAGGTTCTCGCTCGCTTCAAAGTCTGTGTCGAACGCTTAGGAATCCGGTCAGGCTGTGTGTCTGTGTCTTTTAGTGAGCTCTAGAGAGAGAGAGAGTTCAATACTAAGAGTTTCATCTTGGGGAGGGGGGGGCGGCTGAGGCGCAGGAGGGAGAGCCGGCGTCTAATGATCGCAAGGTCGGCAGATCGGCGGTTTGAGCCCCGGCTGGCCACATGTCAAAGAATTGCTCCCAATGAGCGGGGCCGGCGCCTTGCATGGTAGCTTGTCGCCATTGGTGTGTGAATGTGTGTGTGTGAATGGGTGAATGAGAGGCCGTTGTAGAGCTTTGGAATAAGGTGTATATATATATATATATATATATAAGTCAGTCCATTGTATCTTAACCCAGCAAGGAGTTCCAAGAAACCAAGAGTCTTATCCACGTGGATTCTAAAGTTCTGCTGGTCTGTGCTCCGGACCCAAAGAGCTTAGTACCCAGAACCGACGCGAGCTCTTACACGTCAGAACTCACCCCGGAAAAGAGTTCATCCCCTCAGATTTAAAAGGATTACACGAGGCACTAACCTCACCACAACTCTCCCTCGTCACCGCCCTTCTCTCCTGACACAGGTATCATCAGAATGTTGTCTAATCTAACGCCAGTCACAAAGCATGCCGATTTAAGCTTCCTCATAAACCTTCTGCTCTTTACCAAACGACTGCGAGGAATTTCCAACACCAAACCAAACCCTCGCAGAAGCCTTTTGATGTGCACCAAAATAAATAACCAGTTTATCGAGCTATCTCTTGCTCATTCGTCTACGGTTCTCCGCCCATCTCTCTGTCAGTAAGGTCAGCAAGTCAAGACGAATCTGAGGAAATGGAAAGCTTTGTTTTGCATGGCCTGGGGTGATGGCGTGGCCTAGCACCATAGCCTGCAGTGCACACAAATGCCCATCGTGAGCTTAGAATTAGAAGGTTCTATATCTCCGTTTAGGGTAGTTCAGAGATATTGAGCGTCAAAGTTTTTACATTCCATTATGTTTTGTGAGATGGAACCTTTGTATTTGATTAATTACTAACTAAAACATTTAAACATTTAAAAAATAACACCACACAGGCATTAATAAACACCTAATGGATCAGATTATGTCAAAAACTCAATTTTGACCAGAAATGGAGATAGAACCTTATAATTCTAACGTCACGCCATGTCGGCATGGGTTCTAATCCCGCCCATGCCCTGCTGACACATGCCCTCTCCTCCTTACTGTCCTGTCTTTCTCCACTGTCTCTATCCTATAAGAATGTGACTGCCCCACTCCCCCCCAAAAAAGAAACCTTCAAAAGAAAAGCTTCTCCGCATCATGAAGACAACATAAAAGATGTAACAAGTAAAGATACTCAGTTCATCAGTGAAAATGGAGACACCAAATTCACACTTCTCCCTCAGGCGGCCCTGCTAAACCTATCAGTCTGCTGTAGTCATCAGTCCTGAAAAACATGTCAATGTCCAGGAACTTCTCATTGCTAAAACATATTTCCTGACTGTGTTAGAGAAATTACTACAGAGAAGCTATGATTCAGCTGTTTGGATTTTTATCGATTTCAACTGTATTGTATTTTTGTTATCTTTTCCTGTACTGTAAAACACCATTTTAATATATATCCTCACTTGTATCCACTTGTAATTCGTAAATTATTAATCACAAAACAGCTATATTGACTTCGACGTTTCCGCCTTTGTTTCTACCTGTTATACCTAACGTATCCTAGCATTACTCCAACACACACACAACAGCACAGCTTTCAAAGTCTGGAATACCAACTGTCATTTTGGGCGAAGTGGAATCCAAAAACATTCCCAAAATGAAACAGGATTAAATATCAAGCCCAACACATCAAACGCGACACAGCTGTTTGATATCCAAAAACATCAGACGCTTCTAACGCAATCACCCCCGAGGGTGCCTAACCCCTCCACCGTCACGGCACACAGACCAGTCACAATGACTTATTCATAGCAAAACTGTCAAAGTTTGCCAAAAAAACTGCCATTAAAAGAAAGCTTCCGTTTCCCACCGGAGTTTAAAAGAAGCCGCCTAATTGGTCTATTTTTGAGTCGTCATGTGCCGTGGTCGTTCGACAAATTAGATTAGTCGCTGTTTGGCAGCAGACTGCCTTGTTCTTTATCCTCACTCGATTACTGGCTTGACTTCAGTTACGGGGTCATCTTTGACCACTCCTGTCGGTCTTCCTGTCACGTGTCATTTCCTCTGCAGCGAAGCACGGAATGATGCGTACCGCAACAACTTTAAACCTGAGGGCACCCCTTAAACCTTGTCTCCTTGTGACTAAACTAACTTCGTCAACTTTGCATGAGGATAGAGGAGTGTAAAGTTTAAACCCGCTCCATGCAAATCCTTGATACTCTACGATGACTTTGTACTTTTGTACAACATGAGGCGTTATCTATCTCTCAGGGGGTGAGAGCTACAGTACTGGGTGTACTGTGCAAGACTTTTGTTGACTTTTTCCGTGGAGGACTTTTGACTGTGCTGAGTGCCACGGCCGACTGCTACCTGATGACAGAGCGTTGAGGGAAAGTAGCACAGCTCCCAAACTGAGCTGGCGTCTGGAGTGTCGACAATGTCACCCTCCCCTCCCTCCCCTAGCCTCCTCTCCCTCCCCTGCCCTGCTACACGCATCACTGCTCACAGCAGAGTACAGTGTACGACCGCTGGACAAGGCCTCTGAGGAAAGGCTCGAAAATAGTCCCCCTCAGGGTGTAGGCCGCTGTGGGTGATGGTGGAACACAGGCCTTGTGGGAACATCTATTCTATACCCATCAAGGGTCATCACTTACTACATCACTTTGTTACCCTGTACAATGAAAAGACCTCTGAGAAGTGAGAACCCCCGCCAACCCCCAAACCCCCCAACCCCCGCCCCCGCCCCGGCTAACCCACCCCGCCCCCACCACCCACCCGGCCGCCCCCTCCCCTCCCCTCCCCTGCCCCCGTCCGCCCCGGTCGTCACCGCGAACGCCCACCGTCGCCACCACAGCCCCCTGACTCAGGAAATGACTGGTGCGTCTCTCGCCAGCCAGCCGTCTGGCTACGGAGGCCCCGAGGAGCCAAACAGAGCCGGGGAGGAATGTGGAGACAGAGGAGGCGGCGGCAGCGGCTCTGACTGAGCTGTTTATGTTGGGCCAAGGCCGGCCAGACAGCGCATCTGGAAAAGGGCAGGACAGAGAGGGGGGGGGGGGGGGACAGAGAGAGAGAGAGAGGGAGACAAAGAGAGAGGGGGGGGGGAGAAAGAGAGAGAGAAAGGGAGAGAGTAAGAGAGGGGGGGGAGAGAGAGGGGGGAGAGGAGGGGGGGACAGAGAGAGAGAAAGATGGAGAGAGAGAGAGAGAGGGAGAGAGGAGGGGGGGACAGAGAGGGAGAGATGGAGAGAGAGAGGATGACAGAGGGGGGGGACAGAGAGAGAGGGAGAGAGGGAGAGAGAGAGAGGGAGACAGAGAGGGGGGGCAGAGAGAGAGGGATAGATGGAGAGAGAGAGGGAGAGAGGAGGGGGGACACAGAGAGAGAGAGAGATGGAGAGAGGAGGGGGGGGAAAGAGAGGGAGAGATGGAGAGAGAGAGGGAGACAGAGAGGGGGGGGACAGAGAGAGAGGGAGAGAGGAGGGGGGGACAGACAGACAGAGAAAGGGAGAGAGAGAAAGAGAGAGGGAGAGAGGAGGGGGGGACAGAGAGAGAGAGAAAGGGAGAGAGAAAGAGAGGAGGGGGGAGAGAGAGGGAGAGAGGAGGGGGGGGGACAGAGAGAGAGAGGGGGGGGGAGAGGGAGAGAGGGGGCGACTTTTGGCTGCCAAAGTGGAACTCCAGTGCTGGCTGGTCTCTTTGTTGTTGTGTGAGAGGAGCAGGCAGCAG
>NC_137675.1:85998754-86011254 GCF_963989245.1 Nansenia antarctica | reverse complement strand
TACACATTAACGGCCTTCTTATATTCACGTATATTGTACACATATATTCA
The DNA here is from genome assembly GCF_963989245.1 of Nansenia antarctica. Classification (NCBI taxonomy): domain Eukaryota; kingdom Metazoa; phylum Chordata; class Actinopteri; order Argentiniformes; family Microstomatidae; genus Nansenia; species Nansenia antarctica. Next base: position 86,011,204 of record NC_137675.1, on the reverse strand, counting down.
CGTATATTTTACACATATATTCACGTATATTTTACACATATATTCACGTATATTTTTATTACTTCATATACACTTTATTAAATACTTTTGATACTTCATTATAAACGATCTTGTCGCACATGCGCTGAGACACACACACACGAATTGTTGCGCATGCGCAGTCACACACACACGCATATGCACGCCCCCGAGGGTCTGGGCCAATCAGAGGCCTAGGAGGAGGACTATAAGACTTCCGTGCAGAGGCGTGAGCGGCCTGCTTTTTTGACTATCTCGACGGTGACTGTTTTAGTGTGCCTGTAATCTGAAGAACCGACCTTTTTGAATAAATACTTTTAACCTGGGCCAGAAGTTTTCATCTCTTCTTGTATCACTGAAACAGAGAAAATATTCTACATAAGTGGCAACCACGAAGGGACCCTTTTTAATAGCTTTGGATCGGTCGTTTTGCAGCTCTCCAGGGTAAGTACAGGCGAAGCTGTGCAAATTGGACTGTGTAAGCTATATTTTAAACGGATCCTTTTTAATATATAACTGGGTCGAGATTAGTCAGAGAGAGCCGGGTTATAAAGCCTGTATTGAGAAAAGTGTTATAATTGTACGATTTCTATCGTGTGTGTGGTTATTATTGTGGTCTTGTTTTAAGAACAAGGTATTAGCATAAGCTAGAGGAAGACGTTTTTCTAAGCAGGCTAATAACTGTGATTTGTATCAGGCAATAGTCTGGTGGAGTGTAAAATAGCTTTATTCAAATGGTACGGAATTGGAATTCCTAGTTTGAAAGAGCAGAGTCCGTGCTATTTTAGAGATATGCATTGTTAAATTACTGGGGAGCACGGAGGAGAAACGTGGCTGGTTGAAAAGGGCGCCATATTATCCCTTTGTCTGAAACGCATGTCAGACCTGTGAACAAGGCCGCTAGTTTTCCCTTTGTGTAGATGCATGTCTGAGTTGGCGCCAATTTCTCCCTTTGTGTAGACAGAGGAAGGCTTAGTGGACACACAAGGCCTAGTAAAAAGCATGTGTCATTTTAGAAGTAGTTGAATAAGATTATCTGGAGAATTGCTGTGTCGTGGAGAATAATAATATTGTGGAAAAGCAGTGTTGTGAAGATTAATCTTACAGTCTTGGCTTTTTTCCCCCTGACATTCATTTTTTTCAAATACACACGCGCGGGTTTTGATAAATGTCAGTACTCATCTCTTAAAAGATAACGATAAAACCATACAAATAGACTGGGATTGATAAAAAGAGAGATAGAGTGAATTGATCTCGGGGTATTTCAAATAAGTTTAAAGAGATTGTTTTAAAGCAGGCTACAAACACGCGGGGGTTGCCCCACAGAGAAGGACAAAGGCCCTCCCTCTCTTCCTTCTTCTTCTGTTGTTCAAACATACAGACACGTTGCGTGGGATTGTTGCATTACATAGATTTAACGTAGTTTAAAGATATTTGTCATAGTTTGTTAAAAGTAAAGATAGATTGTGACTTTAGGTTAGATTCAAAGCATATGTGGCATTTGTGCGTGAGTCTAGACAAGGCTGCTTTCCCTGAGCAGAATCACAGCAGGGTCACAGACCCCCATAAAACGGCCCTGTCTGCTTGCATAGAATGCTGACGAGAGATCTGTAGAGATCACTCATAGATTGATGTTTTTAATTGATTGTCCTATAGCAAATTACTTTAATTAATTTAATTAATTACTTATCAGTTGAATTAATTATTCAGAGCATTCATTTTCTGTTTCCCAGAACAATAGATTGATTCCATAAGTTTTAAATCAATGTATATGATGATATAGTGAATAATTCTAACGAATCATTCATTCATTTCACTTAAACAATTGATTTAGGGATAGATTGTAAAAATAAATCAGAAGATTGAGAGTTTTAGGTAAGGTAGTCATTCTGTAAAACATCTTCGGTGTGGCGGCCTCTATTGGTCGAGACACGATAGGACGTTTTTAATTCTTGACTGCCATCTAGTGGTTGACACAAGATAGGACGTTTTTAATTGTGTACTGCCCTCTGGTGGTTAAAACAAGACAGGACGTTTTTAATTGTGTACTGCCCTCTGGTGGTTAGAACAAGACAGGACGTTTTTAATTGTGTACTGCCCTCTGGTGGATAAAACAAGACAGGACGTTTTTAATTGTGTACTGCCCTCTAGTGGATGAAACAATATAAGACATTTTTAATTGTTTGCTGCTCTCCAGTGGACGGAATACGAATCACACTGGACCACTGGTTCTCCATCAGTGCATCCGCCTGAGGTCGACGATATAGTCTTTTACAATGATAAATGGAGGGTTACTTCAATTAATTTAAGTAATTACAAATTGATTTAATTAATTATTCAGATTATTTCATTTTCAGTTTTCACAAAACTTTGAGCAATTGGTTTATAGTGGTCTAGGGATGACGTTTTCTTCCACAGGATTTCATCAATGAAGTGTAAATGACTAAGTCTAGTTGATTGTGCATTCCTTCCAAGTAGCAGGTCGATTTCCTTCCAGATTGTAATTGATAATTGATCATTTTGTTCCTTTCAAATAACAAATCGATTTCCTTACAGATTGTAATGAATAATTAATCATTTTATTCCTTCCCAATGACAAGTCGATTTCTTTTCAGGTTGTGATTAATATTCGTGTTTTACATCTTTTTATTTGAAGTTAAGTTCTTTTTTCACAGTTCTTGATTAAAGAATAGCAGAACAGTTTCTATCTAAGGATTGATCAAGCAAGGGGTTGTGGATCAGAAAGACTTAAAGCGTGACCTGCTTTTTGTAATTTGATAATTGTGTTGAACAAGCCTTTGTAGTTTAATAATTAAGTTGACCTGAACTATAATTAGTATTGATTGAGCAATTAAGTGACACATTCATACATAATAAGGGAAAAAACCATTTAGATTAAAACGCATACACATAGATTACATTTAAGTCAATAATACACAATACCACTGAAACAATCCGTTGTTCCGGAGTTGTAGTGTTCTGTGTGGACAGTTGACACAGTTAAGAGTTGGACTAGCATCTGTTTAGCAGATACAGCAACAGAAGGTGGGTTGTAAGGAAAGTACACCTTATAGCATATTTTCAGCATATTAAGCAGTATAAATACTTCAAACATGGGAGCCAAACCCAGTAACATTGTGAGGGCTGTTAATACAGCCAAGGGAATATTAGCAAATTCATCTCCTGTGGCTATAGTGGAAAAAATGAATCCTCTTGTTAAGGAGATTAGCGAGATATCAACGAAATGGAATATTCGTTGGGCAGACATTGAACAACCATGGCCAGCAGAGGGCACCTTTGATTTACAATTAATTGCAACATTGGAGATACTTATCAATGTACATAAGGCGCATCAAAAAGGAAAGATTAGATCAGAGAAACGCAGGTTAGAGTTAGCTATTTTAGACCTCTTCAAGGTAGAGGGGCAGAAAGTAGCATTAGCTTGGAAAGAGAAAACAGCTCACATGGATCCAGAAAAAAGAGATGAATTGGCCAAAGCAATGGAAGAGAAAGTGAACATTCCATTCTCACACACAGCTCCAATCTCCAGTCCTCCTCCCTATGCCAAGAGACTGGAGGACAATTCTCAGCGGATCTACCCTCAGGTCCCTGTCCTAAGTACGAGTGGAACCTTCACTATCAAAGATAAGGATGACAATGTACTGGAGAGGGGAAGAGCGAAAGTGACCGTGGACTTCGAACCAGAGAACAGGTCTGGTGCCAAACCGAAAATAAAGGAGGAGCCGAGGGAAAAAGGGGACGACAGGAGGGACAAGACGGATGACGGTGAAGATGGCAGTGGAGGAGATGGCAAAGATTCCAGTGATGACAGCAATGCACAAGGAGGCTACAGTTCTCCGATAAGAAAACTACTAGCCAGGGCCGAAAAGCAGGGAGGGAAAATACGCTATAAGAAGGGAAAAGAAGAAAATAGTTCGGAAGATGAGCAGAAGTCTCTGAAGGCAGGGAAGAGAAGAGAGAGCTTAGAGCAAAAGAAGAAGAAGCTGCAGGAAGACAGGGATGAAGAGGAGGGAGAAAGGAGGGCAAGAAAACTCCGTGCGAAAATCCTAAGAAACGAAGAGAACTACAGACAACAGCTGCAGGACCTAGACGTAGAGAGAGAAACGTGTCGTCAATCTCAAGCGGCAGCATCACCTGCATCCCGGTTGAACTCCCCAAGGTCCGGAGCGACACCAAGGCGGGAAGCGACACCAAGGCGGGAAGCGACACCAAGGCGGGAAGCGACACCAAGGCGGGAAATAAAAACGGAGCCACAAGAGCCACAAGTAAGCGATTATGAAACAGCATCGGAAGAAGAGGAAACTCAGGGGAACTTCCCAGTGCTGATTCGAGGTAACCAGATGGAATATCGTCCTTGGAATCATACGGATCTGTCAGAAGTGATCGAAAAACTCCCAGTCCTGGAAGATGGAGGTCATCCTTGGACGGCACAAGTCGACGTGAGATTGACAGGGACGCACGCTGCTATGGGGGATTTGAAAAGACTCTTAGCTACCATTACAGGATTGGACACCATGCAGGAAATATTGATGAAGGCGGGACTTCATAGATATATCGATACATCCGTTTATGATCCAGAACTCTTCGCAGCAAACAGAGGCAAGCTGTGGAAGGCAATCAGAGAAACATACCCTACTCACATTCACCCAGACAATGTCATTGTGAAGCCACTGGGGGGAGATGAAAATCCCCGGGGGTACGTTGCCCGTGTGCACTCTCAATGGAGAAGTGTGACAGGGAAGGATGCCGAAGATAACCCGTTAGAAAAAGCCATAATCAGGGAAAAGATTCAACAAGGTCTCCCTACCCCAGTTAAGAACAAGTTAGCAGAAGTGGTGGGCCTACGACACATGAGCAAGGCTGTTTATATAGACAACATAGCACACCAAGTAGAATTATTTAGAAAGAAGATTCAGGCACAGAAGGCACAAGACGAGGACTCACTCAGAAAACTAACTCAAGTGCAATTGCAAGAAGGCAAGAAAACCAAAGAGAGAGAGCAGACTATAGCCCTACAGGTCCCATCTCAGCCACAGCAACTGCAAATTGTCCCTCCCCAGTCATACCCACAGGGGCCACAAGGGGGGAATCCATACCCACAGGGGCCACCAGGGGTGCAAGTGGTTCCATACAACCAGCCTGGCCAAGGACCACCACAAGAGGGATGGACCACAGCACCGAGGAGGGTACTAGGACCATGTTTCGTATGCGGCCAGTATGGACACTTAAAACGTACCTGCTTTAAGAAGAACCAGGGGGCCGCAGGGGGGAAACAGAAAGGAGGAAATAAGCCCCCTGCTGCACCGGCTCCAGGAGTGGTGAACCCCTATGGAGGCCCAGCAGCTGCGCTATAGGGGTGCCCAGAAGATCCGAAAGGGGGGTGCCAGCTGGTGGTGACAAACAGGCCTGAAGATGAACCTACAATATGGGTGTCGGTCAACCAACGTCCATTAGAATTGATGGTGGACAGTGGAGCAGCCTACACCTGTCTGAAGCCTGAAGACGCCACGCACCTTCCTATGTCTGGGAGATATGTGAAGACAATCGGATTCGAGGGAATTAAACAGCTGATCCCTACTACTGAGCTTGTAAGCTTAGAGTACAAAGGACAGAGAGCAAATCTGTCAATACTTGTATCAGAACACACGCCAATAGGGCTACTAGGGAGAGATGCACTATGCCAGTTAAATTGTACCGTGAAATGCACACCGGACGGCTGTCAGGTGACAGTGCCACAAGAGAACAGACAACTGTCTGTCATGATGGACAACAACGCATCTATGGTATATTGGGTGGGAGGGCTTAGCCCAGACCTAATGGAACCAGCAAGGATGTGGGACAATTATATCCTGGCACACATGGCAGAGGCCAGAAGGCCTACTGATCCATTGCATTGTACACTCCAGTATTTTAGAGAAGTTGCAGATGCAACCCCAGATGAGTGGCTGAAGCATCAGCCAAAACAGGTACAGCTTAGTGCAAGTTGTATAATCCTAGGCCCTCAGGGAGTGGCTATGAAGATAAACAGTGACACTTATCTAGATCAGGAGCATAAGATTGAGGGTAGCATCCCTCATGTGACACTTATGATATCTGAACACTATAAGCAGAAGCATTTAGGGGCAATGATGGCAGACTCAGAAAAAGCCAGATTTGTAACGACAAAAGAAAACCCTGCTATCTGGAGGAGCATTGATGGACAGTTCACAAAACTGATGATCTCTGCTCAAGGAATAGGACATCCGCAGACTGTGAAGCTAATGAACCAGCTAATCCTTCCTGTACAAGCTGACAGAGACCTCAGAGAAGAAATGATGCAGAACGTGCCAGCCGACCTGTGGGCAAAGAACAGTACAGACATTGGATTTGTGAAATCAGCTCGTCCATTGAGAGTTGAACTCATACCGGGTGCAGAACCCCCTTGGAAAAACCAATACCCATTGAAACAGGAAGCAATTGATGGAATTGAGCCACAGATCAAAGGACTGTTAGAGGCAGGAGTCCTGAAGATAACTCAATATCCGTTAAGCAATACACCTCTTCTGCCAGTGACGAAACCTGATGGTTCATATCGTCTGGTACATGACCTACGGGCTGTGAATGAGGTAGTCGTCAGCTATCCAGCTGAAGTTCCTGATCCTCATGTGCTGTTGACTCAGATTCCATCTACAGCCAAAGTATTTACAGTAATTGATTTATGTGGGGCTTTCTTTTCTATACCTCTTAGTGTAGAAAGTCAAGGGTTATTTGGGTTTACCTACAAAGGTCAGCATTATCAATATACCAGAATGCCACAGGGGTACAAACACAGTCCTCATGTTTTTAATCAGGTCTTAAGGGAGGACTTAGACGGGTTAGAACAGATGATAAGTAGTACTGCCATTCAGTACATGGATGACATACTCCTTTGTGGCCCAGATGAAGAAACATGTCACAGGGATTCCGTTAAACTGTTAAAGGTTTTGGCGGAGAAGGGACACAAGGTGTCTAAAAAGAAGCTACAGTATTGTCAGGAAAAGGTAACTTACTTAGGACAATCCATTACACAGGGACATCGCAGCGTCACAAATGAACATTTGGAAGCTATTCAGAGGGCTCCAAAACCACGAACGGTTAGGGAAATGATGATGTTTTTGGGCATTACTGGGTATAGTTCAGCATGGGTGGAGGATTACTCTAGACTAGTCGCTCCATTGAGGGGGATGATTAAGGAAACAGGTAGCGATAACCTCCAATCTTGCATTACTTGGACAAGGGAAGCTGATTTGGCGTTTGAGACAATTAAACACAAATTGCAAGAAGCGCCAGCTTTAGCGCTTCCAGATTATTCTAAAGAATTTGGATTGTATGTTTCTTCTTCAGCCGAGGGGAAGTATGCCTGCGCTGTTCTCACGCAACCAACAGGCATTGGACCTAGTCCACAGCCCATAGCCTATTACTCTGTCGCATATTCAGAGGTAGAAATGGGTTTCGCGCCATGTTACAGAGCAATGGCCGGGGCTTATCTTATGTACGAGAAGGCAACAGCCTTAACCATGGGGTACCCAATTACCATTCTCTGCCACCACAGTCTAAGGAACCTCTTGAATCAAGGCAAGTACACTTTGACGATGCCTAGGATTAGGGATTATTACAGGATGTTGGAAAGGGAAGATGTAACCTTACTAAGATGTCACACACTTAACCCAGCAGAGACCTTGCCAACCCCAGAAGATGGGGAACCACACGATTGTGTGAAGGAAGCTACGAGGTACTCTAAGCTTAGAGCAGATCTACTAGCTTTGCCTTTAAAGGAAGCTGACGTTGAGTATTGGACTGATGGATCTTGTTACCGGGTAGGAGAACATTTACGTGCCGGGTATGCCATAGTCCGATCCCAAAATTCGGGGTTCATTGTGGAACAAGCCGAGGCTGTTCCTCAGCCTTGTTCAGCTCAGTTGGCTGAGTTGATTGCCCTCACAGAAGCATGCAATTTGGGAACCGGACAAAGAGTGACAGTATACACCGACTCTGCCTATGCCCACAATGTGTGTCATTTACATGGAGCTGTATGGAAGGGACGGGGTTTTAAGAAAACTGACGGTTCGCCTATTCAGCACCACGCTCAAATCATGAAGCTGTTACAAGCCATGATGAAACCAAGGGAATTAGCCATAGTAAAGTGTGCCGCACACAGATCTGACTCATCACATGTCACACAAGGTAACAGGGCTGCAGATGATGCAGCCAAAGCTATTACAGGAGCAGACAAAGCAGGTAAAGTTCTGCTGGTCACACATGAAGTACAGTTACAGGGCATGGTCACGCTTGAGGATTTGTTGATGTTACAGAGTGAGGCAAATGCGCTAGACAAAAACTTATGGTTAACAAGAGGAGCTAGTCAGGATGACACAGGTCTATGGAGAAATCATGAGGGGCTGGTTGTGGCACCCCCAGATTTATTAGGCGTACTGATACAGGAAGCTCATGGATTAGCACATGTGTCCAGGGGGGAGGTAAGACGCAAGATCACCAAGGAATATGGTTTTTGGGCTCCATATTTGTTGGAACAAATAGACCATGTCCTTGGTCAATGTGTGGTCTGTTTGAAGAACAATATCAGACCTGGAATACCAGTGGGAACTGGGCATATCCCTACCCCAAACGGGCCAATGAAACATTTAGTGATTGATTATGTGGACATGATTCAACCTATTGCAGGATACAGGTACATGCTAGTTGTAGTAGACAGGTTCAGCAGATGGGTAGAAGCTTGCCCCACTCGAAGAAAGGATGCTCAGTCTGTAGCAAAGTTCCTTTGCAGGGAAGTCATGCCTAGGTTTGGAATTCCAGATAGGATATCGTCAGACAATGGTAAGGAATTTGTGGATAAGACGGTAAAGCTTATACTACAAAAGTTGGGAATCAAGCAGAGACTTGGGTGTATTTACTCACCTCAAAGCCAGGGGATAGTAGAGAGGATGAACGGGGTCCTTAAGAACCGTCTTTCTAAGGTCTGTAAGCATACAGGTCTTAATTGGTTGGAAGGACTCCCTCTTGCATTGATGGCCTGTCGTTCCAGTGAGATTCGAGGGCTGCACTTGACTCCCCATGAACTGGTGATGGGGAGGATAATGACAGCTCCCTGTGTACGAACCAGTGGGAAAGGGCCAAGTTTGGCTCTCCTGGAGAGTGACATGAAAGCCTATGTACAGTACATGACTAACCGGCAAAAGAGTATCTCTTCTTATGTGCTCCACAAACAGGAACGTGAGGAGGAGGTGAACGCACAGGAGAGGAAGGACGCGTTGCAACCGGGTGACAAGGTCTACGTGAAGGTCTACAGACGGAAGTGGCATGAGGCTCGACGGGAAGGACCTTACGAGGTCGTTCGGTGCACTGGGACTGCCCTCCAGATCAAGGGGTCCCCCACCTGGTATCACGTTCATCACTGCATCAAGGCGCCCAATGAGGACGATGAGGGAGAACCTCAGCAGGATGGTGAGGAGATCCCTGGGGACGAGGAAGTCCACAGCTTGGACATCCAGGCTGACGAAGATGTTGGTGAGTATCTGCGTCATGATGCAGATGATGCCGGGGGCCTCGTCCCAGACCCTGTCCAGCCCACTGATGAGTGGGTCAACGGAGACCGTGAAGGATCCAGTGACTGCGACACCCCTCTTGGGGGTTCTACCGAGCCTGGTGTTGCCCCTGTTGTCACCCCTTCCGACCCTGACAATGCTCCAGACGGAGATGTCAGCAACCCGGGCGGATGCCCGGACCGAGGTACCATTGAGAGACACAGACCTGTCAGTGATACACCTCAACCAGACAGACCCCGTAAAACACCAAGGCCAATTAGGAGGAAACTCAAGCCATGCCGTTTCAGAGACTGATATACCCCTTAGTGTTCCTACCCCGTTGACTTCTTTGGACAATGTTACACTTTACTCACACACTGTTATGCCTGGACGTCAGAGAAGAATGATCATAGCAAGTAGAGCTTTTACTTGCCCACATTCACGTTGTACTATTGATGATTGTTTGATCTATACCGCCGAAGAGAGCGAGTGGTATTTATTGGATACTACATATATTACACTTGATCAGTACTCAAGCAACATGCAAGAAACTCGTGTGACATTAACTAATGTTGACCAGGAAGAGAGCTCGTATTGGTGTGCTAGACGTGATATCGGTGAACCGGTGTCTAGTAAATCCAACAATTTCAAGGACAATATTTGTAGGACCAGGCCTGACTATCCACACCACTATAGGACCTCGGACTGTGAGACATTGGTGCATAAATATGTTCACGATGAGTTACCAGGAAAGGTTGAAAATGTTGCTGTGAAGGCTCCTACGAAGGCGATTGTAGTTGCTACTGACGATTATTTGTTGTATGATTCTAATCACCTGGGGACACGGTCCCACCCTAATTCTGCCACTAGTATCATGAAAGATTTTGCTTCAAAAATGAATTATTCTGATTGCTGGATTTGTCAACAGGTCCCTGTAAGTGCGTCTGCTCCTATGTTTTTCCCCATCCCGTTAACTAAAGCAGAATGGCTTCATTATAATTGGCAGGGTTTAGCCCCATTTGTTTTACAGGGCAAGAACCAGAGCTCTTCTTGTCAGCCCAGCACGATTCTGGTTCCTTTAAATTCTTCCTATGCAGGTGTGGATATTGGTGTGTTGGAACGTCTGACAGCAGCGGTTAACAAACACCATAGGCCTAGCGGTGTGGGGAAGGTTATTATTGATAGGCTTACACATTTGTCACAACCAACAGGTCCGAAGAAGATATATATTATCCAAGCTATGTTCGCTCAATTAAATGGTACTGCATTGAGTCCTCATCTGTCATGTTCTGGGAGTGTGACTTCTACACGGTGGAGGGGTTCAGTTGTTATTTCTGGATTAAAATGTAAAGTTGTTGATTGTGCTATGGTGCCTCAAATGAAATTACATGATACCAATACTACCAGACGGCAGAGAGGCACCACGCAGCTTAAAGTCATGCCTCTCGTAAATGTTACAACCTGTATTGACATTCAAGTACGGCCCAAGATCGGCTCGGTTCGTCAGTTAGGGGCTGCGTCTTGTGTAGGTGGAACCATTTTCTCGTATCCTGGTACGGAGCTTCAACTCCCGGAACATGTGTTTCTTGTGTGTGATAATGATGCATTCTCTAAGCTTCCTGCTTCGATTGAGGGTGGTTGTTATTTGGCTCATCTGATACCTTTGATTAGGAAAGTTACTCGGGAGGAGATGTCTGTACTTCACAAACAAGCAACCCAGCGTAGTCGTAGGGCGTTGTCTGCCGTTCAGAAGTTTTTTGGCCTAATATTCCCAAGTTATGGTGTCTACAACACTCAGACTGAATTAAGTGCCTTATCATCCGTTCTTGAAAAACACATTAATGCTTCGGATGCTGTAGTGTCTGCCCTGGCCACTGAATTGACTGAAACTAAGAATGTAGCTCTCCAAAATAGAATGGCTTTGGACATTATTTTGGCCAGTCAGGGTGGTACTTGTGCTTTGATAGGCGGTGAATGCTGCAGTTATATTTCGGATTCTGGTAACGCTTTGCATGATTTTCATGAATCTAACAAGAAGGGTGTTGAGGATTTACATAAAGAACACGGTTGGAATATGTTAGATTTCTTTGATTCTGCTTTTTCAGGTATTGGTAATATGATCAGGTCCGTCGCTATTATTTTTGTTGTCATTATCATCTGTATTATGTTACTTGGTATTTTGATCAAATGTTTTGGAAAGTGTATTTCGGATGTTCCTATTAATGCTTTGGTGTTGACCAACGTAGCTGATGAGCAAAAGCTGGATTCTGTTTTGCTTTCTGATTTTGTTTCCTCTTTTGATGATTTGTTTATTAAGTGATGTTTTGTGATTATTTGCGTCGATTACTGTTTGTTTCTTTCTATATCATGTGATTAATGTCAGTTGAGAAGTGGTGTGGTGGTTATGCAAAGATAGGAAAGCGGTTCTGTTCCTAGCGCAACGAAGAAAACGCTCTTGACTGGGAAAGGATATCAATCTGAGACAGCGGTAAAGGCTGTTCTCCAACTGGGTACAAGTGCTAGTAACCTCTGACCCCGACGCTTCTAGGACAAAGAAAACATCGGTCGTTGGAAGTTTCTATGTTAATTTGTGCATGATGGATTGTGTTTAGTTTAATTGTGGTTGTTATTTTCAAGATTCTTTTTGTTATTGGTTGATTTCTATTTTTTGCATGATGTCTTTGGGTTCTTATTAGTTATTTTTTATTTTTTGTTTTTTGATTTTTTATTTTTTTTAATTTTTTTATATTTTCTTAGCTGTGATATGTGGGGTTTGTGTTTTTGTTTTGGTTTATGTGATCATTTAGTTTCGGAACACCCTCTGGGTGGTCCGAGGGGGGATGTGTAGTAT
>NC_137675.1:85906254-85993754 GCF_963989245.1 Nansenia antarctica | reverse complement strand
AGAGAGACAGAGAGAGACAGAGAGAGACAGAGAGAGAGAGAGAGAGAGACAGAGAGACAGAGAGAGAGAGAGACAGAGAGAGAGAGAGAGAGAGAGAGAGAGACAGAGAGAGAGAGAGAGGATCAGGGAGAGCGTCTTTAACCAACCTGGCGCCAACTGATATAGTATTTATGGTATTTGCTTAGATAAGTAATAAGGTGAGTTTTCCTCGGTCCTAACATTACAACTTAACTGTACTCCCCCCCCCCCCACACACACACACACACACCCCTCCCCATACCCCGCAAACGTTTCTATAGACAGTCACTCATCTCATCTAACATTTTTAGAAACACACATTCAAATGTGTTAGATCAAATGATCTTCTCCCTTCTATACTTTCACACACACACACACACACACACACACACACACACACACACACACACACACGACAGCTGGCAGTGTGGTTTCAATAGCCAATAGGAGGGAGATCCGCATAGAAAAAGGTGTGCTGCTGCCCCCGTGTGGCCATACATGGAACTTCAGCGGAATCACCTCGAATATGAAAAACGTTGCGCTGACACACTTGATGACCTTATTCAGAACACTCTTAGGACATGTGAAGAAACCCACTCCATGGTGCCGATGAGAGTGTCATCCTGAAGTGCAGTGTCTCCAGCTGTACGGATGGATCATCAGGGGTTGGTGGAGCTAGCTACCGATTTGAGAGAAGAAAGAAAAAATACCTCGATAACAAAATCGAAGAAAACTTAAACAAACCACGTGACCTTTGGAAGCTACTTAATAGCCAACTAGGTTGCAGTCAAAAACTCAAAACCAGGTCTACAAACATCAGCATAAAATCTGGAGATTCTCTCTTTACAGACAAGCTGGATGTGGCTAAGTGCTTAAACACTTTCTTTACAACCATAGCCACTAAATTAGTTAACAATCTACCACCCCACTCAGGGCGTTATGGTGTAGAGCACATCCGTGCGTTCTACAATAAACTGGGTGTACGCAAAGATGATTTTAAACTCTCCATGGTGTCAAACGATGAGGTGTTTAAAAAACTGGGCGCTCTACACTCAGAAAAGGCCACGGGCCATGACAATATTCCAGCCAGATTTCTAAAAGACTCAGCTGCCTCCATTACCCCAATCATCACCCACATAATAAACCTCTCCATCAAACAGGGACACGTCCCCCTTGACTTTAAAATAGCAAGGGTAACCCCACTGTATAAAAAAGGAAGCAAATTAGACCCAGGCAACTACCGACCTGTTTCTATTCTTAATTCCATCTCGAAACTTATGGAAAAAATAGTTTATGAACAGGTTGATAGGTACCTTACCGAAAAAAATCTGATGTATGAATTTCAATCAGGATTCAGAACATCCCATTCCACTGACACATGCCTTCTCTATTTGAACGACCACATCAACCATGAGGTGGACTCGGGCAAGTACTGCGGCATGGTCATGCTGGACCTCCAGAAGGCCTTCGACACAGTAGATCACCACATATTGTTAGATAAACTGAAAGCAATTGGGTTCGATAGAACATCGGTGAGCTGGATGCAATCCTACTTAGAGGGGAGGGAACAGGTGGTTAGTGTGAACGGAACACTGTCCCCCCCCCCTCCCAGTGACCTGCGGCGTTCCACAAGGAAGCATATTGGGACCTTTACTGTTCCTAATATATGTGAATGACATGTCATCAGCATGTGATTGCAATTTGTTCCTGTTCGCGGATGACTCGGCTCTGCTGGTCTCTGACAGGGACATATTGCAGGTGGAAAAAGCGCTAAGCACTGAACTGAGTAGAATCTGCATCTGGCTAGCTGACAATAAACTATCAATACACCTAGGTAAAACTGAAACCATCCTATACGGATCCCCATCTAAACTCAGAAAGGCTGTAAATTACAAAATAAAAGTGGGTAACATTACTATCACAAGAAAAGAGGATATTACATACCTGGGCTCCATCTTAGAGGCAAATCTTTCCGGAGATAAAATGGCAGCAAAAGTAATCAAAAAAGTTAACCATAGAACTAGATTCTTGTACAGGATATCCTCACTTGTCAGTAAAAACACACTGAGGACCCTATCAGGAGCTCTCATTCAATGTCACTTCGACTATGCCGTAACATCATGGTACTATAGAACCACAAAGGCCCAAAAAACAAGACTCCAGACAGCCCAAAATAAACTGGTTAGGCTTCTGCTAGGCCTCAACCCTAGGACACATCTAACCGCTGCTCATTGTTTGAGCCTTGATTGGCTACGAGTAGTTGACAGAGTGCAGCAGCTTGCACTGGGCCTGGTCTTCAAGATACGCTACACCACAAAGACACCCAAGTACCTGTCAACATACTTCCAAAAAGTGAACAACGTCCACACATACAATACCAGAGGAAGCTCCACGAACCACGTTCAACCGCGTTGCACCACAAACAAGGGGTTAAACTTGTTTGCAAACTATGCAGTAAAAATGTGGAACGCCCTTCCTATAATCTTAAAGGAGTGCAAAACACTGCCCACCTTCAAAACCACTCTCAAAAAACTTTTACAGGAGGCTGCAATCCGTAACTGGACCCTCTAAATCAAAAACTGTACATACTTGTTGTTTTGTCCCCCCGCCCGAACTACCCATTGTACATATTATATGTCTGTCCCCCTGCCCGAACTACCCACTGTACATACTTTGTGTTTTGTCCCCCGCCCCCACCTGTGGTGTATGTCCCCACCTGTCCTACCCGCTGTACATACCTTATGTTTTGTTGTATTGTTCTTCCCATGTTGGATGTATGTTTATCTTGTAGATAGTACTAGTTATTTGTCTGTATTATCTTGTAGATAGTACTAGTTTTTTTGTCGGTCTTACATGTAACGATGAATTGAGAATCAAGGACCCCAATTGAAATAAGCCAGTGGCTTTCTTGGGTTTTTATCCTGTTAGTTGACCTTGTATGTAATATGTACTTTCATGTACCTACTTCGGCAAATCTTCTAATAAAGTTTTCAATCAATCAATCAAAACGGCCACAGTCTTGCTTCACCCCCCGTAAGAGACTGATGCTGAACAAACTGTATTGAAGTACGTCTCTGAGATGCAGATTTTTAATTAAACGCTTTGATCCGTCCCAATAAAATTATCCGTGGCACCGCCTATGAAACACAGCCTGTGTCAAAATGAATTAACGACCTCGATAGATCACAAAGTGGAGTGAAACGATATCTCCACCACCACGCCCTCTGGTGGTCACTATCTCATTATAGACGGTAGACATGCCGGGTACTGAAAAAAGGGTTTAACACATACCCTTTGTACAGTATAGTATAGTGGCTAGTGTACATAGCCTTTATTTATGTAAACCAGCTCTTTTCCCTTCTTGTTTTTAGTTTTTTTTTCCTAGCACCAGGGGAGCCCCCCCTCCCAAATTTCGTTGTTTGGTACCTGTACTATATCAATGACAATAAAGACCATTCATTCATTCATTCATTCATTCATTCATACCCCACATCCGCTATTAATGTAGTCTCAAATGGAATGACTCGCTTACAAAGGGAGGGTCAACGGTAGAGGACAGAGTTCGGATATTGATACCACGATGGAGGGAGGGGGGGGGGGTAAACAAACCAAAAATAACCGTAACTCAATAGCGTCTCTAAAATCAAGCAACATAGGAGGAGATTCTTTTATCATTTATTGTTTCCAAGGGAGGTAAAACCAAGTTACAATTCTTACCCTTTTAGTACAGTGACAACAGGGAACTGACTGAACCTAACAACTTCATCACGGAGAATTAAGACACACACATTCCAAACACTAAACCGCTTTTTTCCCATGGTAACATTTTGTTTAACATGCTACCTTGTCTAGCTTCACCGGGAGATGACAAACACGTGTGTGTGTGTGTGTGTGTGTGTGTGTGTGTGTGTACCATATGTGTGTACCATGTGTACCATGTGTACCATATGTGAGTGTACCATGTCTATCTTCACCGGGAGATGACAAACATGTGTGTGTGTGTGTGTGTGTTGGACATGCAGTACCACCCAGCAACCGACACTCAACTACACCTTAAACACATGCAGCCTTACGGTTTACACTGCAAAAATCCAGTAAAGTAAAGCATCTTTATGAGTGTGTGTGTGTGTGTGTGTGTGTGTGTGTGAATGGATAGCTGTACATACATACATAGTTATATAATCCAACATCATCCTAAACTGATCATAAACAGAAAAGATGACCGTTCCCAGTTGTAACAATGATGCATTTATGTCTATACAGCGCAGAGAGGTGTCATCACCTCCACCTCCTCCCCCCAGAACCAGCTCCACCCACTGAGAACAGAAAACATGCAGTGACCCATGCGGTGGAGGCGGTGGAGGAGTGGCGGTGGTGTTACAACTAAAAGGGACTAAATGACATTTTTTTCGCTCCAGGTTTCCCTTCTGAGATGACTACAGGTGTTTTACCAGGCATACCAGACCTGGGTTGATTAAAAAAAAACAAGGAAAGCATATTCAAACGTTTTCAAATACTTTTCAAGTGTTTACTTGAGTCTGCAAGGAGTTTCCCGATGGGTAGGGGGGGGGGGGGTTGCCATTTTTGGACCATCCCATTGGCTGGTTTGCACCAACTTAGGCCAACTCAATAAAGCGCAGCAAAGTGTATCTGCAACTATTTAAAAATACGATAAGAACCCAGGTCTGTAGCATGTACGCTACAAACAGAACTCAAGAGAATTATGGAGAAACAATAGAAAGTTACCGGAACATTCATTCCATTGTCATCATCCATTTCCGTTACTTATACGTCCTTGAGTTCATGACACAAAAGGCAGTGCTGTAGAATTCCACTGGTGGATCATCCTTCATCATCCTTCATCCTCATCCTTCCCTTTCTGAGTGGTAGGTCCATACAGTTCCCTCCAGAACCATTGGTGGCTGAGTTGGCTGTGAGAGGTTAAGTCTCTCCACACACACCCCCCTCCTCTCACACGCACACACACACAGTCACTCACACTCACACACACACTGTCTCACACACACTCTCACTCTCACTCTCTCTCTCTCTCTCTCTCTCACACACTCTCTCACACTCACACTCACACTCACACTCACACCTCTGCGGCAATTGTTGATGACATCACGGCGTCCTTCCCGAGCAAAGGCACTGGGTCGTTACTGTTGTAACAACGGGCGGCGGCCGAGACAACAGCCGTGTCACATTCCACACCGTCATACCGGCTCCTGGATCTCGTGCCCTCCTCCTCCTCCTCCTCCTCATTTTTGCTGTTTTCTGTGGAGTCGGCTGTTTTTGTCACCGGGATGTACGGACCGGTGGTGGCGCGCGGGCGGTCTTAAGTGCTAAATGGTGGCAGTGAAGGTCGCTCAGTGGATTTCGATATGAACCTGCGTGTAAAGGGAAGAAAACGGCACATGATGATCAGAGTCTTGGATCATGATCATGATTGATTGACAGTTAAAAGAGATTGATTAATATGTTACATAATAGATCATTGATCATTGACAGTTAAAAGAGTTAGGCTATTATTTATCGTTGAGATAGTTAAAAAGAAGTAGCCTACATTTCTGTTGTATTAGCTAAGAGTGGGTAGAACTGCAGGTTCTAGAATGCCTTGCAGCAAGACGTCATAGAAGTTTGTTGTTTTGAGAAACCTGAATTGTACATTGAGTTGAAAGTGAATATCTAATAGCTCGTTTTATTGAAAAGAAAGTGATCACAAGTGTATGTCTGCAGATTTGAATATAAAGAACCTTTTGCTTGATATCACCAGTCCTAGCCATCATTTCAGATGGTAGAAATACTACACATAGCCTACTGTATGGGGAGGTTAGGAGCACCCATAGACATACTGTATGAGAGGTTAGGAGCACCTATAGACATACTGTATGGGGAGGTTAGAAGCACCTATAGACATACTGTATGGAGAGGTTAGAAGCATCTATAGACATACTGTATGGAGAGGTTAGAAGCACCTATAGACATACTGTATGGAGAGGTTAGAAGCACCTATAGACATACTGTATGGAGAGGTTAGAAGCACCTATAGACATACTGTATGGAGAGGTTAGAAGCATCTATAGACATACTGTATGGAGAGGTTAGAAGCATCTATAGACATAATGTATGGAGAGGTTAGGAGCATCTATAGACATACTGTATGGGGAGGTTAGAAGCACCTATAGACATACTGTATGGGGAGGTTAGAAGCATCTATAGACATACTGTATGGAGAGGTTAGAAGCATCTATAGACATACTGTATGGAGAGGTTAGAAGCATCTATAGACATACTGTATGGAGAGGTTAGAAGCATCTATAGACATACTGTATGGAGAGGTTAGGAGCACCTATAGACATACTGTATGGAGAGGTTAGAAGCACCTATAGACATACTGTATGGAGAGGTTAGAAGCATCTATAGACATACTGTATGGAGAGGTTAGAAGCATCTATAGACATACTGTATGAGAGGTTAGAAGCACCTATAGACATACTGTATGGAGAGGTTAGAAGCATCTATAGACATACTGTATGGAGAGGTTAGAAGCATCTATAGACATACTGTATGGAGAGGTTAGAAGCATCTATAGACATACTGTATGGGGAGGTTAGAAGCACCTATAGACATACTGTATGGAGAGGTTAGAAGCATCTATAGACATACTGTATGGAGAGTAGGGATGTTACGCTCGACGCAGTAGTCACGACACGGCGTCTATCTTCCGACGCAATGTGCGTCGATACAAATGTAACGATGCTTGTGTCAAATTGGCAAAAACCACGTGACTACTCGAAGAAAGATTCGTACGTCACACAAGCACATCTGACGCGTGTGTCAATCATTCCGCAGACGAGGCAGTGTTCCAAGTTTGGTGCTGCATAAAATGACCATGACCATGACCTGACCAGCAGATGGCAGTATAGAACTGCTGTACCACGACCTGACCAGCAGATGGCAGTATAGGCAGTACCATGACCGGACCAGCAGATGGCAGTATGGAGTTGCTGTATCGACTGCATCGATAGATCGACACTTTTTCCGACACAATTGTGTCGAACGTGTCAATTGCGTCGAAAGCTTCGTTTCCCCCATCACTAATGGAGAGGTTAGAAGCACCTATAGACATACTGTATGGAGAGGTTAGAAGCATCTATAGACATACTGTATGGAGAGGTTAGAAGCACCTATAGACATACTGTATGGAGAGGTTAGAAGCATCTATAGACATACTGTATGGGGAGGTTAGAAGCACCTATAGACATACTGTATGGAGAGGTTAGAAGCACCTATAGACATACTGTATGGAGAGGTTAGAAGCATCTATAGACATACTGTATCATGGAGAGGTTAGAAGCATCTATAGACATACTGTATGAGAGGTTAGAAGCACCTATAGACATACTGTATGGAGAGGTTAGAAGCATCTATAGACATACTGTATGGGGAGGTTAGAAGCACCTATAGACATACTGTATGGAGAGGTTAGAAGCATCTATAGACATACTGTATGGAGAGGTTAGAAGCACCTATAGACATACTGTATGGAGAGGTTAGAAGCATCTATAGACATACTGTATGGAGAGGTTAGAAGCATCTATAGACATACTGTATGGAGAGGTTAGAAGCACCTATAGACATACTGTATGGAGAGGTTAGAAGCATCTATAGACATACTGTATGGAGAGGTTAGAAGCATCTATAGACATACTGTATGAGAGGTTAGAAGCATCTATAGACATACTGTATGGGGAGGTTAGAAGCACCTATAGACATACTGTATGGAGAGGTTAGAAGCACCTATAGACATACTGTATGGGGAGGTTAGAAGCACCTATAGACATACTGTATGGGGAGGTTAGAAGCATCTATAGACATACTGTATGGGGAGGTTAGAAGCATCTATAGACATACTGTATGGGGAGGTTAGAAGCATCTATAGACATACTGTATGGAGAGGTTAGAAGCATCTATAGACATACTGTATGGGGAGGTTAGAAGCATCTATAGACATACTGTATGGGGAGGTTAGAATCATCTATAGACATACTGTATGGGGAGGTTAGAAGCACCTATAGACATACTGTATGGAGAGGTTAGAAGCATCTATAGACATACTGTATGGAGAGGTTAGAAGCATCTATAGACATACTGTATGGAGAGGTTAGGAAGGTAACAGGAGGTTAGGAGCACCTATAGACTATCACCTGAAAAACATAACAAGAATGAGAGGTTTCATGTCCAAGCAAGACCTTGAAAAACTCATCCATGCATTTGTTTCGAGTAGACTTGATTATTGTAATGGTCTACTAACAGGCCTATCTAAACTAGCTGTTCGTAAATTGCAGCTCATCCAAAACGCCGCTGCTAGGGTCCTAACAAAAACAAAGAAATTTGAACACATTACACCAATCCTGAGATCCCTGCACTGGCTACCAGTCTCTCAGAGAATTGAATTCAAAATCCTCCTAATTACATACAAATCACAAAATGGTCTTGGACCAAAATACATATCAGATCTCCTCCCACCCTATATTCCCGCAAGGTCCCTAAGGTCAGCTGAGACAAATC
Organism: Nansenia antarctica; assembly: GCF_963989245.1. Classification (NCBI taxonomy): domain Eukaryota; kingdom Metazoa; phylum Chordata; class Actinopteri; order Argentiniformes; family Microstomatidae; genus Nansenia; species Nansenia antarctica. The sequence continues at coordinate 85,985,162 of NC_137675.1, read as the reverse complement.
AGCTAATAATTCCAAGAGTAAAAACAAAACACGGTGCAGCAGCTTTCAGTCACGCTGCTGCATGCTCCTGGAACAAACTCCCTGAAGAAATCAAACAGGCCCAAACCCTTAAAATATTTAAATCTAAGCTAAAAACCTTCATGTTTTGCACCAGTTATGATTAAACACAAACACTTCTATCAATGTCTTTTTTCAATTAACTATTGTCTTTTTAAATGTTTTATCTATTTACTTCTTATATTTGCTTTTATTCATTGTAATTTTTATTTTCTTATGCTCCTCTTACTGTATTTTTAAATAATGTATGTAAAGCACTTTGAATTGCCCCTGTTGTATGAAATGTGCTATACAAATAAACTTGCCTTGCCTTGCCATACTGTATGGGGAGGTTAGGAAGGTAACAGGAGGTTAGGAGCACCTATCCAGTGTTTCCTCCAGGATTTTTAACATTAGTGGCGGAGTGGTCGTCTTTCGCTCGCGCATCTATAGACATACTGTATGGAGAGGTTAGAAGCATCTATAGACATACTGTATGGAGAGGTTAGAAGCACCTATAGACATACTGTATGGGGAGGTTAGAAGCACCTATAGACATACTGTATGGAGAGGTTAGAAGCATCTATAGACATACTGTATGGAGAGGTTAGAAGCATCTATAGACATACTGTATGGAGAGGTTAGAAGCACCTATAGACATACTGTATGGAGAGGTTAGAAGCATCTATAGACATACTGTATCATGGAGAGGTTAGAAGCATCTATAGACATACTGTATGAGAGGTTAGAAGCACCTATAGACATACTGTATGGAGAGGTTAGAAGCATCTATAGACATACTGTATGGAGAGGTTAGAAGCATCTATAGACATACTGTATGGAGAGGTTAGAAGCACCTATAGACATACTGTATGGAGAGGTTAGAAGCATCTATAGACATACTGTATGGGGAGGTTAGAAGCACCTATAGACATACTGTATGGAGAGGTTAGAAGCACCTATAGACATACTGTATGGAGAGGTTAGAAGCATCTATAGACATACTGTATCATGGAGAGGTTAGAAGCATCTATAGACATACTGTATGAGAGGTTAGAAGCACCTATAGACATACTGTATGGAGAGGTTAGAAGCATCTATAGACATACTGTATGGGGAGGTTAGAAGCACCTATAGACATACTGTATGGAGAGGTTAGAAGCATCTATAGACATACTGTATGGAGAGGTTAGAAGCACCTATAGACATACTGTATGGAGAGGTTAGAAGCATCTATAGACATACTGTATGGAGAGGTTAGAAGCATCTATAGACATACTGTATGGAGAGGTTAGAAGCACCTATAGACATACTGTATGGAGAGGTTAGAAGCATCTATAGACATACTGTATGGGGAGGTTAGAAGCACCTATAGACATACTGTATGGAGAGGTTAGAAGCACCTATAGACATACTGTATGGAGAGGTTAGAAGCATCTATAGACATACTGTATCATGGAGAGGTTAGAAGCATCTATAGACATACTGTATGAGAGGTTAGAAGCACCTATAGACATACTGTATGGAGAGGTTAGAAGCATCTATAGACATACTGTATGGAGAGGTTAGAAGCATCTATAGACATACTGTATGGAGAGGTTAGAAGCACCTATAGACATACTGTATGGAGAGGTTAGAAGCATCTATAGACATACTGTATGGGGAGGTTAGAAGCACCTATAGACATACTGTATGGAGAGGTTAGAAGCACCTATAGACATACTGTATGGAGAGGTTAGAAGCATCTATAGACATACTGTATCATGGAGAGGTTAGAAGCATCTATAGACATACTGTATGAGAGGTTAGAAGCACCTATAGACATACTGTATGGAGAGGTTAGAAGCATCTATAGACATACTGTATGGGGAGGTTAGAAGCACCTATAGACATACTGTATGGAGAGGTTAGAAGCATCTATAGACATACTGTATGGAGAGGTTAGAAGCACCTATAGACATACTGTATGGAGAGGTTAGAAGCATCTATAGACATACTGTATGGAGAGGTTAGAAGCATCTATAGACATACTGTATGGAGAGGTTAGAAGCACCTATAGACATACTGTATGGAGAGGTTAGAAGCATCTATAGACATACTGTATGGGGAGGTTAGAAGCACCTATAGACATACTGTATGGAGAGGTTAGAAGCACCTATAGACATACTGTATGGAGAGGTTAGAAGCATCTATAGACATACTGTATGGAGAGGTTAGAAGCATCTATAGACATACTGTATGAGAGGTTAGAAGCATCTATAGACATACTGTATGGGGAGGTTAGAAGCACCTATAGACATACTGTATGGAGAGGTTAGAAGCACCTATAGACATACTGTATGGAGAGGTTAGAAGCACCTATAGACATACTGTATGGAGAGGTTAGAAGCACCTATAGACATACTGTATGGGGAGGTTAGAAGCACCTATAGACATACTGTATGGGGAGGTTAGAAGCATCTATAGACATACTGTATGGGGAGGTTAGAAGCATCTATAGACATACTGTATGGAGAGGTTAGAAGCATCTATAGACATACTGTATGGGGAGGTTAGAAGCATCTATAGACATACTGTATGGGGAGGTTAGAAGCATCTATAGACATACTGTATGGGGAGGTTAGAAGCATCTATAGACATACTGTATGGGGAGGTTAGAAGCACCTATAGACATACTGTATGGAGAGGTTAGAAGCATCTATAGACATACTGTATGGAGAGGTTAGAAGCATCTATAGACATACTGTATGGAGAGGTTAGGAAGGTAACAGGAGGTTAGGAGCACCTATAGACTATCACCTGAAAAACATAACAAGAATGAGAGGTTTCATGTCCAAGCAAGACCTTGAAAAACTCATCCATGCATTTGTTTCGAGTAGACTTGATTATTGTAATGGTCTACTAACAGGCCTATCTAAAGGAGCTGTTCGTAAATTGCAGCTCATCCAAAACGCCGCTGCTAGGGTCCTAACAAAAACAAAGAAATTTGAACACATTACACCAATCCTGAGATCCCTGCACTGGCTACCAGTCTCTCAGAGAATTGAATTCAAAATCCTCCTAATTACATACAAATCACAAAATGGTCTTGGACCAAAATACATATCAGATCTCCTCCCACCCTATATTCCCGCAAGGTCCCTAAGGTCAGCTGAGACAAATCAGCTAATAATTCCAAGAGTAAAAACAAAACACGGTGCAGCAGCTTTCAGTCACGCTGCTGCATGCTCCTGGAACAAACTCCCTGAAGAAATCAAACAGGCCCAAACCCTTAAAATATTTAAATCTAAGCTAAAAACCTTCATGTTTTGCACCAGTTATGATTAAACACAAACACTTCTATCAATGTCTTTTTTCCATTAACTATTGTCTTTTTAAATGTTTTATCTATTTACTTCTTATATTTGCTTTTATTCATTGTAATTTTTATTTTCTTATGCTCCTCTTACTGTATTTTTAAATAATGTATGTAAAGCACTTTGAATTGCCCCTGTTGTATGAAATGTGCTATACAAATAAACTTGCCTTGCCTTGCCATACTGTATAGGGAGGTTAGGAAGGTAACAGGAGGTTAGGAGCACCTATCCAGTGTTTCCTCCAGGATTTTTAACATTAGTGGCGGAGTGGTCGTCTTTCGCTCGCGCATCTATAGACATACTGTATGGAGAGGTTAGAAGCATCTATAGACATACTGTATGGAGAGGTTAGAAGCACCTATAGACATACTGTATGGGGAGGTTAGAAGCACCTATAGACATACTGTATGGAGAGGTTAGAAGCATCTATAGACATACTGTATGAGAGGTTAGAAGCATCTATAGACATAATGTATGGAGAGGTTAGGAGCATCTATAGACATACTGTATGGGGAGGTTAGAAGCACCTATAGACATACTGTATGGGGAGGTTAGAAGCATCTATAGACATACTGTATGGAGAGGTTAGAAGCATCTATAGACATACTGTATGGAGAGGTTAGAAGCATCTATAGACATACTGTATGGAGAGGTTAGAAGCATCTATAGACATACTGTATGGAGAGGTTAGGAGCACCTATAGACATACTGTATGGAGAGGTTAGAAGCACCTATAGACATACTGTATGGAGAGGTTAGAAGCATCTATAGACATACTGTATGGAGAGGTTAGAAGCATCTATAGACATACTGTATGAGAGGTTAGAAGCACCTATAGACATACTGTATGGAGAGGTTAGAAGCATCTATAGACATACTGTATGGAGAGGTTAGAAGCATCTATAGACATACTGTATGGAGAGGTTAGAAGCATCTATAGACATACTGTATGGGGAGGTTAGAAGCACCTATAGACATACTGTATGGAGAGGTTAGAAGCATCTATAGACATACTGTATGGAGAGTAGGGATGTTACGCTCGACGCAGTAGTCACGACACGGCGTCTATCTTCCGACGCAATGTGCGTCGATACAAATGTAACGATGCTTGTGTCAAATTGGCAAAAACCACGTGACTACTCGAAGAAAGATTCGTACGTCACACAAGCACATCTGACGCGTGTGTCAATCATTCCGCAGACGAGGCAGTGTTCCAAGTTTGGTGCTGCATAAAATGACCATGACCATGACCTGACCAGCAGATGGCAGTATAGAACTGCTGTACCACGACCTGACCAGCAGATGGCAGTATAGGCAGTACCATGACCTGACCAGCAGATGGCAGTATGGAGTTGCTGTATCGACTGCATCGATAGATCGACACTTTTTCCGACACAATTGTGTCGAACGTGTCAATTGCGTCGAAAGCTTCGTTTCCCCCATCACTAATGGAGAGGTTAGAAGCACCTATAGACATACTGTATGGAGAGGTTAGAAGCATCTATAGACATACTGTATGGAGAGGTTAGAAGCACCTATAGACATACTGTATGGAGAGGTTAGAAGCATCTATAGACATACTGTATGGGGAGGTTAGAAGCACCTATAGACATACTGTATGGAGAGGTTAGAAGCACCTATAGACATACTGTATGGAGAGGTTAGAAGCATCTATAGACATACTGTATCATGGAGAGGTTAGAAGCATCTATAGACATACTGTATGAGAGGTTAGAAGCACCTATAGACATACTGTATGGAGAGGTTAGAAGCATCTATAGACATACTGTATGGGGAGGTTAGAAGCACCTATAGACATACTGTATGGAGAGGTTAGAAGCATCTATAGACATACTGTATGGAGAGGTTAGAAGCACCTATAGACATACTGTATGGAGAGGTTAGAAGCATCTATAGACATACTGTATGGAGAGGTTAGAAGCATCTATAGACATACTGTATGGAGAGGTTAGAAGCACCTATAGACATACTGTATGGAGAGGTTAGAAGCATCTATAGACATACTGTATGGAGAGGTTAGAAGCATCTATAGACATACTGTATGAGAGGTTAGAAGCATCTATAGACATACTGTATGGGGAGGTTAGAAGCACCTATAGACATACTGTATGGAGAGGTTAGAAGCACCTATAGACATACTGTATGGGGAGGTTAGAAGCACCTATAGACATACTGTATGGGGAGGTTAGAAGCATCTATAGACATACTGTATGGGGAGGTTAGAAGCATCTATAGACATACTGTATGGGGAGGTTAGAAGCATCTATAGACATACTGTATGGAGAGGTTAGAAGCATCTATAGACATACTGTATGGGGAGGTTAGAAGCATCTATAGACATACTGTATGGGGAGGTTAGAATCATCTATAGACATACTGTATGGGGAGGTTAGAAGCACCTATAGACATACTGTATGGAGAGGTTAGAAGCATCTATAGACATACTGTATGGAGAGGTTAGAAGCATCTATAGACATACTGTATGGAGAGGTTAGGAAGGTAACAGGAGGTTAGGAGCACCTATAGACTATCACCTGAAAAACATAACAAGAATGAGAGGTTTCATGTCCAAGCAAGACCTTGAAAAACTCATCCATGCATTTGTTTCGAGTAGACTTGATTATTGTAATGGTCTACTAACAGGCCTATCTAAACTAGCTGTTCGTAAATTGCAGCTCATCCAAAACGCCGCTGCTAGGGTCCTAACAAAAACAAAGAAATTTGAACACATTACACCAATCCTGAGATCCCTGCACTGGCTACCAGTCTCTCAGAGAATTGAATTCAAAATCCTCCTAATTACATACAAATCACAAAATGGTCTTGGACCAAAATACATATCAGATCTCCTCCCACCCTATATTCCCGCAAGGTCCCTAAGGTCAGCTGAGACAAATCAGCTAATAATTCCAAGAGTAAAAACAAAACACGGTGCAGCAGCTTTCAGTCACGCTGCTGCATGCTCCTGGAACAAACTCCCTGAAGAAATCAAACAGGCCCAAACCCTTAAAATATTTAAATCTAAGCTAAAAACCTTCATGTTTTGCACCAGTTATGATTAAACACAAACACTTCTATCAATGTCTTTTTTCAATTAACTATTGTCTTTTTAAATGTTTTATCTATTTACTTCTTATATTTGCTTTTATTCATTGTAATTTTTATTTTCTTATGCTCCTCTTACTGTATTTTTAAATAATGTATGTAAAGCACTTTGAATTGCCCCTGTTGTATGAAATGTGCTATACAAATAAACTTGCCTTGCCTTGCCATACTGTATGGGGAGGTTAGGAAGGTAACAGGAGGTTAGGAGCACCTATCCAGTGTTTCCTCCAGGATTTTTAACATTAGTGGCGGAGTGGTCGTCTTTCGCTCGCGCATCTATAGACATACTGTATGGAGAGGTTAGAAGCATCTATAGACATACTGTATGGAGAGGTTAGAAGCACCTATAGACATACTGTATGGGGAGGTTAGAAGCACCTATAGACATACTGTATGGAGAGGTTAGAAGCATCTATAGACATACTGTATGGAGAGGTTAGAAGCACCTATAGACATACTGTATGGAGAGGTTAGAAGCATCTATAGACATACTGTATCATGGAGAGGTTAGAAGCATCTATAGACATACTGTATGAGAGGTTAGAAGCACCTATAGACATACTGTATGGAGAGGTTAGAAGCATCTATAGACATACTGTATGGAGAGGTTAGAAGCATCTATAGACATACTGTATGGAGAGGTTAGAAGCACCTATAGACATACTGTATGGAGAGGTTAGAAGCATCTATAGACATACTGTATGGGGAGGTTAGAAGCACCTATAGACATACTGTATGGAGAGGTTAGAAGCACCTATAGACATACTGTATGGAGAGGTTAGAAGCATCTATAGACATACTGTATCATGGAGAGGTTAGAAGCATCTATAGACATACTGTATGAGAGGTTAGAAGCACCTATAGACATACTGTATGGAGAGGTTAGAAGCATCTATAGACATACTGTATGGGGAGGTTAGAAGCACCTATAGACATACTGTATGGAGAGGTTAGAAGCATCTATAGACATACTGTATGGAGAGGTTAGAAGCACCTATAGACATACTGTATGGAGAGGTTAGAAGCATCTATAGACATACTGTATGGAGAGGTTAGAAGCATCTATAGACATACTGTATGGAGAGGTTAGAAGCACCTATAGACATACTGTATGGAGAGGTTAGAAGCATCTATAGACATACTGTATGGGGAGGTTAGAAGCACCTATAGACATACTGTATGGAGAGGTTAGAAGCACCTATAGACATACTGTATGGAGAGGTTAGAAGCATCTATAGACATACTGTATCATGGAGAGGTTAGAAGCATCTATAGACATACTGTATGAGAGGTTAGAAGCACCTATAGACATACTGTATGGAGAGGTTAGAAGCATCTATAGACATACTGTATGGAGAGGTTAGAAGCATCTATAGACATACTGTATGGAGAGGTTAGAAGCACCTATAGACATACTGTATGGAGAGGTTAGAAGCATCTATAGACATACTGTATGGGGAGGTTAGAAGCACCTATAGACATACTGTATGGAGAGGTTAGAAGCACCTATAGACATACTGTATGGAGAGGTTAGAAGCATCTATAGACATACTGTATCATGGAGAGGTTAGAAGCATCTATAGACATACTGTATGAGAGGTTAGAAGCACCTATAGACATACTGTATGGAGAGGTTAGAAGCATCTATAGACATACTGTATGGGGAGGTTAGAAGCACCTATAGACATACTGTATGGAGAGGTTAGAAGCATCTATAGACATACTGTATGGAGAGGTTAGAAGCACCTATAGACATACTGTATGGAGAGGTTAGAAGCATCTATAGACATACTGTATGGAGAGGTTAGAAGCATCTATAGACATACTGTATGGAGAGGTTAGAAGCACCTATAGACATACTGTATGGAGAGGTTAGAAGCATCTATAGACATACTGTATGGGGAGGTTAGAAGCACCTATAGACATACTGTATGGAGAGGTTAGAAGCACCTATAGACATACTGTATGGAGAGGTTAGAAGCATCTATAGACATACTGTATGGAGAGGTTAGAAGCATCTATAGACATACTGTATGAGAGGTTAGAAGCATCTATAGACATACTGTATGGGGAGGTTAGAAGCACCTATAGACATACTGTATGGAGAGGTTAGAAGCACCTATAGACATACTGTATGGAGAGGTTAGAAGCACCTATAGACATACTGTATGGAGAGGTTAGAAGCACCTATAGACATACTGTATGGGGAGGTTAGAAGCACCTATAGACATACTGTATGGGGAGGTTAGAAGCATCTATAGACATACTGTATGGGGAGGTTAGAAGCATCTATAGACATACTGTATGGAGAGGTTAGAAGCATCTATAGACATACTGTATGGGGAGGTTAGAAGCATCTATAGACATACTGTATGGGGAGGTTAGAAGCATCTATAGACATACTGTATGGGGAGGTTAGAAGCATCTATAGACATACTGTATGGGGAGGTTAGAAGCACCTATAGACATACTGTATGGAGAGGTTAGAAGCATCTATAGACATACTGTATGGAGAGGTTAGAAGCATCTATAGACATACTGTATGGAGAGGTTAGGAAGGTAACAGGAGGTTAGGAGCACCTATAGACTATCACCTGAAAAACATAACAAGAATGAGAGGTTTCATGTCCAAGCAAGACCTTGAAAAACTCATCCATGCATTTGTTTCGAGTAGACTTGATTATTGTAATGGTCTACTAACAGGCCTATCTAAAGGAGCTGTTCGTAAATTGCAGCTCATCCAAAACGCCGCTGCTAGGGTCCTAACAAAAACAAAGAAATTTGAACACATTACACCAATCCTGAGATCCCTGCACTGGCTACCAGTCTCTCAGAGAATTGAATTCAAAATCCTCCTAATTACATACAAATCACAAAATGGTCTTGGACCAAAATACATATCAGATCTCCTCCCACCCTATATTCCCGCAAGGTCCCTAAGGTCAGCTGAGACAAATCAGCTAATAATTCCAAGAGTAAAAACAAAACACGGTGCAGCAGCTTTCAGTCACGCTGCTGCATGCTCCTGGAACAAACTCCCTGAAGAAATCAAACAGGCCCAAACCCTTAAAATATTTAAATCTAAGCTAAAAACCTTCATGTTTTGCACCAGTTATGATTAAACACAAACACTTCTATCAATGTCTTTTTTCCATTAACTATTGTCTTTTTAAATGTTTTATCTATTTACTTCTTATATTTGCTTTTATTCATTGTAATTTTTATTTTCTTATGCTCCTCTTACTGTATTTTTAAATAATGTATGTAAAGCACTTTGAATTGCCCCTGTTGTATGAAATGTGCTATACAAATAAACTTGCCTTGCCTTGCCATACTGTATAGGGAGGTTAGGAAGGTAACAGGAGGTTAGGAGCACCTATCCAGTGTTTCCTCCAGGATTTTTAACATTAGTGGCGGAGTGGTCGTCTTTCGCTCGCGCATCTATAGACATACTGTATGGAGAGGTTAGAAGCATCTATAGACATACTGTATGGAGAGGTTAGAAGCACCTATAGACATACTGTATGGGGAGGTTAGAAGCACCTATAGACATACTGTATGGAGAGGTTAGAAGCATCTATAGACATACTGTATGAGAGGTTAGAAGCATCTATAGACATAATGTATGGGGAGGTTAGAAGCACCTATAGACATACTGTATGGAGAGGTTAGGAGCATCTATAGACATACTGTATGGAGAGGTTAGGAGCATCTATAGACATACTGTATGGGGAGGTTAGAAGCATCTATAGACATACTGTATGGGGAGGTTAGGAAGGTAACAGGAGGTTAGGAAGGTAACAAACATGTGGCCAGTGGGCGGTGGCTGTTTAATGACCCAGCAGGTAGCTGTATGCCATTACAACAGACTTAAATTTCCGCGTTTATCCCAATGAAAAACAACTGCTCGATCGCTCAGATGTCATGGAGATGATGTGTCCTACTGTCTCCGCCTCATCTTCGCCAGAGGAAACGTCTGCTTCCTCCAGACTAGACGAGTGTGTGACTGAGCATCTTAACCCAGCTGGATTAAACGGCTGAGATATTAACGGTCTTTAAAAAACATGTTATTATTTCAATAGATTTACCTGTAATCGCACATTGAACATCATCGAAGCGATGAGGTAGAGATAAGGGAATCGGATTCGCAGTCGCCACGCCAGATCAAAGAAGATCAACAGAGTCCTGGTCAAGCCTTTGGAGAACACCCCGTAGGTCCGGCCAGCAGACCCCGAGAAACGGAACACGAGATACGACAGACCCGCCATGATTACACGTCAGCTTTAGAAACCAGCTGGACGGCTAGTGACCAACATGTAACCGTGGGGACTTCCATGGTCTGCCACCGCAGGCATTTACACTCGTGTTTTCATCTCGATCAGTCAGATCTGCTCCGCCCAGGCCAACGGGGATCTTCTTCTCCCGTTTTGGTCGCAGTACGGAGCATTAACAGTGTGACACACGGATGTTGCAAATATATGCGCTGACGTCATCAACAACTATATCGATTTCCTCCTTTTACATTTTTATTAATGTATTATTTATTAATTACATGTATTTATTACATTTGTTTATAATTATTTATTTATGTATTTTGTTATTTCTGATCTTTAGAGAATCCCTTAGATCAGAATCACAATTACTTTTATTACATCAATGTACGGGTCAATTGTATGGGTACGAGTAAACTTCTTCACAGATATAGTCATAGATATATTTGATCAGTCCAACAAATGAATGATGTAGTTCATAACTGTGTTGTTGGTTTATTTTAGTGCATTCCTCCGCCCTTACAGCCAAAGAGGGATATAACTGGGCCCCAAAATATAAAAGAAGACACAATTTAAGACACCTCTTTTTGTTCCAGCTCAAACTTCTGTTTATTGTTATACACGACCAGACCACAACTAATTCGTTCCTTGTGAAAACCTACTTGGCAATACATCTGTTTCTGATTCTTAACTTTTATACCACAGATTTGTTGGTGATTTGTTCAATCAGGCCACTCGGTCAGACCCTGGCCCTGCCATGTAGTCAACGTAATTTAATATCTGCGTTTTGAAACAAGATTCAAGACTCATATTTGATAGTTTGACTGATGTGAAATGTGTTGATTTTTAGTCCAGCTAATTGTAGCACATTCGTTTCTGCATTATTTTTTGCGTGCGTGGGCGTCTGGGGCGACCGGAAGTGACTGTCGGGACTAGATCAGAAGGGCACACACACACCGTGGTGTTCTATCGAGAAATCCAACTAGCTCCATTAAGACTTCCGGTTTGGTTTTTCGCCGTTTTCGTGGCTTCAAAATAAAAGAACGAGTTTTGAATGGAAAGTGATCCCAATATTTTTATTTTTGTAATACTTTTTTTCTGAAATAAGGGCAAATTTACCCAACAATTATATGTACGTATATATATATTATATTATATATATTATGTGTATACAATTGACATACATTTACATTGACCAGAAGTAGGTGGGCGGCACTATCGGAGCTCAGAGAACACAGATTTTTTTTTTTTCTTCTCAGGGGTGGTGGCTGCTCTGCTGTCTGTCTGTCTGTCTGTCTGCCTGCTCCTCAACCTCGAGCCGGAGAAAGCGTGGGAATGTAGTTAGACAAAGTTGAGAGTTGAAGTAACATCCCTGGACCAGGACACTGTGACAACCAGTCACATCTAAACCAGCCACAACTTGACCGAATCATTTGAGGACTTTCTTCAGCAGACATTTCAAGTGTGATCAAGTTCGGACAAAGAGAGTGAAAGAGAGAGAGAGAGAGAGAGAGAGAGAGAGAGACAGAGAGATAGAGATAGATAGAGAGAGACAGAGAGAGAGAGAGTGAAAGAGAGAGAGACAGAGAGAGAGGAGCCATGCAGGCCATAAAGTGTGTCGTTGTTGGAGACGGGTAAGTTGGACAAAAGTTTGACTCAAATGCTTTTCAAGACACCCACTCACACTGAGCTGTGTTCGAGAGATGTGATAATCAGCTAAGTTTAGATCAAACCACAACAGTTGAAAGTCAAAGATGTGTGATCAGTGTGTGAAAGTTAGCTTAGCTCACTGCTGGCATGTCCGATGGGCTAGGCTAGGGCAGCTAGCTGGTTGAGACATCCAGCTGAGTCTCTGTATCTGACCCAGCAGCTGTGCCACAGGACGCCTTGACCAACCTTTGATGTGTTTTAAATGTCACCTTTTATTTAAACCAGGAATACAAAACTCATTGAGATTATTATTTTTTTAAATCTCGTTTTTCAAGAGCGTCCTGCCTGGCCAAGACAGGCAACAACAGCACAGCCAGGGGGTTTACATCCATCCATACGACAAACACAGTACAAATCGTGAGCTTAGAATTACAAGGTTCTATCTCAATTTTTGGTCAAAATTGAGTTTTTTTACATAATCTGATCCATTAGGTGTTTATCAATGCCTGTGTGGTGTTATTTTTTAAATGTTTACATTTTTGAGTTAGTAATTCATAAAATACAAAGGTTCCATCTCACAAAACATAATGGAATGTAAAAACTTTGACGCTCAATATCTCTGAACTGCCCTAAACGGAGATAGAACCGTATCATTCTAAGCTCACAATATGCCTATGAGATCAGATCACTGGCCGGGCAGTCAAGTGCCAAACAGAGACATATAAGTCCACGGTACTGAAGTGGGGAAAGGGGCTTTCAGGTGTGCCTGGACAGGACCCTAACCCTAACGCTGGACAGGCACACCTGAAAGCCCCTTTCCCCACTTCAGTACCGTGGACTCACTGGACCAGAGGCACGATCAGAAGGAATAGGTCCTGTGAGCGAAGTCCATAGTTGCCCACACTTTTTTTTATTTTTTTACAGGATGTAGGCTAGTTCCTCAGATAAGTTGAAATCTATTTGATCAGCTTTAAAAAACAAAAACAAAAACTATAGGTTCATCCTAATACTGAACACATCTCAATAGCTCCCATGTGTTGTTGTTGGTGTGGCCGGTTAGTTATGACAGTCCAGGAGTGAAGAGTAGTGTGATAGTTTAGTAAGTATACCAGTAATTTTACATTTCAGGACACAGTATTCGGCAATGTTTATTGTTCAAATCAGCTGGTCCCTCAATCTTGTGTTTGCATCACTGGCTGTGAATGGGTCTCCACTGACTGACCCAGTTTCAGTTTTCTTTCTTTCTTTCTTTTTTTAAATACACGGGTCGGTGGGCTCGGAGGAGATCGGCCCATTAAATCACTGCTAAGCCATAGTTGTGTGTAGTTGAAATGCCCTATTTGACTAATTTCTGCCTAAAATCCAGACCCAAACTAAACTGCTTATAACATTAGAAATATGACGATCGGACGCAAAAGAAGAATGCCATTTGATAGGTAACAACTTGAAGTTGTGTATGGGTATGCTCAGGTCATAGTTCAGAATAACATACTAGTACTACACACAGTAAAGGAAACAATAAGCAGATTAATAAACAAATTAAAGCCGAATTTGGGCCCAAATATGGGCCCGTCTGATTTAAGGGGTATTGTTTATTATTACCATCCCAATTCAATAAGTTAGGTCTAAAGAAAGTGAAAGTTTTGTCATTATTGGAGGGACAAGTTTATTCAGTCATTCTTTCCCGGTTAAATAACCTACGGGGAAAAAACCTTTCTTCAAATAGCCTTAGAAACAGGAACAAAAAAATGTTCCAGGTGTTTACTGGTGTACCCAGAGCCGTATGACAGGAAGTCTGTCATACCACAAACAGGACACACCACAAAGCCAAACCAAGCTGGCCTGGCCTAGTCACCTATCCAGCACAGTTACCGAAACAGTGCCGGGAATAATATATAACCTTTATTTAACCAGGAAAAGTCTCATTGAGATTAAACATCATCTCTTTTTACAAGACCGCCCATCCTGGAGTCACAATGTAAAAGGGACATAATCTGAGCCAGTAATCTGGGCTGGGGGACTCCTGTCTTATAGTAAGACAATGCCGTACACATTTAAATCCTTCCTGCTCACGGCCTGTCTAGCTTCAGGGGTGAGAGGGAGTGCAGCAACAAGATGACTCATCACACTCAACCTGCCTTAGTGTGGCAATAACCTGGTACTTAAGCACCGCCGGTCTAGATGACTGATTCAGCTGCTGATAAGGATTTCGGTGACTGCCTCTACCACTATTGCAATTATGCTGTGTGTGTGTGTGTGTGTGTGTGACGAGGTAGTTTTACATTTTACTGGTCATTTACACAGTATATAGCTACTCCTCAACAACGCAACAATCAGACAACATCAGTATCAGTTAGCTGCCCACTGAAACAGGCCAGTAGGTGTTAAGTCTGTTGAAGGCGATGACACATGCTGGCACGGGGTGTGGTGTGCCTGAACTAGAGGGCAGCCCAGCGGTCGGACCCTGGTTCCACTGGCAGTACCCTACGTTTACATTTTAGCCATTTAGGCAAGACGCCTTTAATCCAAAGCGACTTTACAACAAACAACATCTGTCTTAAGTCAGTGAGTCCTCTGTCCATCAGTCATCATAAGAAAGCGTAGTCTATGCCGAAACCAGGGGCCATTGGCTGTTACAATGCTAGAGGAAGGAGGAATTGCCGTTTATTTTTATTTTTTAATATATATATATATATATATACTGTGTATATATATATATGTTACGGACGGTACATGTGGGAATACGGTACATGTGGGAAAACTAGGGTTAGGAGCTAGGGTGCTAGGTTAGGATTACGGTTGGGGTTATGGGTAGGGGTAGGGTTAGACATGCCAGCATGTACCAAGTCGACGTTTTATGCTGCCATGTCCCCGGAAATGCCGACATAAACCGTTTTCCCACATGTACCGTAACATATGTATATTATAGGGATAAATTCTAGTAGAGCAACAGTAATGTCCGTGTCACTGTGGCGTTACTAATGGATGTAGAGTGGAACAGCGGCTGTCTGGGAGGAGGTCTCGTCCTGACACCCTGGGTGTGGTGGACTCTCTCCACCACAGCAGCAACCATATAAAACCTGGCCTGACGTCATAGACGGACGCAGCGCAGCCCAACGCCGCATAGTTGTCTGATTTATCACATGGGGTAATGCCTCTGTGACTGGGATGTGGACACGCCTAGTTATCAACAGGCCAGCAAGGAAAGAACCCTGAACACTGAACACAGGCTACTGAACACAGACCAGTAAGGCTAGCCCTAACCCTTCTACTGAACAGGCTACTGAACACAGACCAGTAAGGCTAGCTCTAACCCTTCAACAGGCTAGTAAGGCCAGCCCTAACCCTTCAACAGGTTAGTAAGGACAGCCCTAACCCTTCAACAGGCTAGTAAGGACAGCCCTAACCCTTCAACAGGCTAGTAAGGACAGCCTTAACCCTTCAACAGGCTAGTAAGGACAGCCTTAACCCTTCAACAGGCTAGTAAGGACAGCCTTAACCCTTCAACAGGCTAGTAAGGACAGCCTTAACCCTTCAACAGGCTAGTAAGGACAGCCTTAACCCTTCAACAGGCTAGTAAGGACAGCCTTAACCCTTCAACAGGCTAGTAAGGACAGCCCTAACCCTTCAACAGGCTAGTAAGGACAGCCTTAACCCTTCAACAGGCTAGTAAGGACAGCCCTAACCCTTCAACAGGCTAGTAAGGACAGCCTTAACCCTTCAACAGGCTAGTAAGGACAGCCCTAACCCTTCAACAGGCTAGTAAGGCCAGCCCTAACCCTTCAACAGGCTAGTAAGGACAGCCTTAACCCTTCAACAGGCTAGTAAGGACAGCCCTAACCCTTCAACAGGCTAGTAAGGCCAGCCCTAACCCTTCAACAGGCCAGTAAGGCCAGCCCTAACCCTTCAACAGGCTAGTAAGGCCAGCCCTAACCCTTCAACAGGCTAGTAAGGCCAGCCCTAACCCTTCAACAGGCTAGTAAGGCCAGCCCTAACCCTTCAACAGGCTAGTAAGAACAGCCCTAACCCTTCAACAGGCTAGTAAGGACAGCCCTAACCCTTCAACAGGCTAGTAAGGACAGCCCTAACCCTTCAACAGGCTAGTAAGGACAGCCCTAACCCTTCAACAGGCTAGTAAGGACAGCCTTAACCCTTCAACAGGCTAGTAAGGACAGCCTTAACCCTTCAACAGGCTAGTAAGGACAGCCCTAACCCTTCAACAGGCTAGTAAGGACAGCCCTAACCCTTCAACAGGCTAGTAAGGACAGCCTTAACCCTTCAACAGGCTAGTAAGGACAGCCCTAACCCTTCAACAGGCTAGTAAGGACAGCCTTAACCCTTCAACAGGCTAGTAAGGCCAGCCCTAACCCTTCAACAGGCTAGTAAGGACAGCCCTAACCCTTCAACAGGCTAGTAAGGCCAGCCCTAACCCTTCAACAGGCTAGTAAGGCCAGCCCTAACCCTTCAACAGGCTAGTAAGGACAGCCCTAACCCTTCAACAGGCTAGTAAGGCCAGCCCTAACCCTTCAACAGGCCAGTAAGGAAACCCGTTCCTCCACCATTAACATTCTGTAGTCTGCTGTTGTCAACATGCTAATGATGCTGAGGTTGTCCATGCCGCTTCTGGAACGTGTTTCTCAACCTGAACCCCCCAGGCGAAACCACCCCCCCCTCCCCCAGGCCCTTCCTTTACAGGCCTACAAGTGTGACCGACCGTGGCTGTTTGATGATGGGGTCAAAGAAGTGTATGTGTGATGATTTTACCATTGACATAATCTCTCTCTTCTCCTCCCGTGTCTGCAGAGCCGTGGGTAAAACATGTCTGCTGATCAGCTACACCACCAACGCCTTCCCCGGGGAGTACATCCCCACCGTGTGAGTACCACCACCAGCCTGGGGGGGGGGGGGGAGTGTGTGTGTATCACTAGTACTGGGGGGGGGGAGTACCACCACAGCCTGGGGTTGGGGGGGCATGTGAATACCAGGACAGCCCGGGACAGGGACGGGGACATAGGAGTACCTCCACAGCCTGGGGGTTGGGGGGCATAGGAATACCAGGACAGCCCGGGGGTGGGGGTGGACAGGGGGACAACCCGGGACAGGGACAGGGACATAGGAGTACCACTACAGCCTGGGGGTGGGGGGGCATGGGGATGCCAGGACAGCCCGGGGGTGGGGGTGGGGGTGGGGGGGGACAGGGGGACAACCCGGGACAGGGACAGGGACATAGGAGTACCACTACAGCGTGGGGGTGGGGGGGCATGGGGATGCCAGGACAGCCCGGGGGTGGGGGTGGGGGTGGACAGGGGGACAACCCGGGACAGGGACAGGGACATAGGAGTACCACTACAGCCCGGGGGTTGGGGGGGCATGGGGATGCCAGGACAGCCCGGGGGTGGTGGGGGGGGGACAGCGGGACAACCCGGGACAGGGACAGGGACATAGGAGTACCAGGACAGTGGGGGGGGGGGGGGGGGGGGGCAGGGGAGAACCTGACAGGAACCACCTAGGGCTAAACAGGTGCACAACTGCCCACACCTGTCCTGTCTGCCCTCCCCCCCCTCCCCTCCCCTCCTATCATTATGCAGCCTGGGCAGGGCAGGCAGCTCCACATGCTTGGCTTTAATTGAATTTGAAAGGGCCGAACAACGGCGGGCCTTGTCTGCCTGCAGATGTCGTTGTCGTGGTGACGGGTGTCCACTGACCCTGTGGTGTGAACTGGTTTCACTGACCCTGTGGTGTGAACTGGTTTCAGGGCAGGAACCGGTTTGAGAAACAAGCCACAAGCTTCCTGGCTGGTGATAAGCGAGAGGGACTGGACCCTCGGTCACTGAAGGATGTAGATTTACACTTTAGTGACCAAGTGCACGCCCTCCTCACCCAGAATCACATACAACATTCAAGTACATTCACAATAACATTCACCCAAAGTAAGCAAGACACCTCATAATCATCATAAGACTTTCTATAACAGAAAGTGTAATATAAATTATTATTATTAGTAGTAGTAGTAGTATTATAGTTGCCCCGTGGCAAAGATTGCACCTATTATTTATTCATTATAGTTATGACACAAAAACACAATACAAGGAGAAACAAAAGGTTAGCTAATGGATGATGGGCTGCACTTATATAGCGCCTTATTCCAAAGCGCTTTACAACGGCCTCTCATTCACCCATACACACACACATTCACACACCAGTGGCGGCAAGCTACCATGCAAGCCGCCCGCTCATTGGGAGCAATCGGGGTTCACGGACACCTCGACACGTGGCCAGCCAGGGATCGAACCGTGCGATCATTAGAGAAGTATCAAAACGTAGAATATGGATGTTGGAATGTCAATAAAGACATTTCTTTGTTATTTGTATTCTCTCGTGAGAGTAGCAGTGGTAGAGATGGTTCTTCTCCAGCCCTTCAGGGGGCGGGTTCCCAGACCTTCAGCCTAGTCCAGGATCAGGTCACACTCACCATGGAAGATCTCCATTGAGGATGCTATTTAGTCTAGGACTAAACGAGGACTCAAGCCTTGTCTGTGGAACCGGCCCGATATCTAGCCGAACGGACTGCGTTTGTCTGCTCTACTCTGCGTTTTAGATTTTACATTTTAACCATTTAGCAGACGCTTTTATCCAAGGTGACTTACAATTAGAGATTACATTACAGATTACAGGGACAGTCTCCCTGGAGTAACTGAGGGCTATGTGCCTTACTCAAAGGGCACTTGTGGTGTTCCCAGGTGGGACTTGAGCCCATGACCTTCTGATCACCAGTCCAACTCACTATGCCATAGGCCACCACTACCCTACTCTCTACAGTTGAGCATCATGCCTATACACACACGCACATACACAGACACACACAGACATACACAGACACACACAGACATACACAGACACACACTCACTCACTCACTCACTCACTCACACACATACACACACACACATGGACACAGACACACAAGGACTCACTCACTCATTGCTCTCTCTCTCTCTCTCTCCCCTCGCAGGTTCGACAACTACTCTGCCAACGTGATGGTGGATGGTAAGCCAGTGAACTTGGGGCTCTGGGACACAGCAGGCCAGGAGGACTACGACAGGCTCCGCCCCCTCTCCTACCCCCAGACGGTGAGGCTGCCCACGGCCGTCTTATTCCTTCTTTTACACGGTCCTCTGTGGCGCTAACAACGCTTAGGTTGTGGGTTCGATTCCCGCCCGGGACCATGTATACTGAAAAATGTATGCACTCAACTGCAATGTAATGTAGTTACTATGGGTGGGACGATTAGAAAATGTCATGTCACGATTATCGTGGGCAAAATAATCGCGATCCACGATATTATCGCGAGAATTAAAAGATTTTTTTATTTTTTATTTTTTTAATGCCAATAAAACACACTGTAATCACTTTAACTTAGATTTTGTTGTATTTTTAGGACATTTTAAATCAGTAATTCAAATTCAGATTCTAGTGGCACATAATGTGGTATATGAGGTCAAAATCCTAAGTATGACAAAAATGGCTCAAATAGCCCCAGCCCTCTAAGGGTTAAGAAAGAGCAATTCCTTTTCGGCCAATCAGCACCTTTCATTAACGTACACAAGGAAGTTTAAAGAACGCACTCCCAGTGTTTCCAGAGCCCCTTGGCGACTTAATTAGTCAAAAGCGACCAGCGACAAATCTAACTTCCTTTTCTGGTCATTTGGGGAATTATTGTAAAGCATCTAACATATCCCGTATTCCACGGTTCACGTTACAACCGAGCTCAGGAGAGACGAGTAGGGATACAGTCTAGGGCTGCCACGATTAGTCGACTAGTCGCGACGACGTCGATTACCAAAATCGGCGCCGACATATTTGGTAATCGACGTCGTCGCATGTTTTTTTGGAGCTGAAATAAAATATATATATTTTTTTTTTTTCAAATCAATGACAATAAAGACCATTCATTTCATTCGATAAGCATTCGTTTTTCTTCCCTGAAGCTGCCACTGGCTAGCGTCTCCCAGTGTCTTTGATGTACATGCGCAGTGTCGGTCATCCGGGGCACACGTGACTTCCCCGGAAAAACAAACAGAGAAATGTCTTCCTGTCCTCGTACCTCTAAAGTGTGGGAGCATTTCAACCACAACGTTGAAAAAAAGTTGCAAAGTTGAACTCGCTTATCATGGCAGCACGTCTATGATGCGCGAGCATCTAAAAAGGAAGCACGTTGTGGCAGATGACGAGGAAGACGATGGCTCGTCTCGGTAAGCTAGTTAGCTTGTTATTGGCTAACGATATCGTTACGTTAAAAGCCTTCTTACATTATTTTACGTTATGTGCTGTAACGTTGTCATCAAAGCGATACGATCAAATAGCAAAAAAAATTGTCTTAACGTTACAGTGCTAAGAAGGCGCGTTCTACTATGAGATGAGTGAAGCAAAGCAAAACTTTTGTACTCTGTACAAGTATTTATTTTTGTTTTTGTATTCTTTTGGTTGCCTAGTGCCTAGCCTACCTCATTTTACTCAGCAGTTTGCACTCTCTACTACTCTTTACATTACATTACATGCAAGTGATGCCAGAAATAAATCTGCAAAGTTCATTAAAATATCTATTTTTGAGTGAACAATCATTTTAATTGTCTTTATTTTTAGTTAGCACATGCCTACAACAACAACTAACAACTTCAAGCTAAATTTAGAAGCTGATTTAGAAGATGATAGCTAAATAAGAGCGATTGAGTAATTGTGCGATAAGCTGTAATTTATGATCCGATTAGTCGACTAATCGTTAAAATAATCGGTGACTAGTCGACTGAAAATAATCGTTTGTGGCAGCCCTAATACAGTCTATGGCGAGCGAGGGTTGCCGTCTCCTCTCTCCCTCAACACTCACTCCCGCGGCCAGTCTGATAGCAGCCGCGGGGAGCGTGCCGTTGTGCGCGCGGCTCATGTGAGGAATTGCAATTATATTACAGTAACAGTCGCTAACTTAGTCTAAAGTAATGTAGACTAGGCTGAAAAATAGCGCCAGACATTTGTTAAACACAGTTTATTCATAACATACGATTATGACGATTATTCAAATAATTAAAATTCTCCACGATTAAGTTATCGCGGGTGTTTTTATCGCGATTAACGATAAAAACGATAATCGTCCCATCCCTAGTAGTTACATCCAAATGGAAATCCAAAATGCAGCAGCGAGAGCTTTAACCAAAACAAGCAGAAGAGCTCATATAACTCCTATTTTAGAGACTCTACACTGGCTTCCTGTTAAGTTCAGAATAGATTTCAAGATCCTTCTGCTTCTTTATAAAGCTCTCACTGGCACAGCACCAGAATATCTGAAAGACCTTTTGCTAGCATATCAGCCCAATAGAGCTCTCAGGTCTTTTGCTAGCATATCAGCCCAATAGAGCTCTCAGGTCTTCTGACGCTGGTTTTCTCTGTGTACCACATGTACAAAAGAAGAGATCTGGTGAGGCCGCATTCTCATTTTATGCACCCAGATTGTGGAATGCACTGCCAGTTTACATTAGGGATGCAACCTCAGCAAATATGTTCAAGTCAAGACTAAAAACCCATCTTTTTAATATTGCCTTTAAATGACAAAATAATTAAATTATGATTTATATAATGATTAAAGCACTGAGCTGCAACGTTTGCAGGAAAAGCGCTATACAAATAAAGGTTATTATTATTATTGCTATTTTAGTCATTTAGCCTAGCAGGCTTTTATGGAGAGTACGTTAAAGGAGAATTACCCTAATCTTCTAGAAGGTTAAAGTGCCTGAAGCATCACAGTGATAGAGAGGGAAGGAAGCTATTGTTTGTTTTTGTCTGCAAAAGTACAGTTTATAAATATTACACGTCATCAGTGCTTTTTTTTTCTGTTCTTTTTTCATATTTTACACATATAGAGTGCTTTGAGTCCTTGAAAGGGCTATACAAATTACATGTATTATTATTATTATTATTATTATTATTATGCTGCATTGATGTTTGAATGGAGATGTCTGAGATGTGATGCCTTGTCTTAGAATGAGGAAGCTGAAGAGACAGACCGTGTGTTCCAAGAAGGAAGTGACTTTCACAGACTGAGTGTAATATTCTCTCTCTCCCTCCTTTCTTCTCCAGGATGTGTTCCTGATTTGCTTCTCCCTTGTGAGTCCCGCCTCGTTTGAAAACGTCCGTGCCAAGGTGAGTGTTCCAGAGGCCACAATGACCGTCAGAAATCACTGCATTTAAGTGATTTAGCAGAAGCTTTCTCCCCCCAAAGCGACTTAGGATGAGTACACGTGTCTGAGGAGGGGAGTCAGCTGTACAGTCATCATGTATAAAACCTGGGAGGAGTGCCATTGGCAGTCACAGTGCTAGAGGTTTTATTTTATTTATTGATTTTTTGTGATTATGTAGGGTGTTAGGGGGTGGTATAATGTAGGGTGTTAGGTGGTAATGTAGGGTGTTAGGTGGTGGTTGTGATGGCTATCATGTCTATCAAATTAGCCATCGTCCTGGCATGAGTGGGTGTTGGTTCCAACGCACCTTTTTGTTTGTAGTTCCTCCGTTTGCAACAAAGACTCTGGACCTTTCCATGAATTGAAGTGGTCTTAAAATCCAAAGTCCAAATAAAAGTAACAAACGAAAGTAATATATGTTGGTGTGGTGTGGTATGCGTGTGTAAATGTTTGTTTGTATGTGTGTCACTTCTGGGTGGGGCCTATCCCCGATCGGAATTCAAAAGCAAAGTTATCAAACAAAACTTGTATCAAACAAAACAATAAATATTTTCTAATGTGGTGGTTTATCGTGATGGTTGAAAAACTGTGTCGCACCCTCACGTGTCAGGACTCATCAAGCCCAAGCAAGGAGAGATCACTTCCTTATATCAATTATGTCCTTAGATTGGGCGACACCCATTTTCAAAATAAAAGTCTTTATGGGCCAAAGTACCACTTTCAAAATACCATTCAAGTGGCTTTTCATAAATAATAATATAAAGCTTTTTTGGCTCCAACAGTGGTATTGTAGGGTGTTAGGTGGTGGTAATGTAGGGTGTTAGGTGGTGGTAATGTAGGGTGTTGGTTAATGTGTGACAGTTGGTAATGTGTGACAGTGGGTAATGTGTGACAGTTGGTAATGTGTGACAGTTGGTAATGTGTGACAGTTGGTAATGTGTGACAGTTGGTAATATGTGACAGTGGGTAATGTGTGACGGTAATGTGACAGTTGGTAATGTGTGACAGTTGGTAATGTGTGACAGTTGGTAATGTGTGACAGTTGGTAATGTGTGACAGTGGGTAATGTGTGACAGTTGGTAATGTGTGACAGTGGGTAATGTGTGACAGTTATGTGTGACAGTTGTTAATGTGTGACAGTTGGTAATGTGTGACAGCTGGTAATGTGTGACAGTGGGTAATATGTGACAGTGGGTAATATGTGACAGTGGGTAATGTGTGACAGTTGGTCATGTGTGACAGTTGGTAATGTGACAGTTGGTAATGTGTGACAGTTGGTAATGTGAGACAGTTGGTAATGTGTGACAGTTGGTAATGTGTGACAGTGGGTAATGTGAGACAGTTGGTAATGTGTGACAGTTATGTGTGACAGTTGGTAATGTGTGACAGTTGGTAATGTGTGACAGTTGGTAATGTGTGACAGTTGGTAATGTGACAGTTGGTAATGTGTGACAGTTGGTCATGTGAGACAGTTGGTCATGTGTGACAGTTGGCCATGTGACAGTTGGTCATGTGACAGTTATGTGTGACAGTTGGTCATGTGTGACAGTTGGTAATGTGTGACAGTGGGTAATATGTGACAGTGGGTAATATGTGACAGTGGGTAATGTGTGACAGTTGGTAATGTGTGACAGTGGGTAATGTGTGACAGTTGGTCATGTGTGACAGTTGGTAATGTGACAGTTGGTAATGTGTGACAGTTGGTAATGTGTGACAGTTGGTAATGTGTGACAGCTGGTAATGTGTGACAGTTGGTAATGTGACAGTGGGTAATGTGAGACAGTTGGTAATATGTGACAGTGGGTAATATGTGACAGTGGGTAATGTGTGACAGTTGGTAATGTGTGACAGTGGGTAATGTGTGACAGTTGGTAATGTGTGACAGTTGGTAATGTGACAGTTGGTAATGTGTGACAGTTGGTAATGTGTGACAGTTGGTAATGTGTGACAGTTGGTAATGTGTGACAGTGGGTAATGTGTGACAGTTGGTAATGTGTGACAGTTGGTAATGTGTGACAGTTGGTAATGTGTGACAGTTGGTAATGTGTGACAGTTGGTAATGTGTGACAGTTATATGTGACAGTTGGTAATGTGTGACGGTAATGTGTGACAGTTGGTAATGTGTGACAGTTGGTAATGTGTGACAGTTGGTAATGTGTGACAGTTGGTAATGTGTGACAGTGGGTAATATGTGACAGTTGGTAATGTGTGACAGTTGGTAATGTGTGACAGTTATATGTGACAGTTGGTAATGTGAGACAGTGGGTAATGTGTGACAGTGGGTAATGTGTGACAGTGGGTAATGTGTGACAGTGGGTAATATGTGACAGTTGGTAATGTGTGACAGTTGGTAATGTGTGACAGTTGGTAATGTGACAGTTGGTAATGTGTGACAGTTGGTAATGTGTGACAGTTGGTAATGTGTGACAGTTGGTAATGTGTGACAGTTGGTAATGTGTGACAGTTGGTAATGTGTGACAGTGGGTAATGTGTGACAGTGGGTAATGTGTGACAGTTGGTAATGTGTGACAGTTGGTAATGTGACAGTTGGTAATGTGACAGTTGGTAATGTGAGACAGTTGGTAATGTGTGACAGTTGGTAATGTGTGACAGTTGGTAATGTGTGACAGTTGGTAATGTGAGACAGTTGGTAATGTGTGACAGCTGGTAATGTGTGACAGTTGGTAATGTGACAGTTGGTAATGTGTGACAGTTGGTAATGTGTGACAGTGGGTAATGTGTGACAGTTGGTAATGTGTGACAGTTGGTAATGTGTGACAGTTGGTAATGTGACAGTTGGTCATGTGAGACAGTTGGTCATGTGTGACAGTTGGCCATGTGACAGTTGGTCATGTGACAGTTATGTGTGACAGTTGGTCATGTGTGACAGTTGGTAATGTGTGACAGTTGGTAATGTGACAGTTGGTCATGTGTGACAGTTGGCCATGTGACAGTTGGTCATGTGACAGTTATGTGTGACAGTTGGTCATGTGTGACAGTAACGTGGTTTGAGTGAGTGTGGTGTCACCGGTGGGCTGATGAGAACCCTGTCTCTGCAGTGGTACCCCGAGGTCCGGCACCACTGTCCCAACACCCCCATCATCCTGGTGGGCACCAAGCTGGACCTGAGGGACGACAAGGACACCATCGAGAAGCTGAAGGAGAAGAAGCTCACGCCCATCACCTACCCCCAGGGCCTGGCCATGGCCAAGGAGATCGGTACGTCTGTCAGCCACGTACACTCATTATCAGACGAGATTAGATTCAAGAGACAATTACACATTGCACAACGAAATGTATTTTCGTTTTTGTTTGCTCTAGGCACAGGGGTCAACACATTCACAAAATTGTAGCACAATACAATGTTTAGTACTAACAGGCCTCTCTCTCCTGTCCTCTCCCACCCCCTCCCTCCCTCCCTCCTCCTCCCCTCCTCCCTCCCTCCCTCCTCCTCCCCCCCTCCCTCCCTCCCCTCCCTCCCTCACCTCCCTCCCTTCCCTCCCCTCCCTCCCCTCCCCTCCCCTCCCTCCCTCCCCTCCTCCCTCCCTCCTCCTCCCCTCCTCCCTCCCTCCCCTCCCTCCCTCCCTCCCTCCTCCCCTCCTCCTTCCCTCCTCCTTCCCTCCTCTCCTCCCTCCCTCCCTCCTCCTCCCCTCCCCTCCCCTCCCCCCCTCCCCTCCCCTCCCCCCCTCCCCTCCCCTCCCCTCCTCAGGTGCGGTGAAGTACCTGGAGTGTTCGGCCCTGACCCAGCGCGGTCTCAAGACGGTGTTTGACGAGGCCATCCGGGCGGTCCTCTGCCCCCCTCCCGTCAAGAAGAGGAGGAGGAAGTGCTCCCTGCTCTAAGACTCCACAGACAGGAAGTGCCAGGACGTGGGTGCCGACAGAGGGGGCGGAGTTTGTTGGGGGGAGGGGGGAGAGATACACAGGAAACACTAGACACAAAAACATTTGACTTCAGAATTCTTTCCTTCCTTTTGCAGTAGCGACAGTTCCACTTACAAACTGTTCCCGTGTAAAAGAAAAATGCAGTTTAGGAATCTTATCCATAGGTGGTGTAGGAATGGGTTGAGATGATGATGATGATGATGATGATGATGATGATGATAATAATCATGATATCCCCAGTCCTTTCCTCTTACACACACACACAGAGAGAGAGAGAGAGAGAGAGAGAGAGAGAGAGAGAGAGAGAGAGGACATAACAAATTCCTGAGGCCTTCAAAAAAAAAAAATGCATTAGAAATTCTGTGAAAAGGATCATCGTGGAATGTTGTTGTTTTTTATTATTGTTTGTCCACTGGCAGTCCATACGGTTTGTTTACAAGTCACAGAGTTGTTTGGAGTGGAGAGCAGAGACGTTGCCAAAAACGCAGACCGCAGATATTAGCGGTCGTACAGCTACAACACTACAAACCCTCTGCCGTCGTCTGAGGTTTACATCTTTTTAAACGTACAGCTAATAACTCCGCGGACGCTCGCTAGTCGTTCGCAGTTAGCGTGCGGGGGGGGGGGGGGGGGGGGGGGCGGGGCGGGGCGGTGTCTGTGTGTAACCACACTTTGAAATGAAGAAGAACTCACCAAGTCAACTGAGATGATGTCAGCCGAGGTTTTTATTGTCGCCTCAGAATACTCAATGTACCATAATCTTATTTTTTTTCCTTTTTCTTTTTCTTTTGTTTACTAACAACGTCGACATCTTCGGCTCAATTCCTGGTTTTAGTGACCCGCAAGCGTCTGTCCGCGGAGGCTGGCGTGGTCGTCGTGGTCGTCGTATGGTTGCAGATAGAGAACGGGTGTGGCTGACAGACCGTTGGTCCTTTCCATGAGAGGGGGAGAGGTCCACGTCTGCTCGCTACGTTTCTTAACTATCCATGTTTAACTACCAATGGTGCTTTTTATCGATTGGGAGGGTAAAAAACATCTGCTTTGCTCCTTCAGTATTCCACAGGAGAGCTTCCCGCTCGCCGCCTCGCACCCCCCCGGTGTTTGTTGGACCTGTCAGTCAAAGATGTCATCATGTCCCGCCTCCTTTCATATCCCCATACACCCCCCCCCCACACACACACACACACACAAACCCCCCCCTTACTACAATACCTTGCCAGTACTGTAAGAATTGTCAGAACTGAGTTGTTGCTTGAGATTTTTTGCAACTTTGGATGATGAAGAGATTGGGGTGTTGGGAGTGTCTGGGGAGGAGGGGGAGGGGGAGGAGGAGGAGGAGAGGAGGAGAGGAGGAGAGGAGGAGAGGAGTCCCTGGGCGTTCACCAACACCTTCATACAGATGTTTATTTCTATGTTCTACTTTTTTTTTTTTTTTTGTGAATAGCACATTCGATATCACGGTAGAACCACTACTGGGGAAAGCAATGTCACTAAGGAGTTATGTCAGAGAAATAATTATATAACGGTAACAGAAGCTACTGTCAGTAACGTTGTAGTATATATATATATATATATATATATATATATATATATATATACACACTCATCCTTTGTTATAATCCTATGAATTGGCTATTTTGTATCATTCTTTTTTTTCTTTTCTTTTCTTTTTTTCACTTAAGTTGCATCACTCACTGTATTTTACGACTAACACTATGAATGATATCTTGTTTATTACCTCCTACTACAAATCATTGTTAACTCTACTACCGTAATCTCCCTAAAAGTCTAGCTTTTTGTAATTAATGCTGCCATAGCGGCATGGAAATGTGCAACATATACTGAAGAGTCAGACTTAGGATCGCTACATTTATATATTTTTTGCGTATTTACTTTTATGTATTTGAACTACTAGATCAGGAGTTACGTACATGATTATGACATCACTGTTGTGTTCAAGCATCAAGCTTGCGCTCCAACTCTAAGCCAATGTTGTGACCCTTTGGTTTCATGGATATAAAGCTATTGTCACTTTTTGTTTTTGAGAAAGCCAATAAATTTGAATTAAATGAATACTGTGCGTGTATAGTGTGTGACTGTGGCCTTTCTCACTGCGTACGTGTAGCTCTCCAGGCCTGTGTTTACACAAGAGACCTGTGTTCCATCCCTCCTTTAACTCCTTCAGTGCCCAGGGAGAATAAAGTCGCTAGGGTTAGGGCTGGAGCTCGGGTTAAGGCTGGAGCTAGGGTTAGGGCTGGAGCTAGGGTTAGGCCTGGAGCTAGGGTTAGGCCTGGAGCTAGGGTTAAGGCTGGAGCTAGGGTTAGGGCTGGAGCTAGGGTTAAGGCTGGAGCTAGGGTTAGGGCTGGAGCTAGGGTTAAGGCTGGAGCTAGGGTTAGTGCTGGAGCTAGGGTTAGGCCTGGAGCTAGGGTTAGGTCTGGAGCTAGGGTTAGCCCTGGAGCTAGGGTTAGGACTGGAGCTAGGGTTAGGCCTGGAGCTAGGGTTAGCCCTGGAGCTAGGGTTAGGACTGGAGCTAGGGTTAGGACTGGAGCTAGGGTTAGGCCTGGAGCTAGGGTTAGGTCTGGAGCTAGGGTTAGGACTGGAGCTAGGATTAGGCCTGGAGCTAGGGTTAGGACTGGAGCTAGGGTTAGGCCTGGAGCTAGGGTTAGGACTGGAGCTAGGGTTAGGACTGGAGCTAGGGTTAGGCCTGGAGCTAGGGTTAGGACTGGAGCTAGGGTTAGTGCTGGAGCTAGAGTTAGGACTGGAGCTAGGGTTAGGCCTGGAGCTAGGGTTAGGACTGGAGCTAGGGTTAGGCCTGGAGCTAGGGTTAGGCCTGGAGCTAGGGTTAGCCCTGGAGCTAGGGTTAGCCCTGGAGCTAGGGTTAGGTCTGGAGCTAGGGTTAGGTCTGGAGCTAGGGTTAGGACTGGAGCTAGGGTTAGGCCTGGAGCTAGGGTTAGCCCTGGAGCTAGGGTTAGGTCTGGAGCTAGGGTTAGGACTGGAGCTAGGATTAGGCCTGGAGCTAGGGTTAGGACTGGAGCTAGGGTTAGGCCTGGAGCTAGGGTTAGGACTGGAGCTAGGGTTAGGACTGGAGCTAGGGTTAGGCCTGGAGCTAGGGTTAGGACTGGAGCTAGGGTTAGTGCTGGAGCTAGAGTTAGGACTGGAGCTAGGGTTAGGCCTGGAGCTAGGGTTAGGACTGGAGCTAGGGTTAGGTCTGGAGCTTGGGTTAGTGCTGGAGCTAGGGTTAGGTCTGGAGCTAGGGTTAGGGCTAGGGCTGGAGCTCCCAGTTTCTGCACCATCTCTCTTGTGAAGAATAGTGGTAGCTGTATCAAGTTATGGGTATATTTGTCACTGGCAGGGACTGAGGAGTTTGTCAGGATCAAGAGAAAATTATTCAATTTGAGAGTTGGTAGTGACATCCTAATCTACACAGCGTGTAATTGATTCCTATGCAAATCAGAGGCCCGATAAAAACAAAGTTATTGATTCCAAAATGACATTAACTATTATCCTTGCATTAATGTTTATTTTGGTCCCTTATACAATTCATAATACAGATATTAAAAATGTACACAGTCACAATGTGTAACACCAGGACCAAAAAGGTGTAGGCTGAAGCCATGGCTTATTGCGCCTACCCTTGTTACATGTATGGTTTTTTTTTTTTTTCCAACTTACTGAGTGATTTGTTGATGTCATTTTTGGCCCTTTTTTTTTGCAAATGTTATGCACATGGTGTATATCTGACATGCATGCTGTATTCTGTCTGTTGGGGTGACTATCACTGACTGCTGACATTTGATACTAACACATAATTAAAAGTAGGATACCTTCAGTGTTTGTGGCAAAAACGTGGTCATAAATCCAGAAAAACTATTATTTGACAGTCATTTGTTTTATTTGAAGAGGTGGCACTGTAGTTCACATAAATCAGCAGGTATTTTTGTAGTTGCATTATGCAATGGTAACTACACAATAAGAACAGACATTATCACAAATAGTAGAAAGTGCTTCAAAATTAAGTACTAACAATATACGTACAGTATGTGTGTATATGTATATGCCATAAAAAGAGACACTGGACATGAATTTCAACTAGTTACCTTTATTAAAGATAAGTAAACCTGATTCACGGTCTTATTTTACACAATTGGCATTTCCTCAACCCACAAGGTTTTACTTTGTACAATTGTCAAAAAGAAAACTCTTTTTAAATCATAACCTCTTTCAAATGGAAGGCAATAAATTACATTTATCACAAGTTCATTTAGGCACCCATGAGCACATCTCTGAGAGGTTCCTCTGTGGCCATGTTCCAATAGTCAGTCAGCCAGCCAGTCAGTCAGTCAGCCAGTCAGTCAGCCAGTCAGTTAGTCAGTCAGCCAGTCAGTCAGCCAGTCAGTTAGTCAGTCAGCCAGTCAGCCAGTCAGCCAGTCAGCCAGTCAGCCAGTCAGCCAGTCAGCCAGTCAGCCAGCCAGCCAGTCAGCCAGCCAGCCAGCCAGCCAGTCAGCCAGCCAGTCAGCCAGTCAGCCAGCCAGCCAGTCCAGGACAATCAGGTTTCAACACATCGTAATAACGTTCCAGAAGTCGTGGGTATACTAGAAAGAGAGAGAATTCTTTTTTAGTAACCACACAATTACCCAGCATGCATTAAATCAACTTATTCAAGAGTGTTCGGCTGTCTTCTAAAAAGTGCTCTTGCACTCTCTCTAGAGCGTATACCAAGTACAGAGATGCTCTAAATAGAGCGCAAGAACGCACGATGAAACACAGCTTCGGTTTATAACCAGTCTTACCATTCTACGAGCTCTGCGCCAACGATGTCGTGGACGTGGTACTTCATTTCAAATTTAACCTGCGCCGTCGTGCGTCTGCCCTCCAGCTCGGTCTTTAAGACTTCGTTATATTTGGACTTCTTGACCATGCCGAGCACTGCTTTACGACCTGAGGCGGGAGGAAGGAGGGAGGGAGGGAGGAAAAACAAACAACAAGTCAATTACCAGAGCCGTGCTAATTAGCCACTTTCCTGAGGAAAATCAAGAGTTGTTTAAGTCATTTGGACAGCAGACCGCCTCCAGTAGTTTGTCAGTTTGTCAACTCACCAACTGTCATTTGAAGAATTTCCGGAACACTCACCACCTAGAGTGCTCTATGTGTTCTATGTGGTGTTTACCTAGCAACAACACTCTGATTGGCTTCTACACAATTAAGCACCATCATTTAAGCATTTTTTTGTGAAAAACGTCACCTGTGGTCTGTGGTCACTCTATAACGTTGACGACTTTATTCACCCTCGGTACTGAATGAGTTAAGGGCTAAGTAAATAATAATAATAATACATTAGACTTATATAGCACTTTTCTAGACACTCAAAGACGCTTCAGTGTTAGTGTGTGAGAGGCTCCTACCCTGTATGATGTACTGGGTTCAGTGTGAGTGTGTGAGAGGCTCCTACCCTGTATGACGTACTGGGTTCAGTGTGAGTGTGTGAGAGGCTCCTACCCTGTATGAGGTATTTGGTAAATTTGCCAGAGTTGGGGATGGAGAGCCACCAACTGCCAGCGTCTCTCACGGTCAGAACCCCCGACTTCACAAGCTGCCTGGGGGGGAGAGAGGGAGGAGTCCACATTAGCAACGGTAGAAAACAGTGGGTGGGGAGGGAGAGGGAAAGATAGAGAGACAGGCAGGCAGGCAGACAGACAGACAGGCAGATAGATACATAGATAGATAGATAGATAGATAGACAGATAGACAGACAGGTACTTGATTGATCCCCAGGGGGAATGACAGAGGAGTCATTATTAGCAGTGATAGAAAAATGGTAGAAAATAGGAATGCATATAAACAAATCTTACATTCAAAGGATACAACACAGGGCATTATTTGCCACCTCTGTCCAACACAATAATGTAGTTTGTAAAAAAACAAACAAAACAAAAAAGACACAGTCACAATGTATCTATTCACACAAGGGCTCTGACACACAGAGAAGCAAACGCTGCATGCACAAAGCGGAGAGGCCTTCACTGGTTCACTGCTCCATACGTTATCTCTGAGTCTGTGAAGCGGAAGTCCTTCAGCATCAGGTCTTTGTTGAAGCTCAGGGCGGTGCGCGAGGGCAGCGCTTTCTCCAGGAACTTCTCCACGGCGGCCAGGGTCTCCCTGCCCTCCTCCCCGGCCAGGACCTTGGCCTTGTAGTCCGCAGCGAACACCAGGCCGAAGGCGTCCGAGTCGAAGCCTAGCTGGAACATCAGGAGCTCGCCCCGTTCTCTCAGTTCATTCTGAAAGAAACGCGTTCAAAAAACAACGACATCTCGTGAGCTTAGAATTACAAGGTTCTATCTCCGTTTAGGGTAGTTCAGAGATATTGAGTGTCAAAGTTTTTACATTCCATTATGTTTTGTGAGATGGAACCTTTGTATTTTATTACCGTAATTACTAACTGAAACATTTCAACATTTTAAAAATAACACCACACAGGCATTAATAAACACTTAATGGATCAGATTATGTAAAAAAACTCAATTTTGACAAAAATGGAGATAGAACCTTATAATTCTAACGTCACAATCTGAGGTCCGCTTAGTGGTGTATCGTTATCACAGAGACTGCCAATGGCCCCGGGCCTGAGCTGGATTATTCTTCCTGCTACGACTGGTGGATTGATGATTCACTTGCTTAGTCAAATGTATTGAGTGTAAGTCGCTTTGGACTAAGGAGTCTGCTAAATGCCAAAAATTTGAAAAATGTAAAATGCAAAATGCCAAAAATGTAATGTAAATGCGTAGCGCACTAACGCGCATACCGCACAATCGCAAGGTCCCTGGTTTGATTCCGGCCACCGACATATCCTGCATGTCACCCCTCCTCTCTCTCACCCATCCTTCCTGTCAGTCTCTACTGTCTCTATCTTCCTCTCTCACCCATCCTTCCTGTCAATCTCTGTCTCTATCCTCCTCTCTCTCACCCATCCTTCCTGTCAATCTCTACTGTCTCTATCCTCCTCTCTCTCACCCATCCTTCCTGTCAATCTCTACTGTATCTATCCTCCTCTCTCTCACCCATCCTTCCTGTCAATCTCTACTGTCTCTATCCTCCTCTCTCTCTCACCCATCCTTCCCGTCAATCTCTACTGTCTCTATCCTCCTCTCTCTCACCCATCCTTCCTGTCAATCTCTACTGTCTCTATCCCAATAACATTTAAAAAATGCCCAAAAAACATATTTAAACAAAATAATAATAATAATTTGAACCATTCTCAGGGTGGAATGTTTCCCTGTGGCATACCAGCTGTCTGTCCACCATGGTCCTGTCGCTGTGCACACTGTAGAGCTGGTGTTTCAGGACTATCTGAGGCATGGTGTCGTTGAAGAGCTTCCGAGGGAAGAGAGTCATCAGCTGCTGCAGGGTGGTTTTCACGTCGACGGGTCCCTCTGGAAGAACACATGGACACAGGAGTCAACAGACACCGTAAACGTTCATGTTTAGTTTGAGTTGTTGTTGTTGTTGTTTTTAAAGAAGTCCACTTTAGCAACAACAATAACCAGGAAGCTGAGAATGTAATTCTATAATTCAATAATTAATGAGTTATTGAGATATTAAGCATCTGAACGTGGCACATGAGAGTATCTCTTAGCTAGTAATAATAACCTAATAGTTATTGATATCCATACCATCTCCATCATTGACAGCTCCGAATTGCTTTGTAGTTCCAATTCTTCGTTTCTTCACTTTGAAAGTGTCAGAAATCAGTGCCCTTTTCCTGTTCATAACTTACAGAGATGTTGGGGGAACAACAACAGTCAAACATGTGTTGATCTTATAAAACAGTCAAACATGTGTTGATCTTATAAAACAGTCAAACATGTGTTGATCTTATAAAAACAACAGTCAAACATGTGTTGATCTTATAAAAACAACAGTCAAACATGTGTTGATCTTATAAAAACAACAGTCAAACATTGTTGATCTTATAAAACCTTCCAGTACAGAGCTAGCATGAGACTAACGACGTAGCTAGCTACGTTACAATTAAACTAGCCTAGGGTTGGTTTTCTGCGTCTGCACAGTTGCTTTACTAGCCAATAGAACATGTTAAACATACCTGACGTTGTGTTAACATCTCTTTCTAAACCATTCAGTAGTAGATCAATGACTTGGTGTGACTCCGAACAACTTGAACAACTGAACCACAGCAGAATGTGTTGTTCTTCTTCTGCGGAGTCTAACCGAACGGCGACGGGATAAGGCCGCGTTTACATCCTCACCGCCCCCTGCTGGTCGAGGTGAAACAACGCACATTCCCGCAGACCAGGGTTGCCAGATTGGGGCGGGTTACCGTCGAATGGGCTACTTTCGATCACACTGTAGTGAGGCTGGAAATTGTCAATACCACCTGGCAACCCTGGACGGGGAAAGTAGTCATACGCTTGCAAGCTGCTTAGCTCGAGGTGAGTCAATATTGTGCAGCGCGTTCCGTCTCTTTTTACCCGAATGCAAAAGTCACTACCCTAAGCAAACATACCGTAACATGCATTGCTCCATGTTTTGCAAGCCTTTTAACTAACCGAGCATGCATAGCGAGTCGTTAGTCTTTAGTTCAGTATGCACTGAAGCAGCTAGCGGTAGCAGCCCAGAGGCTAGCTCTGCAGACATGCTCAGCCTGATAAGACCTCTGCTGGGATGAAGATCAGCTGCCTCCCACTGATCAGATGTCACGTTGTGGTCGTGGTTGTGTTGTGGTTGTGGTTGCGGTCGTGGTCGTGGTTGCATTCTCCTCCTGTAGACAGAGACAGAGAGAGAGAGAGAGAGAGAGAGAGAGAGGGGGGGGGTCTTAGTGAGTGTGAGCATGGCAAAAGGACAACTACTTCTTCTACGATTTTAGTACTACTAGGCCTAAATCCCGAAACTTACTTGTTGTCCTAATTTCTAGAAAGACTGGATATTCGAAAAACAGCATTTTCCTGTTCTTCCAGATCGGCGTCGGTCAGGAGTTTGTACTGAGAAAGGAGTGCCTCCAGTTTAGCGCACAAAACTCCACGTTAACTCTTTCAATATGTTGCACCTAAGCAGCGCTGTAGGAGATCTTCCCCACCTCCCACAGTAACACTGTACCACCCCTCCTCTGGCTCCTTCAATCGGGGTGATCAGAGTCAGGCTGGGGGATGTTGAATCACACTGCACTGTTCATACTGTATAGAATGTTTATGTTATTTAAATAATATAATAAATGTCTATTTCATTGTATTATTCTGTTCTGTCACTTTATTTTGTTGTTTTCTGTGATGTGAGCTGCTGTAACGCCTTCATTTCATCTCAGGGATCAATACAGTACCTATCTATCTGCATCTGTTTGTCTACCTGTCTGTCTGTCTGTCTATCTATCTACATATCTATCTATCTATCTATCTATGCATCCGTCTATCTATCTGTTTGTCTGTCTGTCTATATATCTACATATCTATCTGTCTATCTATCTACATATATATCTGTCTGTCTATCTATCTACATATATATCTGTCTGTCTATCTATCTACATGTCTGTCTGTCTATCTATCTACATATATATCTGTCTGTCTATCTATCTACATGTCTGTCTATCTATCTACATGTCTGTCTGTCTATCTATCTACATATATATCTGTCTGTCTATCTATCTATCTATCTATCTAGGCTATCTATCTATCTGTCTACATATCTATCTGTCTGTCTATCTATCTATCTATCTACATGTCTGTCTGTCTGTCTGTCTGTCTGTCTGTCTGTCTGTCTGTCTTTTCTTTTTTAAAGTAATTTTTCTGAGTGGGGCAGTCCCACTCATATTTTTCATTGTATTGGACAGATACAGTGAAGACAGACAGGAAAGTAAGGAGAAGAAGGGAGAGAGAGTGGGCATGTCAGCAGGGCATGGGCCGGATTCGACATGGGCATATGTGTGCACTGTAGACTGCGGTGCTAGACCACTGGACCGCCCGTCTATACACATATCAATGATATTATATCTAAGTGTTTGCGTCCCTCCACAGGTAGCCATGGACCAACGTCACCGTCACAGACCCCAGCATCAGGACACCAGAGAGAGGGATGACGGCGGCGGTGGTGGAGGAGGAGGAGGAGGAGGAGGAGGAGGAGGAGGAGGTCACTTCCAGCACAAACGCTTCCGGTCGAGTCACCACCACGCGGGTGGCCCTTCCCTCACGCCGCCGCCCACGGCCTCCCAGACGCTGAGCACGCAGAAGCAGCTGTACGAGAGGGACTTCCCCATGTACAAGCAGCCCGTGGAGGTGGGCAGCTTCTCCCTGGACGCTGAGCGCAGGTTCTTCAACGACGCGCGGCAGCTGCGCTACTACGTGGAGCCCGAGAAGGCGTGTCCGAACTTTGACCTGCGGGACGGCTACCGGGACCGCTTCGTCAAGCGGGACGACGGGGTCAAGGAGAAGCTGGACCACGTCCTGAGGTGGATCCTGGCCAACAAGGCCAAGCTGCAGTCCCGGGAGGCGGCGGCGGCCTCGTCGTCGGCATGGTAACGGCATAATAATAACTGAACCGAGGAGATTGAGTAGTAATAATAAAAAGAAACAAAAAATAAATAAAAGAAAGTATAGGGGACTAATTGAGGTAGTGCTGGGGACACGTGGGAAGGGGAGAGGGGGAGAGGGTTAACTGGTGAAGGCGAGCTTGAAGAGGTGGGTTTTGAGGGCCTGTTTGAATGTTGGGAGGGTGTTGGCCTGTCTGATGTGGTCGGGGAGGGCGTTCCAGAGGGACGGGGCTGCGGCTGAAAAGGCCCTATCACCCCCAGGTCCGGAGCTTGGTCCCGGTGGTCTTGAGGGTGGTTTGGTCGTCAGACGTCACCTGAGGCAACGGGAGGGGGTGTGGAGGGGGACGAGGTCGGCAAGGTAGGAGGGGGCCAGATTGTTGATGGCTTTGTCAGTGGTGAGTAGGATTTTGAATTGGATCGGTGTATTTGACCGGTAGTTTCAGCTCGAAGCAGTTGGGCCTGTCTTGTTCAATTCCCCTCTGCCCTCTGCCCTCATTCTAACCTATTAACTTATCACACACACTGTATGTATGTATGTACAGTGGGGCAAAAAAGTATTTAGTCAGCCACCAATTGTGCAAGTTCTCCCACTTAAAAAGATGAGAGAGGCGTGTAATTTTCATCATAGGTACACTTCAACTATGAGAGACAAAATGAGGAAAAAAAATCCAGAAAATCACATCGTCTGATTTCTAAAGAATTTATTTGCAAATTATGGTGGAAAATAAGTATTTGGTCAATAACAAAAGTTCATCTCAATACTTTGTTATATACCCTTTGTTGGCAATGACAGGGGTCAAACGTTTTCTGTAAGTCTTCACAAGGTTTTCACACACTGTTGCTGGTATTTTGGCCCATTCCTCCATGCAGATCTCCTCTAGAGCAGTGATGTTTTGGGGCTGTCGCTGGGCAACACAGACTTTCAACTCCCTCCAAAGATTTTCTATGGGGTTGAGATCTGGAGACTGGCCAGGCCACTCCAGGACCTTGAAATGCTTCTTATGAAGACACTCCTTCGTTGCCCATGTGGTGTGTTTGGGATCATTGTCATGCTGAAAGACCCAGCCACGTTTCATCTTCTTATATCTTCTTAAATATCACGATACATGGCCCCATTCATTCTTTCCTTTACACGGATCAGTCGTCCTGGTCCCTTTGCAGAAAAACAGCCCCAAAGCATGATGTGTCCACCCCCATGCTTCACAGTAGGTATGGTGTTCTTTGGATGCAACTCAGCATTCTTTCTCCTCCAAACACGACGAGTTGAGTTTTTACCAAAAAGTTCTATTTTGGTTTCATCTGACCATATGACATTCTCCCAATCCTCTTCTGGATCATCCAAATGCTCTCTAGCAAACTTCAGACGGGCCTGGACCAGGGTTTCCGTTAGAAAAAATTGCCGCCGGACATCGTGTCCGGGAAGATTTCGATTTACCGGACAAACGTGATATATTCCGGTCATCATATTAAAATATAATATAGCTGTTTGTCGCAGTGATTACTGTTGTGTAGCGGCCTATATATGCCATTTAATGTCTATTTCTCATCCGATACGATTAGATGCGAGCTATATAATATATAATAATATAACATGATTCGCATGCGCGCTATGCCATTATGTCCAGCGCTGAACGGGCGCCTCACTGGGAACTGAACAGACAGCATCGATCAATGAACGGACTCCACATTACGTTAACTGAAGTTTGTTAAATTGTTTGGGATTAATGTGAGTTTTCTATTTTCTCTTTCCAGTTTTACCCTTTTTTTTAATCAATAAAACAACGTCATTTCTATAACCAGGGGGGTGTTCCATCAACGTCGCTAAAGGAAAATCTAGGCTTATTTCGTTAAGTCTCGCGAGACTCTTAAAAAGATCCAGGCATATCTTGATAGATCTTGCGAGACTTGTCAAAATAAGCCTAGATTTTCCTTTAGCGACGTTGATGGAATACCCCCCAGGTCTCGCTGGTTGGGAAGGCATTTCGTTTAGCTGCCTGTCAAATCATACTTAATCGGACTCGGGAGTATGACAATGAGGAGAACATAACTGTTTATTGAGAAACAATTGATAGGCAGGCTGGGATATGTATATAAAGAAATACCACAATGTCTAGATGTATAACATTTTATTGAACAGTGCAAGCATGTAGGCTTCTGGCGTGACACGGCTAGCCTAATTTCCGTTCATATGCCTTTTATCAGATAAAATAAAATAGAATAAAACTCTTTGAAAATAAATAGGCTTTAAATTAACTTGCAATGCGTATAGGCTAATTTCCGTTCGATGTTACAGCCGGCCTATGCCTTTTCTCAGATAGATAGGGGATAGCCCTGTAAGCTCATACGGGTCTGTATGTCGTCCTGAAGACCGGCTGTTAGATCATATCGCTGAAGTTTGTCTCCATCTTAGTGTAAATGTTGTCCGTTTCGTTTGTTATCCTTGTTATTGTGCGATAAAGTTAAGGCGCTCCGCTTCGGGCCACCATTTTCAGCTGAGCACCAAACACACACACACTCATACACACACAACACTGCCCGAGAGAGAAGGACCCGCCCCCTTTAGTTAGCCTATAGGCTAACTAAAGGGGGCGGGTCCTTCTCTCTCGGGCAGTGTTGTGTGTGTATGAGTGAGTGTGTGTGTGTTTGGTGCTCAGCTGAAAATGGTGGCCCGAAGCCAATTTGAATACAAAATGTGAACTTTAGCGAATTGTATTCAAATTGTGCTTAGAGGGAATTATTTTCACCGGACATTATGTCCGACGAGTTTTCAATTTGTCGGACTTCAACAAATGTTACCGGACAAAGACCGGTAATTACCGGTTAACGGAAACCCTGGCCTGGACATGTACTGGCTTAAGCAGGGGGACACGTCTGGCACTGCAGGATTTGAGTCCCTGGCGGCGTAGTGTGTTACTGATGGTAGCCTTTGTTACTTTGGTCCCAGCTCTCTGCAGGTCATTCACTAGGTCCCCCTGTGTGGTTCTGGGATTTTTGCTCACCGTTCTTGTGATCATTTTGACCCCACGGGGTGAGATCTTGCGTGGAGTGGAGCCCCATATCGAGGGAGATTATCAGTGGTCTTGTATGTCTTCCATTTGCTAATAATTGCTCCCACAGTTGATTTCTTCACACCAAGCTGCTTACCTATTGCAGATTCAGTCTTCCCAGCCTGGTGCAGGTCTACAATTTTGTTTCTGGTGTCCTTTGACAGCTCTTTGGTCTTGGCCATAGTGGAGTTTGGAGTGTGACTGTTTGAGGTTGTGGACAGGTGTCTTTTATACTGATAACGAGTTCAAACAGATGCCATTAGTACAGGTAACGAGTGGAGGACAGAGGTTTGACGTTTGACCCCTGTCATTGCCAACAAAGGGTATATAACAAAGTATTGAGATGAACTTTTGTTATTGACCAAATACTTATTTTCCACCATAATTTGCAAATAAATTCTTTAGAAATCAGACAATGTGATTTTCTGGATATTTTTTCTCATTTTGTCTCTCATAGTTGAAGTGTACCTATGATGAAAATTACAGGCCTCTCTCATCTTTTTAAGTGGGAGAACATGCACGATTGGTGGCTGACTAAATACTTTTTTGCCCCACTGTATGTATGTATGTGCATGCGTGCGTGCGTGCGTGCATGTATGTATGTAGATCACTTTTTCATCCACTGCACAGTGCACACAGCCTGTCATACTTTCATACTGTGTGTTTGTGTACTTTGTATCTTTGTCCTGTGCGATTATGTGTCGCTCGTGGCGGAAACACACTCATTTCACCCCTGGGATCAATAAGTATCTGTCTGTCTGTTTGTCTGTCTGTCTGTCTGTCTGTCTGTCTGTTGGAATGCCTTTCATCTTTCATGTGGGTGCAACACCAGAGGGCTGTTCTCTGGTCAGTGCTGTGTGAGCTGTTGGCCCCGAATCTCGCTACAGTTCACCTCCTGTTACCTCATCTCGTCTGTCCAACGCGTGTTAGTCTTAGATCCCCCTCTCCTCCTCCTCCTCTCAGTCCGTTAGGTGCTCGGCTAGTTGGGTCTGGACCAAGGAAAAGCCCTTTTGTGTCCTGTCTTTAACGGCCCTCTCCTCCTCCTCCTCCTCCTCCTCCTCCTCCTCCTCCCCCTCCTCCTCCTCCACCTCCTCCTCCCCCTCCTCCTCCCCCTCCTCCTCCTCCTCTTCCTCCTCCTCCTCCTCCTCCCCCTCCTCCTCCTCCTCCTCTTCCTCCTCCTCCTCCCCCTCCTCTTCCTCCTCCTCCTTCTCCACCTCCTCCCCCTCCTCTTCCTCCTCCTCCTCCTCCTCCCCTCCTCCTCCCCCTCCTCCTCCTCCTTCTCCTCTTCCTCCTCCTCCTCCTCTTCCTCCTCCTCCCTCCTCCTCCTTCTCCTCTTCCTCCTCCTCCCCCCCCTCCTCCTCCTCCTCCCCCTCCTCCTCCTCCTCCTCCCCATCCTCCTCCTTCTCCTCTTCCTCCTCCTCCTCCTCCTCTCAGTCCGTTAGGTGTGGACGTGGTGACGTGGCGGGGTCACCTGACCAAGCTGCTGACCACGCCCTACGAGACGCGGGAGGGCTGGATGCTGGCCGTGACCCGGCTGGGCGGCACGCTGTACGTCAGCGAGGTGGAGACGGAGGCGGCGCGGCGGGACCGGGAGGACCGCACCGAGAGGCACGCGGAGATGATGTACTGGGGATACAAGTTCGAGCAGTACACCTGCGCAGGTGGGTGGAGGAGGAGAGGAGGATGATACAGGGCTCCCACGGGTCCTTGAAATCCTTGAAAGTTTGTGAACTTGAGAAAAAAAAATCAAGGTCTCAAAGGTTTTTGAAAGTAGACATCATGGGTCATTGAAAGTGCTTGAATTCCCCTCTCTCTCTCTCTCTCTCTCAATTTTTAAAAATATATATATTAAAAAAAATACTTAGCTCGTCAACTAGTAAATAAGTCTCTGTATTGCTTAACTTCACACAAATTTCACAATATATTGTTTTGCTGTGCTGTGGTAGAGAAGGCAAGAGACCATCTAGTGTTCACACATTCAAGCCTCTCTTTTTAATTGTTGTCTGTGAGCGGATAGTTCCTATTATATAAATTCTCATTGATGGGTCCTTGAATTTGAGGGAATTGAGTCTTGAAAGTCCTTGAAAGGTGCTTGAATCTGATGTTTCAGAAGGTGTGGGAACCCTGATTACTTCCCAGTTCCAGACACGTTGATCACCTTCCCAGTAACACGCTTGTTTTGTTTTGTTCAGACGACGTGCGAAGTCTCCCCGACCCCGGCGGCGTGGTGAACACCAACGAGGCCTTCTGCACCGTGGTCCAGACCCGACTAGCCGAGCACAGACTGCTCTTCTCCGGCGAGGTGGACTGCCGGGATAAAGACCCCAAGGCCGCAAGCCCTCCGGCCTGCTACATCGAGCTGAAGACCTCCGCCGAGATCTGCAACCCCAAACAACGCAGCAACTTCCACAGGTAACGGCTCAGCTAACCTACAGCACGTACAGAAGTGCTGCTGCCCCCTCCCCCATGTCATTCAGACATGTGCTTTATTCAGACATGCGGCTGTGGGGCAGGAGGGAGAGCCGCCGTCTAATGATCGCAAGGTTGGCAGATCGGCGGTTCGAGCCCCCGCTGGCCACATGTCGAAGTGTCCTTGGGCAAGACACTGAACCCCAAATTGCTCCCAGTGAGCGGGCCGGCGCCTTGCATGGTAGCTTGGCCGCCATTGGTGTGTGAATGTGTGTGCGAATGGGTGAATGAGAGAACGTTGTAAAGCGCTTTGGATAAAGGCGCTATATAAGTGCAGTCCGTTCACCATTTACATGTCATGTCAAGTCAACTTTATTTATATAG
The DNA here is from genome assembly GCF_963989245.1 of Nansenia antarctica. NCBI lineage: Eukaryota > Metazoa > Chordata > Actinopteri > Argentiniformes > Microstomatidae > Nansenia > Nansenia antarctica. Next base: position 85,942,243 of record NC_137675.1, on the reverse strand, counting down.
CACATTTACATGCAGCAGCAGCTGAACCAAAGTGCTTCACAGGCGGGGAGCAAATAAAGGAGCACAAATATAAAACAGGTTAAGTGCAGGAATACTAGATAAAATGCAACACAATACAAGATATGAAAACAATTTAAAAAGAGAGAAGATAAAAGGACTAAAAACTATAAAAGCCAGGGACCTATCGATGGCCAACGTGTGACATGTGACATGTGCTTCCTCCAGGTTCAAGTTGCTGAAGTGGTGGGCCCAGTCCTTCCTCCCCGGGGTGCCCAGGATCGTGGCTGGCTTCCGGGACCATGACGGGGTGGTGGTGTCCGTCGAGACCTTCCACATCTCCAAGATGTCTCAGCTCATCAAGGTAAGTGAGCAGGGTTCCACAGGAAACCCTTGAAATCCTTGGAAGTTTGTGAATTTGAGGGGGGGGGAAAAAAAATCATTTTTTTTATTTTTGAAAATAGAGTCTTGAAAGTCCTTGAAAAGTGCTTGAATCTGATGTTCCAGAAGGTGTGGGAACCCTGTAAGTAAGGTCCAGGTTTTCTCTGATTTTCTTTCTCCAACTTGTCAGTCAGTTGTTGGATTGTGGTATTTTCTGCTCTAGGCGCAGGGTCAGCCCTAGTCCCCTTCCCACGTGTCCCCAGCACTACCTTCATTATACTTTTTTATTTTGTATTTCTTTTGTTTATTTTTTATTACTACTCTGATCTTTTCAGTTTGTCAAGCGTCTTCGAGTGTCTAGAAAAGCTCTATTTAGGTCTAATGTATTATTATTATTATTGTTATTATTATTATTATTATTATTATAGTCGGCGACCCTGGAGCAATTAGGGGTTAAGTGCCTTGCTCAAGGGCACATGCAGCTCCCTCTTGAGGCGGGGATCATGCAGCTCCCTCTTGTTAGCCGGCCTCTCTAACCTCTGAAGGTTATATACAAATAAAAGAAGGATTCCTAATCCCTTTGTGTTCTCTCTCTCTCGTCTCTCTCCCCGGCAGAATGAATTCAACTGCTGGAAGCCGACCGTGTGTATGAACTTCTGCAGTGACTTCCTGTCCTTCGTGAAGAGCGTGGTCAGAGAGGACGACCCCAGGTGAGGGTTCAGATCACTGAAGTCTTGGTCATTTGTCGTTACGTTGAATACAATTCAGGGTTCGACAGTAACACTGTTTTACTTGCCCGGAGCAAGTAAAACATTCGCGGGGTTTGTTGGCGCGAGCCCGACGACGCTGCTGGATCCTGGATATTTTTACCGGTGTGCAGGAAGAACAACAGACAGCGCAGGCGCCAGACCAGACTAGATGATCGTGAGTGAAGATATTATCAAAGCGTACGCGCCTGTCGATCGCCCGTACACTTTGATAATATCTTCACTCACGATCATCTAGTCTAGTCTGGTCTGTTGTTCTTCCTGCACAGAGGTAAAAATATCCAGGATCTAGCAGCGTCGTCGGGCTCGCGCCAACAAACCCCGCGAATGTTTTACTTGCTCCGGGCAAGTAAAACAGTGTTACTGTCGAACCCTGCAATTAAACAACGCAACGAAAGGCAGACCAGTTCTACAGCAATCATCATCAACATTAGGATGTAGCAAGGATAATGAATGAAGTAGCATTACTCTCTGACACTTGTGTAATGTGACGTAACGATACAACTTGAAATATGAACCCTCGGTTTACGAGCACTGAAGAGTTTCCTCGGTAAACTCCCCTCTCTCTGACTAACAGGTGTGTGTGTGTGTCTCTCTCTCTCTCTCTCTCTCTCTCTCTCTGTCTCCCCCTCTCTCTCTCTCTCTCCCCCTCTCCCTCTCCCTCCCTCCCTCCAGGGTGGTGTACCTGTTCTCCTGGGAGCCCCACAGAGAGGTGACGTACTCCGTCCACAGGGACTCTCAGTACAGCTTCCTGCCAGACTGGTACGTCAGGGACATCACCTCCAGCAGCAGCAGCTCCAGCAGCCACGACACACCCCCCCCCCCTGCTCAGACCTGACCTAGAACACCCCCCCCCCCAGACCTGATGCAGTAGACAACCCCTGACACACACCCCCTCCTCAGACCTGATATAGAGCACCCCCATCCCCCCCTCAGACCTGATATAGAGCACCCCCCCCCCTCAGACCTGATATAGAGCACCCCCATCCTCCCCTCAGACCTGATATAAAGCACCCCCATCCTCCCCTCAGACCTGATATAGAGCACCCCCATCCTCCCCCCTCAGACCTGATATAGAGCACCCCCATCCCCCCCCCTCAGACCTGATGTAGAGCACCCCCATCCCCCCCCCTCAGACCTGATGTAGAGCACCCCCATCCTCCCCCCTTAGACCTGATGTAGAGCACCCCCATCCCCCCCTCAGACCTGATATAGAGCACCCCCATCCCCCCCTCAGACCTGATGTAGAGCACCCCCATCCCCCCCCTCAGACCTGATATAGAGCACCCCCATCCCCCCCCTCAGACCTGATATAGAGCACCCCCATCCCCCCCCCTCAGACCTGATGTAGAGCACCCCCATCCTCCCCCCTCAGACCTGATATAGAGCACCCCCATCCCCCCCTCAGACCTGATGTAGAGCACCCCCACCCCCCCCCTCAGACCTGACCTAGAGCACCCCCATCCCCCCCCCCTCAGACCTGATATAGAGCACCCCCATCCCCCCCCCCTCAGACCTGATATAGAGCACCCCCATCCCCCCCCTCAGACCTGACCTAGAGCACCCCCATCCCCCCCCTCAGACCTGATGTAGAGCACCCCCATCCTCCCCCCTCAGACCTGATATAGAGCACCCCCATCCCCCCCTCAGACCTGATGTAGAGCACCCCCATCCCCCCCTCAGACCTGATATAGAGCACCCCCATCCCCCCCCTCAGACCTGATATAGAGCACCCCCATCCCCCCCCTCAGACCTGATATAGAGCACCCCCACCCCCCCCTCAGACCTGATATAGAGCACCCCCATCCCCCCCTCAGACCTGATATAGAGCACCCCCATCCCCTCTCAGACCTGATGTAGAGCACCCCCATCCCCCCCTCAGACCTGACCTAGAGCACCCCCATCCCCCCCCTCAGACCTGATATAGAGCACCCCCATCCTCCCTCAGACCTGATATAGAGCACCCCCACCCCCCCCCTCAGACCTGATATAGAGCACCCCCACCCCCCCCCTCAGACCTGATATAGAGCACCCCCATCCCCCCCCCCTCAGACCTGACCTAGAGCACCCCCATCCCCCCCCTCAGACCTGATGTAGAGCACCCCCACCACCACCACCATGCCACGCCCCAAGATGAAGAGAACGGTCCTCTGTGACTCAGTTGGTAGAGCATGGCGCTAACAACGCTTAGGTTGTGGGTTCGGGATTCCCGCCCGCCGGGACAGTATGTACTGACAAATGTATGCACTCACTGTAAGTCGGCTTTGGACAGAAGGTGTCAGCTAAATGGCGTATTATAATGAATGAGAAACACCCACCATTTACCCCCCCTGTTGAATCAAGGACATGCAGATCAGGTCGTAGATCAGTTTGGACTTCAGCAAGACACACACACACACACACACACACACACGGACACACAGACACATGTACACACAGGTCTGGATCAACAGAGTGTGTGTACAGCCGCTGAGCCGAAACCTGAACTGAAACTGAAACCTTTTTTCTAATCGAAAAGATGCATAGCCTTTTTTTTTAAACGATTGTTTGTCTGTCTTTTTATTTGTGTACAAGAATGGGAATGATGTCACAATGTGATTGTGTGTATGTTTGTCCGAAATAATTGTCAGGTCTGAAATTGTTGAGCAATAAAAACACCATGACGACTTTCTTTTTGTAATTTTCCCTCAAACAAACTCTTTATTAAATCCCCAGGCTTTTATCAATAAGAAGTTACCATGCCCAGGACGAATTAATCAGTACATTCATTAAATTGTTGTCATTAAACAAACTTTGTTACATACAAAAAAAAAAAAAAAAACACATACAGTATCCACTGCACTGTAAGTCATAAGGAGGGGAGGGCTTCAAGTAAGAATATCACTGTTGCATCAGAAGTTTTAACCAGAGTATTTCTGTAATTATGTAAACCGCTCATTCAGTGAACAGACTGCGAACGTGCCATGACGATTTGATCCCCCCCCCCCCCTCCCTCCCTCCATTGTACAAGGTACTGAAATTGAGGTAAACGATAAAAGAATAAACGAATGTTGATCTTAACAAAATGGAGCCGACTCAACACGGTGCAAACCTTTCAGATCGGTTGCGTGGGAAACCCAGACACAGGACACAGTAGCGTAATCCACCGTGGATTATTCTGTTTTGTTCCATTTCAATCTCGGTGCTCTCTGAGTGGGTGAGCGATCGCACCCTAGTGAGTCAGCCCGTTCACAGGACAAGACCAGACCAGTTTCAACCAGTCTGTGGCCACGGAAAAATGGAATTAAATGAACCCTGAGGGGGTTAATTCCCAAGGAAACTCTGGTCTTATTTTTGATAGAGATTTATCAAAAATAAGCCTGGATCTTCCTTTAGCGTTGTTGATGGAATACCCCCCTCCCCCCCTGATGTCTGAGAAGCAGGACATTAGTTAAGTGAGGATGACGAAGCACCAGGGATGAAGGTACATACAGTCTACAAAACTGCTTCTGAAAACAGTCCTCCCCGCCACAGAACGCCATGGCACCGCTCATCATCACACCATACGTCACAGGCTTGAGTCAGGCCGCCATCCAAAACGCTTTCTTGCTGCTCTATCTAGAGCACATCTGCACTTGGTGTAGGCTCTAGACAGAACACATCATCTGCACTTGGTGGAGGCTCTAGGTAGAGCACATCTGCACTTGGTGGAGGCTCTAGGTAGAGCACATCTGCACTTGGTGGAGGCTCTAGACAGAACACATCTGCACTTGGTGGAGGCTCTAGGTAGAGCGCATCTGCACTTGGTGTAGGCTCTAGGTAGAGCGCATCTGCACTTGGTGGAGGCTCTAGGTAGAGCGCATCTGCACTTGGTGTAGGCTCTAGGTAGAGCACATCTGCACTTGGTGTAGGCTCTAGGTAGAGCGCATCTGCACTTGGTGGAGGCTCTAGGTAGAGCGCATCTGCACTTGGTGTAGGCTCTAGGTAGAGCACATCTGCACTTGGTGTAGGCTCTAGGTAGAGCGCAAGAAAGCGGTTTGGAACACAGCCGTACTCCACCTCGAACAGGAAGAGGAAGTCGACCGTCGTTACTATAGAGGCAACTCACCGACCCCTCCCTGTTTCACAACGTAACGTCATAAACTCAGACGGCATAACGACCAGACGTCATGCTGCGCTTGATGTGTGTCACCTGTCTTTAGAAGAGTGTCAGAAGAAGTTAAGACGTCTTATCGGAGTCTGTAGTTCTTAGTTAAGGAGGCACTTGGCACAAGGCAGGTAGCTAGGCATCTTTATCTGGATGGTTACTGAGTCTAGATGACTAGGGATTAGGGAAGGATAGGAAGATGTGGGGGAGAGTTATGGCTACGCAGGATGTTGGTCCTCTGGGCTCAGTTGGTAGAGCGTGGCGCTAACAACGCTTCGGTTGGGGGTTCGATTCCCACTGGGACCGTATATGCAGAAAAATGTATGCCCTCACTGCAATGTTAGTCGCTTTGGATAAAAGCGTCAGCTAAATGGCGTATATTATTATTATTAGGCAGATTATTCGAATTACTAACAATGACAATGTCTTGATGCTGTTGTTCAATTCGCCCCCAAAACACGCTACATTTATTGAGTTCTCTAGCCTGTTCATTTTTCATCAACAGCATCAACCCTATTGGTGGTCTGTGTCGTAAAGACCAAATCTATTTCATGAACTGGGGGGTATTCCATCAACGTCGCTAAAGGAAAACCCAAGCTTATTTTTCTTTTTTTTGTCTTGCGAGAGAGCTGGATTTTTTTCTTCTAAATCTCACGAGATTTATAAAAAATAAGCCTGGATTGTCCTTTAGCGACATTGATGGAATACCCCCCAGGTCTTTTCTGTTTATCATGGGAAAAAATACATGTTTGTGTTTTAGATTGTTTTAAATGCCACTATGCCAGGCACTACATATACTGTATTTACCTGATGAGCATATTTTTCTATTCTGTATTAAACATAGTAATGTTTTGATCCGACCCACTGTCTATTTCTCCATCTACCAAGCAGCAAAGAGGTAAAAACCAACATTGATTTTACTCGTTGTGTAAAACATATTTAAGGTTTAATACTGACACACTCAGCAAACGGAATTAGTTGTTTGTCTCGCTGACATCTCTCAAAGTTAAGACCTCGTGGTAAACTGACATCTCTCAAAGTTAAGACCTCGTGGTAAACTGACATCTCTCAAAGTTAAGACCTCGTGGTAAACTGACATCTCTCAAAGTTAAGACCTTGTGGTAAACCATCAACATATGCTCTTAAAAACGTACACTTCTAAGAGTAACTCTTGGTTATATTCAGAATTAAAAATGTTAAGACATAATAACCAAGAGTTACAGTAAATGGAATTAGTTTTTTGTCTCGCTGACATCTCTCAAAGTTAAGACCTCGTGGTAAACCATCAACATATGCTCTTAAAAACTTACACTTCACAGAGTAACTCTTGGTTATGTTCAGAATTAAAACGTTAAGACATACATGAGGAATGGTTCACTGGCTTAATTAAGTCAAAGGCAATACAAGATACTATTAACACACAGGCATAGAAACATGATACGCTTGTGTTGTTTCATTTCAGGTGAAGATGTGTTTATCATACTGTACACAGCCTATCTTATCTTAACTGTACATGTCATATTGATATTCATCTCATGTATATTCACTTTATAGTAATTCATTTAGATTCACTGTAATACCTCATACTGTAATACCTTGCACTGTTTACATTATCATGTTTTTTACACTATGCCACTATTTGCTCTGGTTAGATGCCAAACTACATTTCATTGTCTCAGTGCTTGTACTCTGTGCAATGACAATAAAGTTGACTCTAATCTAATCTAATACTGGTAATGTACCGGATGTAGAGAGAGTTTTTTTTTTCCTGACCACCAGGTTGTAACCAGGAAAACCTCCGGGCCCTAGTTACAGCCTTGAGTTCTTGGTCAGAACCACTTCTGACCCGTGTATGAATAACGCAGGCATACTGCATGAAACACTCAAAGCATCTTGTGTTTTTGTGTCGCCTGTGCCAATAGTAAACAAATAGCTTTTGTCTGGCAGGGGTGGGGTGGGGGGGTATTACATCAATGTCGCTAAAGGAAAATCTAGGCTAATAAAAAAAATAAGCCTGGATTTTTCTTTAGCGATTGATGGAATACCCCCCTGATCAGTTTGGCCATCCCGCACTCAGGCACCGAACTTAGCCACAGCCAGGCATCCAACCGAGGTCTCACTGGAGGGACGTCTCTCTGGGAACGGCCAGGCATCCAACCGAGGTCTCACTGGAGGGACGTCTCTCTGGGAACGGTTGCCAGTGGTCCTCTACGGTTGTGGCCAAAATCAAAAGAGAGAGACGGTTTCACAGACAAGGCCTGAGCCTAACCCTAGACTAAAAAAGCATCTTCAATGTAGATTTTACACACAAGTGTGTTTTAGTCCCGGGGGGGGGGGGGGGGGGGGGTATTCCATCAATGTCACTAAAGGAAAATCCAGGCTTATTTTGATATAAAATATATAAGATAAAATATATATAAAATATATAGGCTGGATTTGTTTTGTAAATCTTGCGGGATTTATCCAAATAAGCCTGGATTGACCTTTACGATGTTGATGGGATATATCCCCCAGGCCTAGGCTTAAGCCTTGTCTGTGAAACCGGCCCAAACAGGCCCATTACGCCTTGATGCGTCACTCAAACTCCTTGAAGGTCCTTCTGGAGAGGGTGCTTATCTAGCCTAGCCTAGCCTAGCCTAGGCGCCAGACTGACTCTGCGTGCCAAAACATAAAGATATCTTGTCGAACAGCAGTTGTTTGACGACAACACCAAAGCATAAACACGGTACAATCTAGAAGATTCTCATGCCTTGTCGGACATGTTTTTGGAGGGCTTATAAGTGTCAGCAGAAAAAAGAAGAAAAATATAAATAAAAGGTTAAAATATGTATTAGAATTCACAGTTATTACAACAACGTCTTTAGTCATTGAACAAAATTCATATTCCAGTTTTGGAGGCCCCGCCCACCCAACCTCTTAACCCACCTCCTATCCGCTTGTTAAGTCGTGACGTGTTTCCGGGTCCCAACGTTGGCTGAGGCGCTGTCTTCGAAATGGAGAAATAATAATAATAATAATTAATTATATTTATATAGCGCTTTTCCGAGGCTCAAATACCCTGACAATATGGAGAAAACGGGAAAGTGCTGTGTCCCTTGTTGAATGAGTAGATCCGAGTCTAAAAAACGATTAAACTGTCATTCTACCGCTGTAGTTCAGAGGTACTCTGGTGCGGAGAATTTCTGGTTTAGACCCGGAAATAGTTAAACGTCACTTTTGACGTCAGACTTAACAGTAGGGGGGGTAGTAGAGTAGGGAAGACAAATGCGAATACAGGGGCGGACCCCCATGAGTATGAGAGGAGTGAGAGCAGAGGAACAGAACAGATGAAGCAGCCTATCCCTAGTGAACAGGTGCATGCTGGGAAGTGGAGTTTTTGGGTGATTCTCAACCCTGGTCCTGGAAAGCTCGGCTCAGCAGTGATACGGCTAAGCTTGAGACTAGTCCTGGACTACATCACACTTTCAATGTAAAATCTCCATTGAAGATGCTTTCTAGTCTAGGGTTAGCCTAGCCTAGCCTAGCCTTGTCTGTGAAACCGACCCCATGGTGTGTGTGTGTGTGTGTGTGTGTGTGTGTGTGTGTGTGTGTGTGTGTGTGTGTGTGTGTGTGTGTGTGAGACACAGACAAGGCTTAAACCTAATCCTAGACTTAAAAAGCATCTTCAATGTATTGTATTTGATGACTTATTATTATTGCATTTGATGACTTATTATTATTGCATTTGATGACTTATTCATTTCCTGTACAGTATTAAGCTATGTATGCTTTTACTGTGTGATGCCGTTGTATCTTTTTAGGAAGCCTTTTTATAACTTGGCGAGGGACTACGGATGAAAATTAGCCTTCTGGCTAAATCTGGCGTATTTACATTTCGAACGTTCATTAATATGCATTGTCCCTTTACGATTAAAATAAACATAAATAAACATTTTTACAGAGATTTTTTACATTCAAAGTGTGATTTCGTCCAGGAACTAGGCTGAACCCTCGTCTGTGTGGTGGGTGTGAGCGGCCGCCCGAGCTAGCAGCTAGTCGAGGGGTTTTGAAGACCAGTCGTTACCATGACTACAACCAGGTTGTAAGACACTGTAGTAGTAGCAACACCCGAACACCCCGGGACCCAACTGCGGCTCTCCAGGACCAAGGTGGAGTATCACTGCGTTGGCTAGCGGCTAAAGGCTAACAGCCGTTAGCAGAGGCCCCGGGGGGGGTGTTGGAGGACCTCCCTCAGCGGGTCAGTTTCTTGTTCATGCCCATGACCTTGAAGGTGGCGGCGGTGATCTTCTCGTACACCACGAACATGAGGGCGGCCGTGAGGACGGTCTGCAGCAGCTTGGCCTCCAGGCCTTTGTACAGACCCAGGACACCGTGTCTCCTAGAGGGGGGGGGGGGGGGGCACAGGGAGGGAGTCAAACACAAGTCTCCTAGAGGGGGGGGGGGGCACAGGGAGGGAGTCAAACACAAGTCTCCTAGAGGGGGGGGGGGGCACAGGGAGGGAGTCAAACACAAGTCTCCTAGAGGGGGGGGGGGGGGCACAGGGAGGGAGTCAAACACAAGTCTCCTAGAGGGGGGCGGCACAGGGAGGGAGTCAAACACAAGTCGCCTAGAGGGGGGCGGCACAGGGAGGTAGACTACAGTCACACATAGTCTCACACACACACACAGTCACTCACAGACACAGTCACACACAAATAAGCATTATTTGAATAATGACCAGCATTATTTCAAATCATGCCCTTTCAAAAAATAAACATTTAATGTGCCTCAGCAGTCACTGTGGACGCTTTCTGGTTTCAACCACGCTTGTGGTGATTGTTCCCATGGTGATTGTTACCATAGCTACAGCTGAACCAACCTGCTCCGTTCCCCTACAGTCAGACACACTGTTTGGGGGGTTGGGGGGTCACTAGTGTGTCTGACACACTGTTGGGGGGTTGGGGGGTCACTAGTGTGTCTGCGTCAACTTACTTGATTCTGTCCAGAAGGAGGTAGACGACATTCCGGAGACTTCCCAGTACGCCGCCCTTGCCCTCGGCTTTATGCTGCCCGAACTGTAGGGGGAGACAGAGAGCGTCAGAGAGAACAGTGCTCTTCTTCTATGGTATCAGACAGTAATAGTCCATGGCTATGAGCTTGGCAGCGGCTGTCTTGGGCTCTATATTTACATAAATGTGCGTACATTTGTGAAATGTAATAAATGTACGTCACATTATGTCGTCCCAAAGCTTAAATCCCAGAGATATTCATACTGCAAGTAAATAATGAGCATAAGGATGACCGCTACCAGCTCATAGCCATAAAAGTGCCTTTTCTAAAGCCTTTAGGAGAGGGTGGCCTTTGGACTGTAAGGTGTCATGTGGAACCGAAGAGAAGTTGTAAGAAGCAGCTCCGAGATTTGTGTGTGTGTGAGTGAGTGAGTGAGTGAGTGAGTGTGTGAGTGAGTGAGTGAGTGAGTGAGTGAGTGACTGACTGAGTGAGTGAGTGAGTGAGTGAGTGAGCGTGCGAGCGAGCGTGTGAGTGAGTGAGTGAGTGTGTGAGTGAGTGAGTGTGTGAGTGAGTGAGTGAGTGAGTGAGTGAGTGAGTGTGTGAGTGAGTGAGTGTGTGAGTGAGTGAGTGAGTGTGTGAGTGAGTGAGTGAGTGAGTGTGTGAGTGAGTGAGTGAGTGTGTGAGTGTGTGAGTGAGTGAGTGAGTGAGTGAGTGTGTGAGTGAGTGAGTGAGTTTGTGAGTGAGTGAGTGAGTGAGTGAGTGTGTGAGTGTGTGAGTGAGTGAGTGAGTGAGTGAGTCAGTGAGTGAGTGAGTGAGTGAGTGAGTGAGTGTGAGTGTGAGTGTGTGTGTGTGAGTGTGTGAGTGTGTGAGTGAGTGCGTGCGTACGTGCGTGCGTGCGTGTTTACAGTTTACCCTTAAAATGGCCTGGACTGTCTGCAGGGGATACGTTGCCGTGGTAGCAATCGCCTTGGCGACAGCTCCGATGAGAAAGATCTCAGCTGATGAGATCTGTCAGCAGACAGAAACACACAGGCCATCAGAATGAATGACACCCCAAAACACAGGGGGGCAGAGACCCACAGTAGCACTGTACTGAGGGGAGAGAGAGAGAGAGAGAGAGAAAGAAAAAGAGGGAAAGGGAGAGGGAGAAAGAAAGAAAGAGAGAGAGAAAGAGAAAGAATGAAAGAGGGAGAAAGAGAGAGAGAAAGAAAGAAAGAGAGCGAGAGAGAAAGAGAGATGCCAAGAAGTCAGAATGAAAGATTTTTCTCCCTCGCTCCCTCTAGCCACCTCCCTCCCTCCCTCCCTCCAGCCCCCTCCCTCCCTCTCTCTCCCTCTCTCTCCCCCCCTCTCCCTCCCTCTCACCTTCCTCCCTCCTCGTCCTGCCTTCCTCTTCATGGTCTCGTAGAACATAAACTGCATGGCGGGGTTGAACACCAGGACCAATGAGGGCAGAGTGCCGTTCCAGAGCGCCCCCACCCCCTCGCTGGCTATGATCTGAGAGAACGCATCTACAACACACACACACACAGACACAGACACAGACACAGACACAGACACAGACACAGACACACAGACACAGACACAGACACAGACACAGACACAGACACAGACACAGACACAGACACAGACACACACACACACACACACACACACACACAGACACAGGCACACACGATTGTTATCACTGTTGTGCTGAAAAAAGACGATAGTGATTTTATCTTGTGACACACACACACACAAGGTCAGACAGGGTGTCTCTTCTCTCTCTCTCTCACACACACACACACATACATACACACACACAGGATCAGACAAGGTCACACACACACACACACACACACACACACAGGATGAGACAGGGTCAGACAGGGTCACACACACACACACACACACACACACAGGGTCAGACAGGGTGTCACACACACACACACACACACACACACACACACACACACACAGGAATAGACAGGGTCACACACACACAGACATACACACATACACACACACACACACACCAGGGTTTCCGTTAGAAAAAATTGCCGCCGGACATCGTGTCCGGGAAGATTTCGATTTACCGGACAAACGTGATATATTCCGGACATATTAAAATATAATAAAAATAACAGTTATATATATTTTTTTCCAAATCTAATATAGCTGTTTGTCGCGGTGATTACTGTTGTGTAGCGGCCTATATATGCCATTTAATGTCTATTTCTCATCCGATACGATTAGATGCGAGCTATATAATATATAATAATATAACATGATTCGCATGCGCGCTATATGTCCAGCGCTGAACGGGCGCCTCTGGGAACTGAACAGACAGCATCGATCAATGAACGGACTCCACATTACGTTAACTGAAGTTTGTTAAATTGTTTGGGATTAATGTGAGTTTTCTATTTTCTCTTTCCAGTTTGACCCTTTTTTAATCAATAAAACAACGTCATTTCTATAACCAGGTCTCGCTGGTTGGGAACGCATTTCGTTTAGCTGATATGTTACGCAACCGAACAGCTTCGGGAAAACGAGTAGCAGCGCACATAGTAGTGAGCAAATACTGACTTCCACTTTTAGTCCTAGGCAAAGGTCCAACACAATCAATTATTACACGTTCAAATGGCTCCCCTATAGCAGGAATGGGATGCAATGGTGCGGGTGGAATGGATTGATTAGGCTTACCCGCCATCTGACAAGTATGGCAACAGCGGCAGTGCTTGGCAACATCGGCCTTCAGTCCGGGCCAAAAGAAATGTTTCAATATCAGCTGATAAGTTTTAGTTATACCTAAATGTCCTGACCACTGGCTCTCATGTGCTACAGATAACACCTGTTGTCTATAACCCACAGGCACAACCACTTGTTTTACAGTATTCCACTCACAACCATTTGCATTAGGAGGAGACCATTTACGCATTAATATCCCATCGTTAAGGAAATAAACTACGTTGCCCCCTATTTCAGATTCCTCACTAGCTGCATGTAAAAAACATTTGTTTAATGACTGATCAGCTACTTGAGCGACACGCAATCGCTCGCCGGTTACAGGCAGAGATAGGCTGTCAGCGGATGGTATGGTAGGACTCGGGGAGGATGGTAACTCTACCACTTTCTCCCTGGGAGAAGCTGAAACAATCGGGTTCTCATCCCTTTCAGAAAAGGCTTGCATAATCACACTATCACAGAGAGAAACATCGCTATCCTCCTCTCTGCCTCGACTCGATTGTGCACGAGTTATAGCGCACACCGGAAACAACCGCTGTTTCGCATAGGCAGCCTACACATTAGGAGACATCATCATGCCGGTGTCAAATCATATCATAATAAAAGAAATACATAGCCTATATATTCGTCTTTTTTTAAAATAGAAGGAATCAGAATGTGAACTTTAGCGAATTGTATTCAAATTGTGCTTAGAGGGAATTATTTTCACCGGACATAAATGTCCGACGAGTTTTCATTTTGTCGGACTTCAATAAATTTTACCGGACAAAGACCGGGAATTACCGGTTAACGGAAACCCTGACACACACACAGGATCAGACATGGTCTCACACACACACACACACACACACACACACACACACACACACACACACACCAAAGATGCCCTTGTAGTGGGTCTGGTGGAGGTCTTCGTTCCTGAACTTTGCCCCCTGCAGCTTCAGTCGTGTGTTGACCACCCACATGGGCGTGGTCAGGAGCACGTTCACCGCCCCTGCAGAGGAACACACACACACACATACACACACACACACACACACACACACACACACACACACACACACACACGTGGTCAGGAGCACTGTTCACTGGCCCTGGACAGGAACACACAACACAGAGAGCAGAGGTCAACTCTGAGGAAACGTCTGGTTGTCTCTGTTTCTCTCCTTAAAGGGGCGATCTGGGATTCAAACAACAAACACTCTGCCACTTTTTATTTGTGAACAGCTGAGAGACGAGACTGGAGAAATGTTACCCCTCTCAGATCTCACAGAGACCCACAAGAACTGACCTTCTACAACATAAACATGCTAGTTTTAACCATGTCCTGAAGCTATGCGATGTCTGTTTACAATGACCTTGTTTACAAGCAACAGAGTAAACAAGCTCACATATTCTTCAAGAACCAGTGGCTACAGAGCTCTGGGCAGTGGGTCAGCCATCTTCTGCGCCCCATGGAATGGTTGGGGGTTAGGTGCCTTGCTCAAGGGCACAACGGCAGTGGTAGGACACCTTAGATATACAGTAACTCACAGCTCACATCCGGCTCCCTCCTGAGGCGGGGATCGACCGGCCTCTCTAACCTCTAGGCTACCGGCCTCCCCGTGAGATGCTGATTAACTAACTAACTAACTAACTAACTGACTAACTAACTAACTAACTGACTAACTGACTAACTGACTAACTGACCAACTAACTAACTGACCAGCTAACTGACTAACTGACTGACTAACTGACTAACTCACCGGATATGAAGCCCATGAGCAGGTCTTTGCTGGGTCTGGAGCGGCCGTCCACCATCACCCTCTTCAGCGTGTTGAAGGTGTAGAAGTACACGAAGTTGGAGCAGCACAGACTGGAGATGACAGGGAACCAACCCCTGTACAGGGATAGCCTGGGGGGGGAGGGACCAAAACCAGAGGGCCAATCAGAGGAGGGAGAGGGGTTTAAATTCTTTCACAGACAGTAAAATGGTTTCCGTTTAGAATAGGAATAAAACATTTGTGAACACAAATAAACGGACACGCACGCACGCACGCACGCACACACACACACGCGTTCAGCATCCCTACTGAGTGCATATGATACATTGGCATGGCACAAGTAGCTTCATAATTCTCTCATCATCCATCATTAGACACTTATGAAGCTACTTGTGCCAATGTGCCACCACCACCACTCACAGTAGACTGTTAGGATGAGGGCACTCAGCTTGACAGATGACTACCTACTACAGCGGAGGTGAGCGGAAGTACCACAAGAAGTACCACAAGAGCACTTACAAGCCTTCCTCCTTTGCTATCTCTGCCAGGATAACAGGGGTGGATTTAGCCTTCCGGCTCTCGTCCACTGAAATGAATAACAGGGACACAAAGGGTTACTTTTTCACGTAAGGACGTCACATAACACAGGTGCAAACTGGTGATGGCCCAAAAAGATGACTATTTTTTTGCACTAAGACAAATTACTCACATATTATTCACATATCTCGGTGCAACAATGAAAACGTCAGGTGGTGCTTCTGAAGACATGAAGATTCGTATAGGAAAAGCAAGGAACGCCTACCATCGTTTAAAGAAGTTGTGGAACAGCAGTCAGTATCGGAGGAAGACCAAGATGAAAATCTTTCAGTCAAATGTAATCTCAGTGTTGTTATATGGTTGTGAGACATGGAAGATGACAGCGGCTGACGAACAGTGCCTAGACACATTTGTCCACAAATGCCTAAGAAGGATGCTGAGAATATTCTGGCCTACACGGGTGTCAAACGAAGAAGTGAGAAAACTTGCTGGTATAGAGATGGTAAGCACGCAGATCAGAAAGAGAAGATGGAAGTACATCGGCCACGTGTTGAGGAAAAGCCCGGATGACCATCAACGCATAGCCCTCAGATGGACCCCTGATGGACGAAGAAAAAGGGGACGCCCCAAAGAAACCTGGAGAAGAACCGTCGAGAAGGAGCGTGACATGCTGGGTCTAAGATCCTGGGAGGCGGCGGCTGCTGTGGCGAGGGACAGAGACCGGTGGCGTAAACTCGTTGGAGGCCCTACTCTTCACACCCGAAGAAAAAGGACCTAAGTCAAAAGTAAGTCAAGACAAATTATCAGTGCACGGATAACATTTTTGTTGATGGGGTGGGGGGTGGGGGGGTGGAAAGCGTTAGCACTAACGGTGCTAAATGGATAGCGCTAGCACTAATGGTGGCCTCAGCAGCGGTCCTAACCGTAACACCCGCATAATTATGTTGAAAACCGGTTGCTTACTGTGACTGTCCTCCACACTGTCTAGAATTGTACCTAGCTGCATGAAGCTAAACGTTATTTCAACAGCAGCAGAGTTTAGCAGACAGGAAGATTAGTTCGAAGAATAGCCATCATGTGACTTGGATGAGACGTAGACCCCCCCCCTCCCAAAATATTTTTGGGCCAGATCTACATGATTCGCGTGGATGACCTATTTTGAAGTAACCCTAACCCTAATTTAGCAGGAAGGTGACAAGTTTTCACCCCTGGACATTACGACCCTGTGAGTGAGTTTACCCGGGGTCAAAGCATCCAGTTCTTTCATACCCGTCCCCTTTTTATGCAAACGAGACACTGGCCTTCACAACACGCTCCTTCAAGGCTACACACAGTGTGCTTTGAACCCACTGGCCCTGGAGGACAGAGTCCAACCAGCAAGGCGCGCGTGTGTGTCCACCTTGACAACCAACGTCCATAGTGTCTTTTTCGACTTTTTCGTTATTTATTTGACAAATGACATTGTTTACAAAACGTTCTGTCATCACTTTCGTGGCATCTTCAGCCACACAGACGGGGGTGCTGGACAGACACTCTTAAGGCGTTTATTATCAGATTAGGACAGTTTTATGACGGTATTGACAAAGTAAACCGTGGTATACAGTAATACTCACCCTGCAGCCTGATTCTGGCCGTGTCCAGAGGAAAGAAGACCGACATGGCGGTCATACTGCCCTGCAAACACAAGCATTGTGCAATATGAACAGACACGCGGTGCCTTGACACATCTGATATGGCTTAGTAGTGTCTCCGCTGAATCAACATGAGAGCTTCTGGCTCCTGGTCATGTGTAGTAGTATTGTTATTCTGAACTCTGATATGAGCGTATCCACACAACACCTCAAGGTGTCACCTCTCAAATGACATCCTCTGCTTTTGCATGTGATCATCATGTTTCTAAGGTTGTAAGTAAGCAGTTTAGTTTGGGTCTTAGTTTTTAGGGAAGTTGTCAGATAGGGCATTCATGTATGTATCTAGATATAAATGTAGATGTGCATTATGTGTATAGCCTACCTTATCCCTATGCAGTGTTATTTAAGGTATATGTACATTGTATTGTGGAATGAAGCCCGATCACAAGATGATTTTGTTGCTTATGGCAATAAAGTAAAAGAAATGACATTTTAAAAAAGAAACAGTAACAAGAAGAATATGTGTTTTGTTGGCAGAAACAACTAATCCTTCCTTTGCTAAAACATGTTTTTCCCACCGAGTCTGTCTGACTTACCACTGCACCTGCCACGGCATGGACCAGCGTGTCGTATGACAGGAGGCCGATCGCGGAGCCACCGTGGTGGGACATCTCTCCGTTCCTCTCCTAGGGGGGTCGTGGTGGACCACCGTCAAGTCACTGTCCGATGAAACACCGACCGGGCCAGAGACCACAGAGCGCACCGGGACACTGACAGTCGGTTGCTGGGTTCCTCCTGCCGTGGGGATGGATGGGGCCTTATGTGACTGGACGGATCTAGCTGTCAGTCCATGTTCTGAGTGGTGTTGGTGTTGTCTGACAGTGCCTTAATACACAAGAGAGAGAGAGATGTGGAGGAGACCTCTGTTTCCTGATCTCCTTCTTCGTCTGGCATTGAGATGGTATTACGGAGATACGCCACGCGGGTGCTAGTAGTGCCATCTGCTGTGATGGAGGGTGTGTGCGTCTGGTGGGAGTGCGCGCCTTCGGGACCACCGCACCTGTTCCGATGGATTTGACGCGCCTGTAGAAAGTTGAATATACAGTACAGGCCAAAAGTTTGGACACACCTTCTCATTCAATGCGTTTCCTTTATTTTCATGACTATTTACATTGTAGATTCTCACTGAAGGCATCAAAACTATGAATGAACACATGTGGAATGATGTACTTAACAAAAAAGTGTGAAATAACTCTAAATATGTATTATATTTTCGATTCCTCAAAGTAGCCACCCTTTGCTTTTTTGTTGTTAATAAAATAAAAAATATTTGTTGTTAATAAAATATATAATAATAATACTATATATATATATATAATAACATATTATTATTAACACATATTATATTTAATATTATTATTATATATTTTATTAACAGCAAAAAAGCAAAGGGTGGCTACTTTGAGGAATCTAAAATATAAGACATATTTAGAGTTATTTCACACTTTATTGTTAAATACATAATTCCTATGTGTTCATTCATAGTTTTGATGCCTTCAG
Organism: Nansenia antarctica; assembly: GCF_963989245.1. Classification (NCBI taxonomy): domain Eukaryota; kingdom Metazoa; phylum Chordata; class Actinopteri; order Argentiniformes; family Microstomatidae; genus Nansenia; species Nansenia antarctica. The sequence goes on along the minus strand of NC_137675.1, from coordinate 85,923,765 downwards.
TGAGAATCTACAATGTACCAAATAGTCATGAAAATAAAGGAAACACATTGAATGAGAAGGTGTGTCCAAACCTTTGGCCTGTACTGTATAAATACAGTAGCAGTCAAAAGTGTGTCCAAACTGAATGGTACTGTTAGGCTATGTGACTGGGAAAGCCACTGAAGAGCACTGAGCTCATTGTCTTGTTCATGAAACCAATTTGAGACGACTTTTGCTTTGTGACATGGTGCATTATCTTATTATTAATTATTATTAATGATTACTTATGATCTTATTATATATGGAAGTATAGCCATTAGAAGATGGGTACATTGTGGCCATGAAGGGATGCACATGGTCAGAAACAATACTCAAATAGACTGTGGCATTCGAGCGATGATTGATTGGTATCAAAGTGTGCCAAGAAAACATTACACCCCACACCATGACACCACCTCCACCAGCTTGGACTGTTGACAGGTCGTGACGTTAGAATTATAAGGTTCTATCTAAATGTTTGACCAATTTACATAATCTGATCCATTAGGTGTTTATTAATGCCTATGTGGTGTTATTTTTTAAAATGTTGACATTTTTGAGTTAGTAATTCATAAAATACAAAGGTTCCATCTCACAAAACATAATGGAATGTAAAAACGTTGACGCTCAATATCTCTGAACTGCCCTAAACGGAGATAGAACCTTATCATTCTAAGCTCACGAGGTGTACAGGTGTTCCTAATAAAGTGTCCGGTGAGTGTGAGTGTGAGTACAAGAAATAGAATGGATGGTCAGTAAGGCTTTGATGACGGCCAACGTTTTGGTAGTGAATACACACTATATATATATATATATTTTTTAATAGTGTTTTAGCAAAGGTACGCCTACTCCACATATCCATCTAGTTAATGTTTCTTGGCCTGTACGTGATCCAGGATGAACTTTGCTTTGGTTTATGGCTGTGTGACACTCCTGTGATGACGCCCCGAGGACTGGCCAACCTCACTCACATCTCTCCACCGTGCGTAACGGACCGTGGGGATGCCAGACTGCTTGCGCTAAACAAGCGACTTGCCTTGGCTTTATGCGTTTTATTTATGTATTATTATTATTATTATTTCAATTGCATGTATAGTTTTCCGTAGACAGATTGACTATGTCGAGGTACCACAAAGCGGCGATCGACGGCTATCTGGACCTGTTGAAGGAGGCCACTAGGAAAGATCTGAACCACCCGGACGAGGACGGAATGACGCCGACGCTATGGGCCGCTTTCCACGGACACGTCGAAGCCCTCCAGCTCATGTGCAGTAGAGGGTAAGCGCAGATGATCTTCATGATGTGTTATCCATGGTTCAAAGCTCCGTATCAAAAACATTTGTATCTCCAAACCTACATCTAAATGAGACACCTGCTTCCCCTCTTGTACTGTTTCTCCTGAGACATCTACTACCCCCCTGTACTGTTTCTCCTGAGACATCTACTACCCCCCCTGTACTGTTTCTCCTGAGACATCTACTACCCCCCTGTACTGTTTCTCCTGAGACATCTACTACCCCCCTGCACTGTTTCTCCTGAGACATCTACTACCCCCCAGCACTGTGTCTCCTGAGACATCTACTACCCCCCTGCACTGTGTCTCCTGAGACATCTACTACCCCCCAGCACTGTGTCTCCTGAGACATCTACTACCCCCCAGCACTGTGTCTCCTGAGACATCTACTACCCTCCTGTACTGTTTCTCCTGAGACATCTACTACCCCCTTGTACTGTTTCTCCTGAGACATCTACTACCCCCCAGCACTGTGTCTCCTGAGACATCTACTACCCTCCTGTACTGTTTCTCCTGAGACGTCTACTACCCCCCTGTACTGTTTCTCCTGAGACATCTACTACCCCCTGTACTGTTTCTCCTGAGACATCTACTACCCCCCTGCACTGTGTCTCCTGAGACATCTACTACCCCCCCCTGTACTGTTTCTCCTGAGACATCTACTACCCCTTGTACTGTCCCTCCTGAGACATCTACTACCCCCTGTACTGTTTCTCCTGAGACATCTACTACCCCCCTGCACTGTGTCTCCTGAGACATACTACCCCCCCTTGTACTGTTTCTCCTGAGACATCTACTACCCCCCCCTTGTACTGTTTCTCCAGTGTCTATTAATTTAAATACATTTAAAAAACGACCGGTGGATAGATGATTCACTTGCTTAGTCAAATGTATTGATTGTAAGTCGCTTTGGAATAAGGCGTCTGGCTGCTATATGGCAAACATGTAAATGTAAATGTATGTTATTGCTAATGATATTGTAGTGGTAATTATAAGTTATGAGTTATGACGACTGGAGACGATTTCTCCCCCATGCCCCAAGTCAAACATTTAAGAAAGAGAAATGCTAAATACCAGCGTGTATATTCAGTTATAACAGAAGTTGAAATCGGTCCCACTCACAGTGACATTTCAGGAGTGAAGACATAGCCTCTCTGTTTTCCTTGTCCTCCGCAATTCTTTTCATATTCTGTACATACTCTGACTGCCTCCATCCATGACATAAAGCCTAGTATAGTAAACCTATATTCCAATACTAATAATACATTGAGTAATAGGCTACTGCTGCAACTCTCCCTCTCTCTTTTCTTCATGGTCATTGATTGTTGAAAATGTACTATATATATATATATATATTTATTTTAAGTCTACTGTATAGTTACTAAGTAGTTACTACTTATAAGTCTTTTCAGATCAGTGATCACAAGGAATCTACACTTCCGTTTGAGTGTACCCACAGTACTGAAGTTGTAAAATAAAATCAGGGTGGATGATTTTAGCATCCCCACAGCGTCAGTGACTTCAGTGTCAGTGACTTGGTAAAAATGTCATTGCATGTGTGCGTGCCCCCTCCCTCGCCCAAAGAATTTTACTCAATATGCGCAAAACTAAATGTTGAAATAGCAGTAATACCACGTTCATTGATAAAAATGACATAAGGGATGGAAAGGGGGGATGGCAGTTTTAGAAGGGGGATGATTTTGACTGTTTTTATTTCAGGGGGGATGCCATCCCCCCTCACCCCCCCTCAACTCGAGTGCTGAGTGTACCACATAGTTTCTCTGATGTGGAACACACATGAAATGTTTCTTCAGGAACGGTGGTCTCCACGTGGTTGTGGTGTGTAAGTACTGCAATAGCGGTACAGAGGATGTTCTTTATATGATGATATTCTCTATTTAATCCTGTGATTGGAGACCTGAGGTTTTGGCTCAGGACCAGAATTTACACTGTCAGATATGACTCTCATTCCCGGCATTGTTGGTAACCAAAATAAAGACTTGGTCAAAGAGCAAAGGTTGACTTTATTATCCCACTCCAAGACATGTGCTACTCTTTACACACCCATAAACCTATCAGAGATGATTCTGACGTTTGATACTCGAAGAAAAAGAGGTCAGAAGAGAGACACTGCAGTGACAGTAGCTCAACTCAGGGAGGGATGTAAGTTGCATAATGTCCAAGGGTTAGGGTTAGGGTTAGGGTTAGGGTTAGGGTTAGGGTCAGGGTTAGGGTTAGGGTCAGGGTTAGGGTTAGGGTTAGGGTTAGGGTAAGGGTTAGGGTTAGGGTTAGGGTTAGGGTCAGGGTCAGGGTCAGGGTTAGGGTTAGGGTTAGGGTAAGGGTTAGGGTTAGGGTTAGGGTCAGGGTCAGGGTCAGGGTCAGGGTTAGGGTTAGGGTTAGGGTTAGGGTTAGGGTAAGGGTTAGGGTTAGGGTTAGGGTTAGGGTCAGGGTTAGTGTTAGGGTTAGGGCCCATGCTGTGTGCTGAAACATGCTGTTCGGAAATATTCCTCAATGGCTTTTTGGACCACATGTTCCCATGAGTAGAGCCAGAATATGTAACCAGGCGAACATATTATGTAAACAAGAAACAATAGACCCCCTCTTCTTCTTCTTCTATACAGCATCCTCTCCTTCCTTCTCTCCTTTCATTTGTTTTTAACTGCAAGGAAAAAACAAATGGATGCAATGATTTGCATCTCTCTTACACATGGAAATAAATCGACTTTCGACTGTCAATTTACAACATGGCCACTGTTTAGTCATCCAACTGAAGCCAGACTATAAGGGGATACAAACATTACAGCACACTGAACATCGAGCTCAGTGTGTATTTTGGATTAGATTATGATATTCTTTCAAAAACGTTTTCAGGCCGAAACCCTTCACCTAAACCTCACCTCTGTGATCTAGAGATAGCCTGCCAGTTTCTATCTTGGGCGTTAGCAACAAAGCAACGGAATATGCTGCAACAGACTTGGTTTTATGGCTACCTGTTGCTACGCTACTGCCATCAAGAGTTTTATGGCTATGGGACATAAAGAAGGTATTTCATTCTTAATGGTTTACCTATTAGTCCCAGCAATGGGTTGGTTTGGACTTACAGTGTTAGTGACAAGGTGTTTTGGGAATGAAGTTGTTATTGTGAATGAAATTATGTAACGTACCATAGTTACACCATTAATAATAATCATCATCATTATTCATAAGTTATAACCCAACCAAGTGTAGTTTAATAATTTATCATGTACTGTACATTTTCTTTTCATTTCAACATTAAATATGCTACACGGAAAGGAGGGATAAAACTGTAACCATGGCAACCGTATTCAACAGTGAGAGTAATCTTGCATATTGATCACAGCTTATCACATGATTGTACATGATCTAAAAACCTTATGCTCATATTGAACTTACTTTGTCTTTTTTTCTTCTTTTTTTATCAGTTATCAAATGATAAATGCAATAGTATGATGTAGGCCTAATGTGGTATACTGTTTACTGGTGAATGATGCCCCTAATCAACCATGAAATGTGTGGATTGTGTCAGTTTTTGATCAGTACTTAAAGGGATATTCACACTCCAGAATCAACATTTGTCAGATGCTTTCTGATCTTAAAGGGAGTTGAATATCAATCTAAGTTAATTCCCACACCTTGTTTGTGTAACTCCAGCAATAATGCCTCAAGCTCAACTAAATGGAAAAGTTGCGCACCACACAAAATCAGGAAATTATTCCCCTATTATTTGGGGGCCGAGGCATAGAGCTGTATCTCCACAACTGTGGGACTTGGATTCATATCGACCTATTATATATTACCGTAATTATGGAGTGTAATGTCTCTTTAAAAAAACATGGCACATCGATTCGATTCTGACCCTTGACCTATCTAAAAGAGCGTGGAGATAGTCTCAAACCTCCGATTCCTGGGACACAACATGGGGGATGACCTGGCCTGGAAGGACAACACTAAAGGCACCATCAAGAGGGCACAACAGCGGCTATACACCCTGAGATGCCTCAAGAAACAACACAGCAAGCAGGAGATGCTGGTGGCCTTCTACCACGGCGCAGTGGAGAGTATCCTCACCTTCGGCATCTCCAACTGGTACCACAGCTGCACGGCAGTGGAGAGAAGCGATCTACAGAGAGTCGTGAGAACAGCACAGAGGATCACCGGCGCCCCCCTCCCCTCTCTGGAGGAGCTGTACAAAACACGCTGTCTCAGGAGGGCCTCCAAGATCTCCAAGGACCCGACCCACCCTGGGCACGAACACTTTGTCAAGCTGCCCTCGAACAGGAGGTACAGGACCCCGGCCGCTAAGACAAACAGACTGAAGGACAGCTTCTACCACAGGGCCGTCAAGGCCCTGAACACAGAAAAGGCCTAAGTTCTGGGCCCAGGACAGTCCGGACGGATTGTATGGCAGCTAGTGCTGAGGCACAAACATGTACATTTTCAAGCCTGCAAACTGTGACACTTTAAAATAATGTGAAAAAATACTTTCTGTGAAATATGACAACCCTAGTTGACTATCTGTGCAGTATAGTACAGTGGATTGTGTACATAGCCTCTATTGATGTAAACCAGCTCCTTACCTTCTTGTGATTTTTATGCATCTATGCTTTTCCCAAAATGTGTTTCTTTTTCCTTTCCTAAACACCAGGGGAGCCTCCCCTCCTAAATCTCGTTGTTTGGTACCTGTACTGTAGCAATGACAAATAAAGTCTATCATCATCTTGCATGTCATCCCTCCTCTCTCTCACCCATCCTTCCTGTCATCCCTCCTCTCTCTCACCCATCCTGCATGTCATCCCTCCTCTCTCTCACCCATCCTTCCTGTCAGTCTCTTTTCTTCTTCTTTTTTAGCAGCAGAGATTGACAGGAAGGATGGGTGAGAGAGAGGAGGGATGACATGCAGGATATGTTTCCTGTTAAATAAAGCCGAAATACCCTAAAACAAAAAATCCCTTTCTTGGATGATTAGGTATTGTGAAAAGGGACGGATGACAAAAAAAGATCAATTGATTGATTGGTAAATTGATTGATGGGTTGATGATGATGCTGTCGTCCTGTGTCTCCACAGAGGGGACCCCAACAAGAGCGACATCTGGGGCAACACGCCCCTCCACCACGCCGCCACCAACGGCCACATGCAGATCCTCAGCTTCCTGGTGAACTTCGGCGCCAACCTCTTCTCCCAGGACAACGACCTCCACACGGCCATGGACGTGGCGGCCTCGCGCGACCGCATGGACTGCGTGCGCTTCCTGGACAACGCCGCCTCGCAGCAGACCGTCCAGAACCCCAAGAAGGTGGCCCGCCTGAAGCAGGAGGCCACCAAGGAGGCGGAGCGGCGGGTGAAACTCTGCGAGAAGGTGAAGAAGAGGCACCAGGACAAGATGGACAAGATGTACCGAGGCGACGGGGGTCCGGGGTCAGAGTTCAGCACGGGGGGGGGGGGGTCGTCTTCTTCGCCGTCCTTCTCCAAAAGCACCGGCACCGTCAACAGCGTCACCAGCGAGCAGTTCTCCAAGCTGATCGCCTCCGACACGGCCGGCGGGTCCCTCTCGGCCCGGGTCAAAGGGACCCTGCAGAGGAAGTTCGGCAAGAAGGACGGGAAGGGCACGGCGGAGAGGTCGCACGGCGGCAGCGGCGACGGCAACGTCATCTTCGTCAGGCAGGAGAACGGCGGCGTAGGAGGCGGTGGTGGTGTATCCGGGAAGCCGGAGTTCACGGACGTCTTCAGCGAGCAGGACGAGTACGAGATGGACGAGGACGGGGAGGACGGAGGAGGAGGATCGGCGGACGACGACGACGAAGCCAAGGAGTCCATCTTCAAACGCCCCGGCCTGGGGAACATGGTGTTCAGGAAGAACTTCACCATGGAGATGGGCATGGAGCCCGAGGACGACTTCCTCCCCGCCAAGACTGCCGCGGACGACCTGGGCTTCCTCGTCCGCAGGGAGATGTTCGAGAACAACGACCAGGAGGACGACGGCGGCGGCGGCGGCTTCGACGACGACGGCGCGGACATCGACCTCCCCTGGAACCAGGCGGACCTCGGCCTGGACGACGAGCCGGACAAGGAGACCTCGCCGCTGGACGCCTTCCTGTCCTCCATCTGCCTGCCCGACTTCGCCCCGGCGTTCACCCAGGAGCAGCTGGACCTGCCGGCACTGATGCTCTGCTCCGACGACGACCTCAAGAGCATCCGCATCCAGCTGGGGCCCCGGAAGAAGATCCTGGACGCCGTCGCTCGCCGGAAGAGCGCGATGGAGAAGCCCGGCGTCATGAGAGACTGCTTCCTGTGACAGCGAAGGGAGACAGGAAGAAGGGCGGGGGGTTTAGGAGTCGGGCAGTGAAGGTAGTAAAGTAGGGCAGTTTGAAGGTAAACAAACCAAAAGATTGTGTTTTTTTCTCTTCAGTTCTCTCTCCCCTCCTCTCGCGTACTCTCTCTCTCATACTTTCATGCATATAAAAGGGAAACACGACATGGCAAAGCTGTCGGATGGAGTGACAATACCGTCGAATGAAAAGAGAAATGCTGTCTAAAGTTGGACGCACCGATACACTTTTGAGAGTTTTATATTTTAAAGGGATAATTCACCTAAATGTCATAAGTAATGAATCGTTCTCGCGCGCTGTAGCTTTACGATTGAAAAGGGATAGTTCGGCCACATTTCATAACACACACAGACACACAGACACACAGACACACACACACACACACACACACACACACACACACACACACACACACACACACGCACACACTCCTACTGAAAGGAAGACACAACTGCCAGCAACCAAACATCACCTCATTGAGATCCACCGTGAAATTAAAGGGCCTTTTCAATGACTTTTCTTATCCTGATATGTTTTCTTGTCCAGGAACAATATTTTCAAACGAATGACTGAACACAGAGGAAAAAAGAAATTAGGGGAACCTGTATTGTGCCATTTCTAATGACTATGTGGATTCCAATTACTGTGATTTGTATTAGAAATATCATGACAACCAAAATAAATAAAGCCGATTTCTTTTTTTAAATCAACGGATGAAAGTGTATCTCTATTTCAGTAACAAGGTAACTTGTAAATAACATGATTTCCAGTAATGATGTCGCATAGCCATGCATAGCTGATTAAGTAGAATTGGTTTGATGTGTGTTTTACACAGTGAACTCCACAAGAGTCCATCTTTCTTAAGCCTTGTTCAGTTCTGACCATTGAGGAAGTGGATAACTCTCATGGCTGTTCGTAGTGTCAGGTATGCAGACAACCTTATTAGATTAGATTAGATTAGATTCAACTTTATTGTCATTGCAGAGTAATAATAATAATAATAATAATTATAACTTTTATTTGTATAGTGCTTTTCCTGCAAACGTTGCAGCTCAAAGTGCTCCAATCATTATATAATCATAATTTAATAATTATTTCATTAAGGCAATATTAAAAAGATGGGTTTTTAGTCTTGACTTGAACATAATGTGCTGAGGTTGCATCCCTAATGTAAACTGGCAGTGCATTCCACAATTTGGGTGCATAAAATGAGAATGCGGCCTCACCAGATCTCTTCTTTTGTACATGTGGTACACAGAGAAAACCAGCGTCAGAAGACCTGAGAGCTCTATCGGGCTGATATGCTAGCAAAAGACCTGAGAGCTCTGTTGGGCTGATATGCTAGCAAAAGACCTGAGAGCTCTATTGGGCTGATATGCTAGCAAAAGACCTGAGAGCTCTATTGGGCTGATATGCTAGCAAAAGACCTGAGAGCTCTATTGGGCTGATATGCTAGCAAAAGACCTGAGAGCTCTATTGGGCTGATATGCTAGCAAAAGACCTGAGAGCTCTATTGGGCTGATATGCTAGCAAAAGACCTGAGAGCTCTATTGGGCTGATATGCTAGCAAAAGGTCTTTCAGATATTCTGGTGCTGTGCCAGTGAGTGCGAGTACAAGTACCAGACAACGAAATGCAGTTCAGCATCTAACCAGAAGTGCAAATAATTATATAAAACATGATATAAAAACATGACAGTGATAGTACAGTATGGCAAGTACAGTAGTTTAGAGGTATATACAGTTATGAGCTGTGTACAGTTAAGGTAGCTATGTACAGTATGGTATGTACGGATGTATAAATAGAGGCTATATCAAAAAGAGGGATGTGCACATGTGCAAAAATATGGTATGTGCAAAGGTAGAACGTGTAAACAGCAGTAGTGCAACAGGTAATCGGGTATGACCACACAATACATTTCCTTCCATTATTTTATCAATCAAAATAGTGAAAATACCACCGCTCATCCGTTATTAACAGTCTTAGCTGAGGTGCTGGAGCTGAAGAGTATCAAATAGAGTGTAAAAAAGCAGCATCCGCACAGCGCACACTCAAATCTGTGCACAAACCATATATTTATGGCAAGCTTTCGGCCATAGACCTTCTTCTGACATTAGGTGAGCTTAGAATGATAAGGTTCTATCTCCGTTTAGGGCAGTTCAGAGACATTGAGCGTCAACGTTTTTACATTCCATTATGTTTTGTGAGATGGAACCTTTGCATTTTATTAATAAAAAAAAAAGTCAACATTTTAAAAATAACACCACACAGGCATTAATAAACACCTAATGGATCAGATTATGTAAAAAAACTCAATTTTGACAAAAATGGAGATAGAACCTTATAATTCTAACGTCACGATTATTGGATCAGAAACACTGCAGATATGATCCGGGGCGAACAGAACCAGAGCAGGCCGGAGCCCTGGGATCACCCTGGCCCCGGTCACCCTACAAATGCGGCTGTCGCTGGCTATCCAGGCGGAAAGCTTTTGATTCTGGGTACAATGGAGAGAACTCAGAGAGGACAGTGTGGATTGTGTGTGTGAGAAAACAGTCCATGGCCGTTTGTAGGGAGGGAGGGGGTGGAGGGAGGGAGGGAGGGGGTGGAGGGAAGGAGGGAGGGGGTGGAGGGAGGGAGGGAGGGGGTGGAGGGAGGGAGGGAGGGGGTGGAGGGAGGGAGGGGGTGGAGGGAGGGAGGGAGGGGGTGGAGGGAGGGAGGGAGGGAGGGAGGGGGTGGAGGGAGGGAGGGAGGGAGGGAGGGAGGCAGTGGCGAAGCTACCACGGTGGCAAAGGGTGGCAGCGGCCACCCTTGAAAAAGTCCTGCCACCCTACTTGCCACCCCAGTTACACAGACCAACTGATATCATTTGTTGTATTATTATTATTATTGGATCTTTATTTTTATTTTTAATCAGAATTCAGTGTAAAATCCTCAAATTCTCAAGTTTGAAAAATAAACTCAGTGTTCCACCCCTCCGTCCTGAATGGTTGCACCCTGGGTCACGTGACAGATTTGAGTTTGACCTCTCATTCTTATTATGGGGGGGTGGGCGGGATGAAGGTAGGGAGAGGAAAAGAGGGATCTTGACACTAAGTTTGTCATGATGACGCATTAGTAGCCTGATAGTAGCCTCAACTTTTGTTTTGCTATGAATCTGACCCCGTCCAAAACACAGGTTCACATCCTGCCCCGTGCCAATGTCAATGTCACACAGTCTTCCATGTACAAACTGCTGCAGTCTATAAAACAACTAGTTCATTAGGAAGATATGGAACAAAACAACATGATACACTTCTACGTTTTTGTGATATTGTCTGTGCAATCATGCAACGAAGAATCATCTTCTTGTGTGTCGAATGCCACCTTTTCCTTTTAGGTAGAGTGTTAATAGGCCTATAGATAACGCAATCGGTCTGATTCAGGCCGATAGAAGGTGTTGATCCCACGGTAGACAGGTGCTGAACTATAACTCTGGTTATATGATTATATATGTATATAATATATGTATATAATATAATAATATATGAATAATAATAATAATAATAATTGTTAATAATATAATAATGTAAACTCCTCAAAAAAAGTTTGGAAACGTTATTTCGGTCGATTATTCCTCCCCTTTAATAATACCAATTGGTATTGTTTTTTTATATCGTTGGAAAGCCTGATTAGTCACCTTTACAACGAGGTACAACTTGTAAGGATCATGCATTTGTGGAAAGAGCAACACAGCTAAACGTGTGGGTAGAGGCCCCAAACAAATGTGCCAAAATCCCCGAAATAACGTTTCCGTTTCCGTTTGTTTTTTTAGGAGTTTATATTCTAATGGTTATCTGGTGATATGAGGGTGAGGCTTCCGGGGACCTTCGAGGGCCGAACCAGCAAGTGGCGGTAGAGAACTCTCGGTGTTCATGTGTTTGTCGCTACGAGTGAAGAGAGAGAAGAAGGCATAAACGGCGGTTGGTCACGACTCTTCTGACAGAAACAGTTTTTCCTCTGAACAGCTGCGGAGATTTGATTTGACATTTTCACTTCCACGGTCGATGCGACGATGTGTATCAGGTAAGGGATCTACAACACGAGATCGGTGTCAAACCTTTACTATCGCCTGTCTTTAAATTGCGATCGTCTGCGTTCCGCTGAATCAACTCGATGTGAAGACAGAAGCGGCTGTCACGGTTAGAAACATCACCAGCCATCACCGTGTCTCGAGACGTCTTAAGACACATTTGTCAGTTAATTAAGACATCTTGACAGACAAAATGTCTTATTTTGGTTAATTAAGACATCTTAAGACATCTCAAGACAAGGTGATGGCTGGGTATGAAGCCAGTGGTCAGCGTGGTAACAAGCCTTTCCCCATCATCGACCCAGTACTTCATCAGTGATCACACTGTCTGTCGCCTATTCATTTGTTGAAACACTTTCTGAATTTCCCCTTATGCTGATGTTGAGTTGCCCTGCCGCGATCCTGCTCGATGCAATGTTGCGGAATCGTCAGAAGATCCATCGAATCATATGTCATCAAATCTGTACATCTGTAATACATGTAGCCTACTACCCAGGGTATAGGAATCTTGAGGTTAATTTGAAAGTGACAGTTGGATCTAAGTGACAGTTGGATCTAAGTGACAGTTGGATCTAAGTGACAGTTGGATCTAAATCGATGCTTTTTTTTTTGTATCTAGCCTACAGCGTTAGGGACATTTGACGGGAGAACTGTTTCAACGGAACACCTTAAGGGTCTCAATTCAACTCACAATCGTTGGATCTGGTGAGATTGACTTCAGGTCTCTTGATGTAACATCTGAGAAACCAAAGTGTTGTGCTGTGAATCATTGTGACGAATTGTAACATTAGACACACACAGCCCCAGTGAACGAGACTTCTATCAATAGCTCTGCCCTGATGAGAGATAATGCCGATATAAGTCCGCAAGGCTAATGAGAGAGAGGGGGAGAGAGAGAGAGAGAGACTAAGAGAGAGAGAGAGACTAAGAGAGAGAGAGGCAGAGAGAGAGAGAGAGAGGCAGAGGGAGAGAGAGACTGACTGAGGGAGAGAGAGAGAGAGAGAGACACAGAGAGACTGACTGAGGGAGAGAGAGAGAGACAGAGAGAGGCAGAGAGAGACTGAGACTGAGAGAGAGAGACTATACACTATAATAACTGTCCCTCTCTCAACCCCTCCAGCCCTCGACTGAAGTTAGAGGATGGCTGAGATCATGGATGTTGACATCCTATCGGCCACCTTCCCCCCCCTGCCCTTCTCGCCGGCCCTCAACGAGACCCACGTGCTCAACGAGGAGGAGTACGTGTTCGTGGAAGCCCGGCACCCGAACAAGGTCCTGGAGGGCCTCAACAGCCTCCGCCTCAACAATGCCTTCTGTGACGTCACGCTGTGCTGCGGAGGACAGGAGTTCTCCTGCCACCGCATCGTCCTGGCCTCCTTCAGCTCCTACTTCCAGGTAAAGACGGTCGGTGAACACGCACCTGAACGTTGTTGGGGGCGGGGGGGGGGCCCGGCAAGCTACCATGCAAGGCGCCGGCCGGCCCCGCTCATTGGGAGCAATTTGGGGGTTCAGCGTCTTGCCCAAGGATACCGTGACACACGTGGCCAGCTGAGGTTCGAACCACAACCATTAGACCACCGGCTCTACCTCCTGTGTCACAGCCGCCCTGTGGGGTGGAGGAAGGAGGGATGGAGGAGGGGTGGAGGAAGGAGGGATGGAGACACCCCTCTTTCCTCCACCCCTCCTCCCTCCCGCCTTCCTCCACCCCACAGGGCGGCTGTGAGCCGGTGGTAGAGCCGGTGGTCTAATGGTTCAGCGGTTCGAACCTCAGCTGGCCACATGTCGAGGTGTCCTTCGGGCAAGACGCTGAACCCCCAAATTGCTCCCAATGAGCGGGGCCGGCCGGCGCCTTGCATGGTAGCTTGCCTACCTCGCCATTGGTGTGTGAATGTGTGTGTGCATGGGTGAATGAGAGGCTGTTGTAAAGCGCTTTGGAATAAGTCAGTCCATTTACCGTTTTCATTTGGTTGTTGGTTTGCTGCGTTCTTCTGGGCCCAGTTGTTCAAAACGTTTAAATCTGGATCAGAATGCTAACTGTCAGAATGCTAACTGTCAGAATGCTAACTGTCAGAATGCTAACTGTCAGAATGCTAACTGTCAAAATGCTAACTGTCAAAATGCTAACTGTCAGAATGCTAACTGTCAAAATGCTAACTGTCAGAATGCTAACTGTCAGAATGCTAACTGTCAGAATGCTAACTGTCAGAGCAACCTGGGCTTCACTAACACCTCAGCAGTGCCACAGGCTGGTTGCCTCCATGCCACGCCGCATTGATGCAGCCATTCGTGCAAAAGGAGCCCAGACCAAGTATTGAGTGCATAAATGAACATACTTTTCAGAAGGTCGACATATCTGTTTTATAAATCCTTTTTAATTTTTTTTTTTTTTATATTGCTCTTATGTAATGTTCTAATATTTTGAGATACTGGATTTTAGATTTTCATGAGCTGTAAGCCATAATCAACATTAAAACTAAAAAGGCTTGAAATATTTCACTTTATTTCACTATTTCACTCATGTGTAATGAATCTAGAATATATAAAGATTTCACTTTTTGAATTAAATTACGGAAAATAATGAACTTTTCCACGATATTCATTTTTTTTAATGTACCTGTATGGTCCCAAAGGGAATCGAACCCACAACCTAAGCATTGTTAGCGCCATGCTCTACTAGCTGAGCCACAGAGGACCGCTGTGGTCATTCACGGTCTCGGCCCAGGGACATAGGAAGTATATTTCGTGAGGGGGGCCGTACTGTGAGCGGCATGTCCGCAGTCGTTTGAGGTTTCATAGTCGAGCGTACCACCGCGTACCAACTTCCTACATTTCTCATGCCAGTTTATGACATTTCATGCCAAGCCATGTGGTGGCACGAGGTCACAACATGTGTTGTTGAGTCCGGTTCGTGTATGCTACGCCTGACTATGTTTAGGCCTTAAGCTAGCAATGCAGTGCCTTGAGACAGGAGAATAACTTTGTGGTTAGTGCAAAGTGAACCAACAACAGGGTCGCTGCTTAGGTAGCGTAGTGGGAGCCTCACTTTCCACTTTTAAATCCCACCTCAAAACCTACCTGTTCTCCCATGCATACAACCTTCCCTACCCCTAACCATCTCCCCTAACCCTGCCACCCCCCCCTCCCCTGGACATTGCTGTGTTAATTGTTCCCCGTTCGTTAACTCTGTGTTCTATGTGTTCTCATGTTATCTGTTGCTTGTTGTTTCTGTGTTTTCTGTTTTTCCCATATTGTCAGTGCCTTTGAACCCCGGAAAAGCTCTATATAAAAACAATTCATTATTATTATTATTATTAACAGTCGACCATGTAACCGCAGGGTTCCCGGTTCGATTCCGGCTGCGGACATGTCCTGCATGTCATCCCTTCTCTCTCTCTCATCCATCCTTCCTGTCAAAATCTCTACTGTCTCTATCAATAAAAAGAAACATATGAGTGGGACTGCCCCACTCAGAAGAAATAAAAAAAAAGAAAAAAAAGAAGAAGAAGTGAACCAACAACCAACTGTGAAGTCCAGATTAGTGACACTGGCTTCGGGCCATCTTGGCTCCTCCATGTGGGCTCAGTTTCCTTTTCCTCCATGCGTTTCCCCCCCAGGCCATGTTCTCCACATTCCTGATGGAGACTAGTGTCTCTCTGTGTGTCTCTGTGTGTCTCTGTGTGTCTCTGTGTCCCCCCCCCCAGGCCATGTTCTCCACAGTCCTGATGGAGTCTAATGTCTCTCTGTGTCTCTGTGTGTCTGTGTGTCTCTGTGTCCCCCCCAGGCCATGTTCTCCACAGACCTGATGGAGTCTAATGTCTCTCTCTGTGTGTCTCTGTGTGTCTCTGTGTCCCCCCCAGGCCATGTTCTCCACAGTCCTGATGGAGTCTAGTGTCTCTCTGTGTGTCTCTGTGTGTCTCTGTGTCCCCCCCCCCCCCAGGCCATGTTCTCCACAGTCCTGATGGAGTCTAATGTCTCTGTGTGTCTCTGTGTGTCTCTGTGTGTCTCTGTGTCCCCCCCAGGCCATGTTCTCCACAGATCTGATGGAGTCTAATGTCTCTCTCTGTGTGTCTCTGTGTCCCCCCCCCCCAGGCCATGTTCTCCACAGACCTGATGGAGTCTAATGTCTCTCTGTGTGTCTCTGTGTCCCCCCCCCCAGGCCATGTTCTCCACAGACCTGATGGAGTCTAATGTCTCTCTCTGTGTCTCTGTGTCCCCCCCAGGCCATGTTCTCCACAGTCCTGATGGAGTCTAATGTCTCTGTGTGTCCCCCCCAGGCCATGTTCTCCTCATGGATGGAGTCCCGGCAGGAGCGCGTGGCCATCAACGGGGTGGAGCCCCAGATGATCGGCATGCTGGTCAGCTACGCCTACACCGCCGAGGTGGTCATCTCCAAGGCCAACGTCCAGGTGGGGGGAAACCGCCGTCGTCTCCACCCCTCCTCCCTCCACCCCTCCTCCCTCCACCCCTCCTTCCTCCACCCCTCCTCCCTCCACCCCTCCTTCTTCCACCCCTCCTCCCTCCACCCCTCCTTCCTCCACCCCTCCTTCCTCCACCCCTCCTTCCTCCACCCCTCCTTCCTCTACCCCTCCTCCCTCCACCCCTCCTTCCTCTACCCCTCCTCCCTCCACCCCTCCTTCCTCTACCCCTCCTCCCTCCACCCCTCCTCCCTCCACCCCTCCTTCCTCCACCCCTCCTCCCTCCACCCCTCCTTCTTCCACCCCTCCTCCCTCCACCCCTCCTTCCTCCACCCCTCCTCCCTCCACCCCTCCTTCTTCCACCCCTCCTCCCTCCACCCCTCCTCCCTCCACCCCTCCTTCCTCCACCCCTCCTCCCTCCACCCCTCCTTCTTCCACCCCTCCTCCCTCCACCCCTCCTTCCTCCACCCCTCCTTCCTCCACCCCTCCTCCCTCCACCCCTCCTTCCTCTACCCCTCCTCCCTCCACCCCTCCTTCCTCTACCCCTCCTTCCTCCACCCCTCCTTCCTCCACCCCTCCTTCCTCCACCCCTCCTTCCTCTACCCCTCCTTCCTCTACCCCTCCTTCCTCCACCCCCTCCTTCCTCTACCCCTCCTCCCTCCACCCCCTCCTTCCCTCCACCCCTCCTCCCTCTACCCTCTTCCCTCCACCCCTCCTTCCTCTACCCCTCCTTCCTCTACCCCTCCTTCCTCCACCCCTCCTTCCTCTACCCCTCCTCCCTCCACCCCTCCTCCCTCTACCCCTCCTTCCTCCACCCCTCCTTCCTCTACCCCTCCTTCCTCTACCCCTCCTTCCTCCACCCCTCCTTCCTCTACCCCTCCTTCCTCCACCCCTCCTTCCTCCTACCCCTCCTTCCTCCACCCCTCCTTCCTCTACCCCTCCTTCCTCTCCACCCCTCCTTCCTCCACCCCTCCTCCCTCTACCCCTCCTTCCTCCACCCCTCCTCCCTCCACCCCTCCTTCCTCCACCCTCCTTCCTCCACCCCTCCTTCCTCCACCCCTCCTTCCTCCACCCCTCCTTCCTCCACCCCTCCTCCCTCCACCCCTCCTTCCTCCACCCCTCCTTCCTCCACCCCCTCCTTCCTCCACCCCTCCTTCTTCCACCCCTCCTTCCTCCACCCCTCCTTCCTCCACCCCTCCTCCCTCTACCCTTGCCTTCCTCCACCCCTCCTCCCTCCACCCCTCCTTCCTCCACCCCTCCTCCCTCTACCCTTCCTTCCTCCACCCCTCCTCCCTCCACCCCTCCTTCCTCTACCCCTCCTTCCTCTACCCCTCCTTCCTCCACCCCCTCCTTCCTCCACCCCTC
>NC_137675.1:85872328-85906054 GCF_963989245.1 Nansenia antarctica | reverse complement strand
GCCCTAGCATAGATTACTTTTTCTTACAGTGACTGATGGATAGATGATTCGCTTACTTCAGACAAACGTGTTTGTTGTAAGAGTCGTTGTAAGGCGTCTGCTAAATGCCGAAAATGCCATATGCCCATGTCGGCATGGGTTTGAATCCGGCCCATGCCCTGCTTACATAACCTCTCTCCCTTCTTCTCCTTACTTTCCTGTCTGTCTTCACTGCCCCACTCCAAAAATAACATTGAAAAAAGGGTTTGTACCCATAGTTTTGTATGGATAATAACGTTTTTTTTTCAATTCTTGTTTCCCAGGCGGCTGGCACAAGACACAAGAGAACACAAGACAACAAGAGAACACTGACAAGGTGGAGTGTTACGACCCCAAGACCAACCAGTGGACCATGTGCGCCCCCATGAAGGAGAGGCGCTACCGCCCGGGCGTGGCCGTGGTGGACGGCAAGATCTACGTCCTGGGGGGGGAGGAGGGCTGGGACAGGTGAGGAGGGGGGGGGGGGGAGGGGGAGGCTGGGACAGGTGAGGGGGAGGGGGGGGAGGAGGGGGGGCTGGGACAGGGGCTGGGACGGGGGGCTGGGACAGGGGAGGGAGGGGGGCTGGGACAGGTGAGGGGGGGAGGGGGGCTGGGACAGGTGAGGGGGGAGGGGGGCTGGGACAGGGGAGGGGGGGGGGCTGGGACAGGTGAGGGGGGGGGGCTGGGACAGGTGAGGGGGGGGGGCTGGGACAGGTGAGGGGAGGGGGGCTGGGACAGGTGAGGGGGGGGAGGGGGGCTGGGACGGGGGGGGGGGGCTGGGACAGGTGAGGGGGGGAGGGGGGCTGGGACAGGTGAGGGGGGGAGGGGGGCTGGGACAGGTGAGGGGGGGAGGGGGGCTGGGACAGGTGAGGGGGGAGGGGGGCTGGGACAGGTGAGGGGGGGAGGGGGGCTGGGACAGGTGAGGGGGGGGAGGGGGGCTGGGACAGGTGAGGGGGGGAGGGGGGCTGGGACAGGTGAGGGGGGGAGGGGGGCTGGGACAGGTGAGGGGGGGAGGGGGGCTGAGACAGGTGAGGGGGGGGAGGGGGGCTGGGACAGGTGAGGGGGGGCTGGGACAGGTGAGGGGAGGGAGGGGGGCTGGGACAGGTGAGGGGGGGGAGGGGGGCTGGGACAGGTGAGGGGAGGGAGGGGGGCTGGGACAGGTGAGGGGGGGAGGGGGGCTGGGACAGGTGAGGGGGGGGAGGGGGGCTGGGACAGGTGAGGGGGGGAGGGGGGCTGGGACAGGTGAGGGGGGGGAGGGGGGCTGGGACAGGTGAGGGGGGGGAGGGGGGCTGGGACAGGTGAGGGGGGGAGGGGGGCTGGGACAGGTGAGGGGGGGAGGGGGGCTGGGACAGGTGAGGGGGGGGGGACAGTTGAGGAGGGGAGAGGGTAGGACGGGTGAGGAAGGGCTGGGACAGGTGAGGAGGCAAGGTGCACAATAGTCTGTTAAGGTTGGGGGGGGAAAGTGGAAGAAAGGAAAAAGAGGGGAAAGGAAGAGAGAGAAATCGAGGCTCAGACCACCACTGTAGTAACCCGCCTCCCTCCCATCTCCCCCCAAACAGGTACCACGACACATCGAGAGGGACTGTGAGGATGACAAGGTGCACAATAGTCTGTTAAGAGTGGGGGGGAAAGTGGAAGAAAGGAAAAAGAGAGGAAAAAGAGGGGAAAGGAAGAGAGAGAAATCGAGGCTCAGACCACCACTGTAGTAATAATTTTAATAATAATTTTGCCATTTAGCAGACGCTTTTATCCAAAGCAACTTACAATTACGAATTACAGGGACATTCCCCCTGGAGTAACTGAGGGCTAAGTGCCTTACCCAAGGGCACACTAGTAGTGGTGTGGCTTCAGGCGGGATTTGAACTCACAACCTTCCGATCACAAGTCCAACTCACTATCCACCACTACCCCCTAGTAACCCGCCTCCCTCCCATCTCCCCCCAAACAGGCACCACGACACCATGGAGAGGTACTGCGAGGAGACGGACAGCTGGGAGATGGTGGGGGAGATGCAGCCCACCAGCCAGCTCACCTGCTGAGGAAGGACACCCACCCAGAAGAACCCAGCCTCCCCGACACCGCCACCGGGCCCGAGCTGGACTGGGAGTGAGAGAAGAAGAACCCAGCCTCCCCGACACCGCCACCGGGCCCGAGCTGGACTGGGAGTGAGAGAAGAAGAAGACAGCCTCCCCGACACCGCCACCGGGCCCCAGCTGGACTGGGAGTGAGAGAAGAAGAAGACAGCCTCCCCGACACCGCCACCGGGCCCCAGCTGGACTGGGAGTGAGAGAAGAAGAACCCAGCCTCCCCGACACCGCCACCGGGCCCGAGCTGGACTGGGAGTGAGAGAAGAAGAAGACAGCCTCCCCGACACCGCCACCGGGCCCCAGCTGGACTGGGAGTGAGAGAAGAAGAAGACAGCCTCCCCGACACCGCCACCGGGCCCCAGCTGGACTGGGAGTGAGAGAAGAAGAAGACAGCCTCCCCGACACCGCCACCGGGCCCCAGCTGGACTGGGAGGGAGAGAAGAAGAAGACAGCCTCCCCGACACCGCCACCGGGCCCCAGCTGGACTGGGAGTGAGAGAAGAAGAAGACAGCCTCCCCGACACCGCCACCGGGCCCCAGCTGGACTGGGAGTGAGAGAAGAAGAACCCAGCCTCCCCGACACCGCCACCGGGCCCGAGCTGGACTGGGAGTGAGAGAACCCAGCCTCCCCGACACCGTCACCGGGCCCGAGCTGGACTGGGAGTGAGAGAACCCAGCCTCCCCGACACCGCGAGTGAGAGAAGAAGAACCCAGCCTCCCCGACACCGGGCCCGAGCTGGACTGGACTGGGAGTGAGAGAAGAAGAAGACAGCAGCTCCAGGGTGCCATCTTTACAAGTGCTTTGTGCATCTCTGCCAAAAAAGTATATTTTTGTACCATATTTTGTATTTATTTGTATAAATTGCTGCTTGTTCACTGCCTGTTATATGGTTAATTTTATATCTTTATATTATAAGTTCAGTGTTCTTTGTAAATGTTAACTGTAAATGTAAATGTAAATTAAATGTAAACTTTTGAGTGAACTTTTCAAGATGCTTCCCAATAAATGTACTGCATCATAACCCTCTGGCTGCAAAACCATATTGAATATCATTCTCTGCCTGTGTGCAAGTCTGGAAGTGCTTTGCTCCAGATACAGTGACCGCCAGTTATTAGCACCCCTGGTAAAGATGAGTAAAAATGGGTTAAGAAAAAAAAAAAAAAACACCTTTTTGTGAATTAGCTTACGGTAGTCACACTGAAAGAAATAGGAAACATCAACCATTAATTCAAGTACATTTATTCAGAGATTTTTTTTTTTTCTTAAACAGTTGGCTGTTATTTTTTTTCAGTGTGAGCTAATTCACCAAAATGTGACCTTTTTCTAATCCTTTCTACTCATCTTTACCAATAATTGTGGAGGGCACTAAGTGCAGTGTACCAGTTTTTGTAAGGCAAAGCACATCTAACCAGATGAACGCAGTTTTTTCCTTGATTATGCAATGGAATATGCAGGGAGTTTGCAAATATTGTGAAAAGCTGTAAGAAAAGTCATTTCCTAGTCTTGCAGAGCCAAGCAGCAAAAATAATTAGGACAAAGTAAACCATATTTTCCACAGTTATGCACAATCACCTAGACAGTGACATGCACTTTTCTTTTAATCAACCACAATGGTTTCCTCAAGTTCATACAAGTCTTTTCAAACATAAAATTCATAAAAATAAAGTATGAAAGATTTCAAAACTAAACACCACAAATACTGGACCGACCTTGTTCACCCCAGAGCCACCGAAACAGTCAACTAAACATAAAAAAAAAGCTAACAGCATGATTGACATTACACCATGCTTAATGTTTGACATCCCAATCTCTTATGTATATTAGTCACAAAATTCAGTGACAGGAAAAACATTGTTTTCTCTGCTGAGCCTAATTGAAACCATTCGTTTTGTCCAAAATGCAGTTACACTGTGGGTTACAAAACATCTACAGTGTCTCAAGTCCTCAAAAACAGTGGCGCATGCCTATACAATGGAAACAGACCCGCACATACTGAAAAATTCATTACGATAAGCATCTTGGGGGTGGGAGAGACGTCTGAATATAAAGCAGGAACAAATCAAAACGTAGCTTATGTACAAAAAAATGTATGACTCCAAAACAAAAGCAGGGGGTGGGAGCCTAACCCCCCCCCCTGATGAACTCCAACTCCCATGAGCCTCTGCTCAGACAAGGAGTCTCTCGATAGCCATCTGTGTGGACTGGATCTGGGGCTTCAGCTGGGAGCCTTCCTTGATGGTGATGGAGGTGGCGATGACGGGTCTGGAGACCCCGCATGCGCGCCCCAGGGCCTGCTTGGAGCGCACAAACACGTAGGGGACGTTCTTGTCCTCGCACAGCAGCGGCAGGTGGAGGATGATCTCCAGGGGTTCCGCGTCGGCTGCCATGACGATGAACTCGGAGATACCGCGGTTCAGGGTTTTAGTGGCTGAGGGAGAGGAAAGAGTAAGGGGAGTTAGTCTGTTTTGTTAAAGCAAGCAAGTGTTTTCTATTAACGAAAATGTCGTTCTGGTGGTCTAGCACCATGGCCTGGGGTGGTCCAGTTGTCTACAGTGCACACATATGCCGAATTCAAATCCAGCCCATGCCCTCTCTCCCTTCTCCATACTTTCTTGTCTGTCTTCACTATCTGTCCAATAAAATAAAAAAATATGAAAGGGACTGCCCCACTCAGAAAAAATATATATTTGTTCTGAGTCACTTTATATACCCTGGGAGCATGATAGGCAATTGTTGTGGGATAGAGAGGTCTGACTCTTATAAGTGCACAACTCCTTATATACCATCCCCACACACATGTGGTAGCTCAGAGAAAAACAGGCGTCAAGTTGTCGCAGACAGTATAGCTCCGCAGTTCAAGTTGCTCAAACCGACTCTCGAATTTGCGACCTCTGCATGCGAACACACGTGACCACCGTCTCCTTAAACACCCGGTGTAAACCTGCCACGCTATCGAGGGTTCAGCCGGGGTATTATTGAGTGAATTTCACCATCTCTCAACTCTGTTCTAATAACAGCTCCACCACAGACAAGTGGGACTCACCTTCATTCGCTCCCTTGCGGAGCTGCTTGTAGTTGGCAGCCTGCTGCACCAGGTCCAGGATGGTCTTGCTGAACGTGGCGTCGGCCAGGGGGTAGGCCTTGGGGTTGACTTCTGGTTCACCCTGGAGAAAAGACATACAACAAGGAGGAAATGAAAACAATCGCTGCGTTAAAGTAGATCATCACTGGCCCTTTAAGGATGTGCGCATCAAACAATGACTCGAGACGGATTAGACTGGTCAACACGTGTCCACGATGAACACCCTGGGAACACGTGGTTCCCACAAGATTACGCATGGTGCGTCGCCGGCCGTGCGCATTTATGAATTTCCTCCCCAATTGGTAGTAATGATCTTGGAGTACAGTATCGTCTATATGAAATGCGGTACAAACAATATAGCACATTATATAGAACCAAATACTTGATCGGGAACAAGTTCGCTCGCTACTAAGCAGTGCGCACACTTCCAAGATGGCTAGCATGCCATGCAAGGCTGATAATAAGCTACTAATAAAACTAGTAGTAGGTAAATTAATATTAAATTCAGCTCACCATATTTGTTAATGTTCCGGTGGATTGTGATGTCCAGGTGCGGGTAGATGTGTCCTCTCGGCGTGTGCTTCACGGAGGACAGGAGTGATGCTGCTGAGAGAAGAGATCACAATGTGCAGACACTGGTAACGTGGTTTATCGCTGGAGATAGGGAACTCTTCTACACGTCATCATAGCGCGCCTCAGAGCGCTTACATACGTCATCATAGCGCGCCTCAGAGCGCTTCCTATACGTCATCATAGCGCGCCTCAGAGATAGAAGGAGCAAGATGGTTTATTCAGCATTCGTTTCCGTCCGCGCAGTCCGTGGGAACATCAGGACTAGACCGTTTTTGGCTGGGAGATAGTAGGAGGGCTGTGATTTTGTTGTTGTGATGGCTATTATTGTCCTCAAGGGTTTTAGCTTTAGGGGGCGTGACTGCTCATATAGCATATTATGAGATCGACAATTCAGAAAAATAAATGATAACCAACACTAATAATAATAATAATAATAATAATAATAAGCAACACTCAAGCAAGTTCATAAACAAGTTCCTTCAAGAAACATTAATAATTGATTTTCAGGATCCATTGTTTCAGCATTACATTATTTTTTCAGATTTAGGACATAATATGCAGAGCACAACCCTTTTAGGATATAGCTTTCTAGGCAGAGTCAGTGGGCAATCTTGTGGTAGTGAAATATCTTTGACGGACCCGTTTACCATTTTTGGATTGGCTGCGAAGACCGTGGCTCGGACGTCATGACCAGGGTTGCCAGATTACGGGTTACCGCCGAATGGGCTACTTTTGATCACACTGCATCGTCCACCGACACCGGGAAAAAGTATTTGGGCTGGGTTGGGCTGGATAAATAGCATTTAGGCGGTATCAAAATGTCAGTGCCTGAAAGTTACAAAATGCGTGAAGTTAAAACACACACCCTAGTAACAACATTTTTTTTATTATTTATTTTTTATGTTACAAACATCATTGGCAACAGACATACAGTTTATGGGCAAGAGATTAGTTAGTAGTAATTAGCGGTTTTCTGACAATAATAGGTTTTAGGCTGGTTTTTGGTGGATTTTGCGTTTTTTAAGACTGTGGTTAGGCTGGATATTATCACGCCCATCTGGCAACCCTGCAGGGCGGCCATAGCTGCTGTCTCCTGTGTGCTGTAGGTGAAGCAGAGAGACCGCGGGAGGCATCATGACATCTATCCGAGCTGTGAACCACCTCTCCGTGAGTCTGTCTCCTCTGGCGAAGAAGTCTGGTTTAGGCCAGATAAACCTATATATACACACCATGGAGTTATTGACCATTCTGTCACATTAGGGCGACCTATCGTGGCCCCTGTGCTGTTGTGCTCACCGGCTAAGAGTTAGCCACGGTTGGCTAGTGGGATCGGATGGGCTGTTGCTAGTCTAGCTAGCTAACTACATTCACATCGCTGCTCTGGTGCTAATCACAACATCTAGACCTTCTTTAGTCCGTCCGAAGTGCCACCTAGTCCAGCCTACAGGTGATGGGGTTGGTGGTGGTGGTGGTGGTGGGATATCCTTCATCTGGCAGGCTCGCTGTGGAAGCTAAGCTATGTTGAACGTACCCACTGAAGGTCATTTCAGTTCTGATGGGGTTTTAGGTCAAAGTCACACTGACAATCAGTGTCCAACTCCTCAGTTCAGATGTCTTCACGTCTCTTTGACGTTTTTTCGGGTTTTTAACCGACATTCTGCAGCCAGTGGTCTGGAGCAGAAGTGTGTCTTGAGCTGTCAGATGCTTTCTACTGGAAACAAAGTAGCTGGGTGCAAATGACATGTGCTGATTCCACCAATATGTCAACGCAGGATATTGGCATTATGTGAAAAGCAAGCTTCATGATAATAACCCTGGACTGTTATTGTTGTTAGGCCATAGCATGTCACGTGACGTCACACGGGCAGCTGAAAGGGGACGTCACATGGGCAGCTGACAGGGGACGCTTGACTGAGAAAAGCAGTGACAGCTTGGTAGTGTTAGGGCTGTCTTCATAGCTTGAGAGGTGGACACAGTGATTATGAAGTGGGTAGGGTTTAATTACGTATTGATTGATATGCCATTTGGGGTTCAGTGTCTTGCCCATGGACGTAGCGACACGTGGCCAGCCAGGGCTCGAACCACAGAACTGCCGACCATGCGATCATTAGACGCTCTACCTCCTGAGCCACAGCCGCCCCTGAGCACTGCAGATCACACCAACCAGAATACTGCTCCAGTGCAGCTCCACAGCGCAGCCTTGCTCATTAATGCTCTGTCCGCTGTTGCTTAGAAACTAATTTCCCTGGGGCCTATGGGGGAAGAATAATGTTGTTACTTTGAAATCAAATATATATATATATATATATATATAGGCCTATATATTCTAACGACCCTGTGTAAGGCCCATTAGCAGCTCTGCCAAGGGAGGAAACTCTCGCAGGGCTGGTTTCACAGACGAGGCTTAAGCCGAGGCCTAGTCCTGAGCTAAATCACACTTCCAATATAAAACCTCAATCGAAGATGCTTTTCAGATGCTTTTCAGCATCAGTCTTAATCTGTGGCGCAGGAGGTAGAGCCTCTGTCTAATGATCGCAAGGTTGGCAGATCGGCGGTTCGAGCCCCAGCTGGCCACATGTCGAAGTGTCCTTGGGCAAGACACTGAACCCCAAAACTGCTCCCAGACAGTGAGCGGGCCGGCACCTTGCATGGTAGCTTGGCCGCCATTGGTGTGTGAATGTGTGTGTGAATGGGTGAATGAGAGGCCGTTGTAAAGCGCTTTGGATAAAGGCGCTATATAAGTGCAGTCCATTTTAATCTGCGTCAATGAAACCACCAGCCCTTCGTGTTGCGGCCAGTTTGTAAGCGGAAGGTCGTGAGTTCGATACCCGCCTAGGGCAAGCTGCTCTACTGATAATGTGTTCTGGGTGTATATAGATCTATATCTCCAGAAGGAGAAGTGGTGCTGGTCCGTGTTGGTTGACAGACAGGCTTGTTTTATCCTTTATTTATGATGTAAAGCACCCTGTGCATTCGTGCTGTGAAGGGCGCTGTATAAATAACGTTTTACTTACTTACTTGTTGTTGTTCCTCCCTCCACAGAGACGGTGCTATGCGGCCGCCAGGAGGAGTGCAGCTCTTACGGAGCCCTACGTCGGCCTCAAGGCCGCCCCCGCCTCCCTCCAGCCCCAGAACGTCCAGGTAGGCTCCATCAAGCGCCCGCCGCAGACTGAATACCCTACGTCCTTCCTAAAGACTTTATGTCCTTCCTAAAGACCCTACGTCCTTCCTAAGGACTTTATGTCCTTCCTAAAGACCCTATGTCCTTCCTAAAGACCCTACGTCCTTCCTAAAGACCCTATGTCCTTCCTAAAGACCCTATGTCCTTCCTAAAGACCCTACGTCCTTCCAAAGGACTTTATGTCCTTCCTAAAGACCCTACGTCCTTCCTAAAGACCCTACGTCCTTCCTAAAGAACTCTTCATCCCCACTACCCCCTCGTACAGTTTCTCTACAATAAATAGTAATAATAATAATAATAATAATAATAATAATACATTAGACTTATATAGCGCTTTTCTAGACACTCAAAGACGCTTTACAAATCGAAAAGATCGAGTAGTAATAATAAAAATAAACCAAAAAAGAAATAAAAGAAAGTATAGGGGGCCTAATTAAGGTAGTGCTGGGGACACATGGGAAGGGGGGGGGGAGAGGGTTAACTGGTGAAGGCGAGCTTGAAGAGGTGGGTTTTGAGGGCCTGTTTAAATGTTGGGAGGGTGTTGGCCTGTCTGCTGTGGTTGGGGAGGGCGTTCCAGAGGGACGGGGCTGCGGCTGAAAAGGCCCGGCCTATTAAATCGATTAATAAAAGAAAATTAAAAAGAAAAGGAAGAAGTCATTCTTCCGTCTTCGAGCATCGTGACTGCCATTGGTCCCCCTGGTCCTAAAATAGATGTCTTTTTCTTATGATGATATGAGATGATTCACCTCAAGCTCGGTCCTCTCAGCTCTCCTGATCTGGCCTCCCCTGGTGATGTCACTCCCCTGGTGAAGTCACTCTCCTGGGGGCGTGAGGGGCACATGAAACATAAGTCAAGTTGTTGTAAACAGTCGCCCCACACTTCGACTTGCTCTGACCGAGCCATGACCTTGTGACCTCTGGCTTGCCCTCACACACATGACCACCGTCTCCTCAAATACCCGACGTTAACCAGCTACGCTATCGACAAAGCTAGCTATTAGCTAATCGACAGCGAGGGTGGTGGGGGGCTACTACAACACCTGTCCTGTTGCGTCCGTAGTGTCGGGGTTGGTGTTAATCCTGGCTAAAAGCAGTGTAGCTTCTGGGCACGTGCTAACTAGACTTACGTATGCACGGAACCGTGCACAATCTGTTGTTTCCAAAACAGGGAAGTGTTCCGATCTCTCCCTGCCTTGCTGTGATGTCACTTTTCCTGACTGTGACTGACTGTGTGTGTGTCTGTCTGTGTCTGTCTGTGTCTGTCTGTCTGTGTATCTGTCTGTGTATCTGTCTGTGTGTGTCTCTCTGTGTGTCTGTCTGTCTGTGTGTCTCTCTGTGTGTCTCAGTGTGTCTGTGTCTCTCTATGTGTGTGTGTGTACTGTATGTCTGTCTGTCTGTCTGTCTGTGTATCTGTCTGTGTCTCTCTCTCTCTGTGTGTCTGTGTCTGTGGCTGTGTGTGTGTGTGTGTGTGTGTGTGTGTGTTAGACTCAGACTGAAACACTTTGAGCAACCGAGTGTCCTATGCTGATGCATCTACTAATGTTTGTGTTCAAGAATTCTATTGTAAAATGTGAACGCAAATAAAGATACTAAAATGTGTGTGTGTGTGTGTGTGTTCTCCAGGTGTCCAAGCTGCCTAACGGTCTGGTGATAGCGTCGTTGGAGAACTACTCCCCCGTGTCCAGCGTGGGGGTGTTTGTGAAGGCAGGAAGTCGCTACGAGACGCCAGAGAACCTGGGGGTCAGCCACGTGCTGCGGCTGGCGGCCAACCTGGTAAGATCTCACACTTCTTATTTGATTTATTTATCTATTTTTTTCACAATATGTTTATTGTCATTTTCTTTATTTTATACCATAACAAAAACCAGAAACACAGACGCATACACGTTGCATCCTTATTGGATCGAATAAAAAAAGAAAACAAAACTTCCTCCTCCACTTTGTGTAAAATCCCTCTTCATCATGTGTATACCGGTACTATTTAGGGTCAATCCCCTAATGCTTACCGTTTTTAACTATCACCATTTCACGTGCAGCTGCATTATAGCTATCGGAAAAAAGAAGGACGTCGCGTGGCAGGGAGAGGGGCGTCTTGGGAGTTGTAGGAATGGACTCAAATAGACAATTTGGACGACCAGGACTTATCAGGGCATTCAAAGCGAGACAGCTGGCCTCGAGAGAGAGTTTAAAACATGATCTTTTATGTGTACTACTATTGAATAATGAAAACAATGACTCCACGGGATTACAGGGTAAAATTCCGCTTTAATATTGAATGAAACTGATCATTCCCCCCCCACATCTACCTACCGTTAGCCTTTCAAACCCGCGCCTGAGAGGTGCAAAGCCAGAAGTCCAAAAATAAATGAGATGACGATAACTATCATAGCCCCTCTATCATAGCCTTTCTATCATAGCCCCTCTATCATAGCCCCTCTATCATAGCCCCTCTATCATAGCCCCTCTATCATAGCCCCACCCCGACAAGCCCCACCCTTGTCTAGTCTCTTGCTGTTAACGCCGTCACCCCAGTCAGTGCTTAAACATGTCGATGCGTTTGTGCGATTTGTGATTGACTGTTTGTTAGACCAGGAGGTCAGTCAGGCTTGGGGTGGGAGCTCAACCAAAGGTCATGGGAGAGTGAAAAAGGTTCTCCAATAGATAGATAGGTACTTTATTGATTGCCTTAATTTCCCCTTGGGGATCGATTAAGTGTCTGTCTGTCTATCTATCTATCCAACTATCTATCTATCTATCTATCTATCTACCTATCTATCTGTCTGTCTACCTATCTAACTGTCTGTCTGTCTATCTATCTATCTATCTATCTATCTATCTATCTGTCTATCTGTCTTCTATCTGTCTATCTATCTATCTGTCTGTCTGTCTGTCTGTCTGCCTGTCTGCCTGTCTGTCTGCCTGTCTGCCTGTCTGTCTCTCTGAATGAATGAATGAAAACCTTTATTGTCCCCAATGGGGAAATTTTGTTGTCAAACAGCTTAGCTTAGTCTTAGACAGAAAACATTCAATAAATAAATAAATAAAACAGTGCAGGCTCAATGTAAAAAGTGCAAGATAAAGTGCTCAAGTGCATGTAGTCCAAGTAGCAGTCTTAACGGCCTCTCAGCTCCAGGTCTCCCCCACCCTGCAGGGCCTGGTTGTAGAGTCGGAGTGCAGCTGGAACAAACATCTCTCTATCTGTCTGTCTGTCTGTCTGTCTGTCTGCCTGTCTGCCTGTCTGCCTGTCTCCCTGTCTGCCTCTCTGTCTCTCTGTCTCTCTGTCTCTCTATCTCTCCATCTCTCCATCTCTCTATCTGTCTGTCTGTCTGTCCGTTCGTCCGTCCGTCCGAGAACCTTTGTCACTCTCCTATATCTCTCGATCACCTCACATCCCCAACACTGACTGACCTCCTGCGCTGTTCAAGGAACCTGTTGAGTAATTAACCTTGTTAGTTAATGTTGTTAATTAATGTTAATTAGCGTTGTTGTTGTTGTTGTTTTAGACTTCGAAGGGCGCGTCAGCGTTTAAGCTGTGTCGCGGTGTGGAAGCTGTGGGGGGCAGCCTGAGGTGACTATACCCCCCACCCCACACACACACACACACACATTCACACACACACACACACACACACACACACGTTCCCACCCCACCCCCAGTGACTATGCCGTCTCCCCACCCTTACCCTCCATGTCCCCATTTGACCACCTATAAATAAACACCAGTCCACATGCGACATTCCCCCCCCCCCCCCCCAGGGTAACTGTGTGTGTCACCCCCCCCCCCCCCCCCCCCCCAGCGTAACTGTGTGCGTGTCTGTGTTCCCCAGTGTGACGGCGTCGAGGGAGACCATGGTGTATTCTGTGGAGTGCCTGAGAAACCACATGTGAGTGCTTCCGCTGTTCTCTATGCGGGGGGGGGCAGGCAGGGGGGTAAGTCACTGCCGGGTCACTCAGTCAGCCAATGGGAAGGGTGTTATGGGCCCTTTTGATGTGTGTGCCTACGTGTGTGTGTGTGTGTGTGTGTGTGTGTGTGTGTGTGTGTGTGCACACTTACATGTTTTGATGTGCGTGTGTACATGAGTTAGTGTGTGTGTGCTTACAGTACATGTTTTAATGTGTGTGTGTGTGTGTGTGTGTGTGTGTGTGTCTCCCCCCCTCCACAGAGACACAGTGATGGAGTACCTGATCCACGTGACCACGGGTCCAGAGTTCAGGCCGTGGGAGGTGGCAGAGTTGGCCTCCAGGGTGAAGGTGGACAAGGCCCTGGCAGCACAGAGTCCCCAGCTAGGTCAGCACCCCCCCCTGAGACATCTACTACCCCCTGTACTGTCCCTCCTGTGACGCACACGGCACACACTTAATCGTCACACACTTAATTCATTCATTTATCTAGAATATTGAGCATAGATTGCTTTTTCCTGCTACGACTGGTGGAGAGATGATTCACTTACTTAGACAAATGTTTTTGTTGTAAGTCGCTTTGGATAAAGGCGTCTGCTAAAATGCCCAAAATGTAAATGAACCCACGGCACAAGGGGGAAAAATTGCAAAAAATGTTTACTGTGTGAGGAACATTGACAAATGACAGGACATGATATTCCGTTCACTCGTTATTGAATGTTTCAGGGTACACTGTGCTACTTTGAAGTGTAAAAGTCAAAAGTATTAGTGATAGGGGGCGGCAGGTAGCCTAGCCTTATCTTATCTTATATATCTCTGGTTGTCGGATCTACTTTTCCTCTAGGTCAGGGGTCGGCAATAGGCGGCCCGTGGGCCATTGCTGGCCGGTCACCAATAATATTTGGCCCAGCAGATTATTTTGAGAATCCACTTCTTTTTTTTATTTTTTTTACAATATCGGACCGACAGTCCAACACCGCGCCTATAATGTCCGAATAGAGAATCTACCTCCACCTGAATAATGCGTATTGTACTTGTATCCATGTTGAGAGTGAATGACACAGGGACAGACAATCAGGCAGCGGGGTGCACCGAAGCGCACTGACGCTGAACCCCTCATAGTGAATCATAAGTAGGTGGACAAGGCGTGGTGCTGAAATAGCCAACATGCGGTGTGTGGTTTGAAAAAATAACATCAGCTCATTAAATCATTCAAACGTAATGTTTACGTATGTGACTGCAACACACATATGAACAGTAACAAAGCAAATTCTGTTTAATTTTCTGAAAAACATTGACAACAAAATCGGCGCAAAGTGGTGGTAGGCCTATGCTCCTGAAACGACAGAGCAAACGCGCTATTAGGGATAATAAGTACAATGAGCCATTCATTCAAAATATACAAAATACAATTAGGTTATTAAATACAATAACGACAGGCTTGGTACTCACTTAATGTGAAAAGTGGCATCTCCCATCGGTCACTATTTGCTTGATATCTGGTGATATTGACGTCACTTTAATCCGCAGGCAGTTTATTTTTATTTTTATGCATCAATCGATTCCTCTCGTGCGTCTTTATCACATTCATTGACGAAAAGGACGACTTGTATAGAAAGGGAACATCGTGAGCACGGAAGATGTGAGTCTCACAACGGCTCTGCATTGATGAAACCAGGTAGGATGAACGTATAGTTCGCTGTCCATCC
The DNA here is from genome assembly GCF_963989245.1 of Nansenia antarctica. Classification (NCBI taxonomy): domain Eukaryota; kingdom Metazoa; phylum Chordata; class Actinopteri; order Argentiniformes; family Microstomatidae; genus Nansenia; species Nansenia antarctica. The sequence goes on along the minus strand of NC_137675.1, from coordinate 85,891,504 downwards.
CTGTTTCCACCGTCAACTTTCCTCTTTAGACCTTTGGAGAGTGACATGATGTTTCTCTTGCTAGCAGGTTAAATGTTTAGCTAACTTCACCCGGCACGCAAACAACCAATCCAATAATAAATAATGTGACCTTGTCTGGGAGGAGGGGGGAATAATTCAGAATAAAACGATGTTAAATAATTATTAGAATAAGTTAGGCTGCGATACATCGTCAGTCCACATATTTATTATTCAAAACTATGGAAAGGGTGAAACTACGTTTCAACGTTGTTGAGAATCACAACACAAACTTGCTAGTCAAGCCTAATACTGCAACGTAATGGATTGGACTGCTACCTAGTTAACTAGAACACTACTTTACATTGTTAGCAGGCTCACAAAACAAGCTGTGTTAGTTGACTAGCGATGTGTACATTTTTCGAAAGAAAAGTCAAAGCATTAGAACGTGTCACATTTTTTAACAATCAATTACTTAAATTAGCCTTTGATTATGTTCTGGCCCGCCATCTAGTGGCTCAAAAGATGTTTGGCCCGAGGCCAAACCTAATTGCCGACCCCTGCTCTAGGTGTTATTGATGTCTCTGATTGTCGGATCTACCTTTCCTCTAGGTGTTATTGATGTCTCTGATTGTCGGATCTACCTTTCCTCTAGGTGTTATTGATATCTCTGATTGTCGGATCTACCTTTCCTCTAGGTGTTATTGATATCTCTGATTGTCGGATCTACTTTTCCTCCAGGTGTCATTGAGAAGCTGCATGAGGCGGCGTATAAGAACGCCCTGTCCAACTCCCTCTACTCTCCTGACTACACCATCGGCCACGTCTCCTCTGGGCAGGTACGGCTGTCTGGACACTTCTGTGTTCTAGATCAAGGTCCTCTGTGGTCCTCTGTGGTTCTCTGTGGTTCTCTGTGGTCCTGTGTGGTCCTCTGTGGTCCTCTGTGGTCTTCTGTGTTCCTCTGTGTTCCTCTGTGGTCTTCTGTGGTCTTCTGTGTTCCTCTGTGGTCCTCTGTGGTCCTCTGTGTTCCTCTGTGTTCCTCTGTGGTCCTCTGTGTTCCTCTGTGTTCCTCTGTGTTCCTCTGTGTTCCTCTGTGGTCCTCTGTGGTCCTCTGTGTTCCTCTGTGGTCCTCTGTGGTCCTCTGTGTTCCTCTGTGTTCCTCTGTGGTCCTCTGTGGTCCTCTGTGTTCCTCTGTGGTCCTCTGTGTTCCTCTGTGTTCCTCTGTGGTCCTCTGTGGTCCTCTGTGTTCCTCTGTGTTCCTCTGTGGTCCTCTGTGTTCCTCTGTGTTCCTCTGTGGTCCTCTGTGTCCCTCTGTGATCCTCTGTGATCCTCTGTGTTCCTCTGTGTTCCTCTGTGGTCCTCTGTGTTCCTCTGTGGTCCTCTGTGTTCCTCTGTGTTCCTCTGTGGTCCTCTGTGTTCCTCTGTGTTCCTCTGTGTTCCTCTGTGGTCCTCTGTGATCCTCTGTGTTCCTCTGTGGTCCTCTGTGGTCCTCTGTGTTCCTCTGTGTTCCTCGGTGGTCCTCTGTGTTCCTCTGTGTTCCTCTGTGTTCCTCTGTGCTCCTCTGTGTTCCTCTGTGGTCCTCTGTGGTCCTCTGTGGTCCTCTGTGATCCTCTGTGTTCCTCTGTGGTCCTCTGTGTTCCTCTGTGTTCCTCTGTGGTCCTCTGTGGTCCTCTGTGGTCCTCTGTGTTCCTCTGTGTTCCTCTGTGTTCCTCTGTGTTCCTCTGTGGTCCTCTGTGGTCCTCTGTGTTCCTCTGTGTTCCTCTGTGGTCCTCTGTGGTCCTCTGTGGTCCTCTGTGTTCCTCTGTGGTCCTCTGTGTTCCTCTGTGTTCCTCTGTGATCCTCTGTGTCCCTCTGTGATCCTCTGTGTTCCTCTGTGTTCCTCTGTGTTCCTCTGTGTGCCTCTGTGTTCCTCTGTGTGCCTCTGTGTTCCTCTGTGTTCCTCTGTGTTCCTTTGTGTTCCTCTGTGTCCCTCTGTGATCCTCTGTGTTTCTCTGTGGTCCTCTGTGTTCCTCTGTGTTCCTCTGTGTTCCTCTGTGGTCCTCTGTGTTCCTCTGTGATCCTCTGTGTTCCTCTGTGGTCCTCTGTGGTCCTCTGTGGTCCTCTGTGGTCCTCTGTGGTCCTCTGTGATCCTCTGTGTTCCTCTGTGGTCCTCTGTGATCCTCTGTGTTCCTCTGTGTTCCTCTGTGGTCCTCTGTGGTCCTCTGTGTTCCTCTGTGTTCCTCTGTGGTCCTCTGTGGTCCTCTGTGTTCCTCTGTGGTCCTCTGTGTTCCTCTGTGTTCCTCTGTGTTCCTCTGTGGTCCTCTGTGGTCCTCTGTGTTCCTCTGTGTTCCTCTGTGGTCCTCTGTGGTCCTCTGTGTTCCTCTGTGGTCCTCTGTGTCCCTCTGTGATCCTCTGTGTTCCTCTGTGGTCCTCTGTGTTCCTCTGTGTTCCTCTGTGGTCTTCTGTGTCCCTTTGTGTTCCTCTGTGGTCCTCTGTGTTCCTCTGTGTTCCTCTGTGTTCCTCTGTGTTCCTCTGTGGTCCTCTGTGGTCCTCTGTGGTCCTCTGTGTTCCTCTGTGTTCCTCTGTGTTCCTCTGTGTTCCTCTGTGGTCCTCTGTGTTCCTCTGTGTTCCTCTGTGTTCCTCTGTGTTCCTCTGTGGTCCTCTGTGTCCCTCTGTGTTCCTCTGTGTTCCTTTGTGTTCCTCTGTGTTCCTCTGTGTTCCTCTGTGTTCCTTTGTGTTCCTCTGTGGTCCTCTGTGGTCCTCTGTGTTCCTCTGTGGTCCTCTGTGTTCCTCTGTGGTCCTCTGTGTTCCTCTGTGGTCCTCTGTGTTCCTCTGTGTTCCTCTGTGGTCCTCTGTGGTCCTCTGTGTTCCTCTGTGATCCTCTGTGTTCCTCTGTGGTCCTCTGTGGTCCTCTGTGGGTAGAGCATGGCACTAACAACGCTTAGGTTGTGGGCTCGATTCCCGCTGGGACCATATATACTAACAACCAAACATCTCAATTAGCAGCGGCTTTGTATGTGGAAACAACATCAGACATAGAACGTACCAGAATAAATAAATACAATAACATAAGATGTATGTGTCATTTAGCTGACGCTTTTATCCAAAGTGACTTACATTGCAGTGAGTGGATACATTTTCCAGTACATACGGTCCCAGCGGGAATCGAACCCACAACCTAAGCGTAGTTAGCGCCACGCTCTACCAGCTGAGCCACAGAGGAACATATAAACCCCCTAACATCACACTCAATAGCAGCTTTGTATGTGGAAAGAACATAGAAATACAATGTACTAGAATGCAGTGTATTGTTCTCTGTAAGTGCTTGCCTTGTGTTTGTGACGGCATGCTCTTCAACACCTCTCCTCCTCCTCCCCCTCCTCCCCCTCCCCCTCCTCCTTATCCTCTCTAGCTGCAGTCGTTTGTCGAGAGCCATTTCACCAGTGCCAGAATGGCCCTCGTAGGGCTAGGTGAGTGTGCCTGTCTGATAGCGTCTTATCTAGAGAAAGCACCTTGCAGGTTGGACTTTCATCCTGGCGGTTTAGCTCTGTTAAACAACGTCCCCTCCCGCACGCTGCCAGCCTTGACTTAGCAAGGTTGTGTTGCAGGTCACCCACATTACAGTTTGTGCTGCACGGCTGATCGGAGCTCATTACTACGCTCCTGGATTGGTGTTAAACACCTTAGGAGCCGCGTCAGTAGGATGTTAGCGATCCGCTGATCTGCACCCAGCTCAACTGCAATGTCGGTGACCTGGAGTGTGTGTGTGTGTGTGTGTGTGTGTGTGCGTGTACGTGTATGTGTGTGTGTGTGTGTGTGTGTGTGTGTGTGTGTGTGTGTGTGTACGTGTGTGTGTGTGTGTGTATCGTTTCCTTTGGCGTCTGTCCAGAGAGCTGGCGGCCCAGCCGGTCTGATAGAGGTGTGGATATGTGGGCTAGAGGTCAGCTGACAACAGTGCTGCTGTAGTTTGACGCAGTGTGTGTGTGTGTGTGTGTGTGTGTGTGTGTGTGTGTGTGTCTGTGTGTCTGTGTGTCTGTGTGTCTGTCTGTCTGTCTGTGTGTGTGTGTGTGTGTGACGTGATGTTTCTCTGTGGAATGCTTCTCTGGACTGATGAGGCAGGGTTGCGTGTGTGTGTATGTTTTCCTGTGTGTGTGTGTGTGCGTGTTAGTCTTCCTGCCTGTGTGTGTGTACGTTTTCCTGTGTGTGTGTGTGTGTGTATGTTTTCCTGTGTGTGAGAGACAGACCTGACTCTAACCGCCCCCCGCCCCCCCTGCCCCCCCTCTGCCGTCCCTCCCCAGGTGTGAGCCACTCCGTCCTGAGGCAGGTGGGGGAGCAGTACCTGAGTGACCGCAGCGGGGCAGGGGGGCCGGGGGCCAAGGCCCTGTACCGTGGAGGTGAGACCCCCGGACCACAGACACAGGATACAAAACACCTCACTGGTGCAGAGAGAGAGAGAGAGAGAGAGGGGGGGGGGGAGAGAGAGGGGGAGAGAGAAGGAGAGAGAGGGAGAGAGAGGGAGGGAGAGAGGGAGAGAGAGGGAGGGAGAGAGGGAGAGAGAGGGGGAGAGAGAAGGAGAGAGAGGGAGAGAGAGGGAGGGAGAGGGAGGGAGAGAGAGAGAGAGAGAGGGAGAGAGAGGGAGAGAGAGGGAGAGAGAGAGAGAGAGGGCGAGGGAGGGAGAGAGAGAGAGAGAGAGAGAGGGAGAGAGAGAGGGAGAGAGGGAGAGGGAGAGAGAGAGGGAGAGGGAGAGGGAGGGAGAGAGAGAGAGAGAGGGCGAGGGAGGGAGAGAGAGAGAGAGAGGGAGAGAGAGAGAGAGAGGGAGAGGGGGAGAGTGTTTCACCAGTTATGAGCTATGTAGAGTGAGGTAGTTTATGTACAGTATCTACTGTGCAGATGTATAAAAGAAACTGTAAACTATACTGTACAATATACAGTATGAGCAATGGTAGTAGTGTAGTGCAAAGGTTAGAGTGATCACATGTGCACTATGGTGGTTAATTGTGTGTGCGTGTGTGTGTGTGTGTGTGTGTGTGTGTGTGTGTGTGTGTGCTTGCGTGTGTGTGCGTGTGTGTGTGTAGGTGACCTGCGGGTGCAGAACAGTGACAGCCTGGTCCACGCTCTGGTGACCAGCGAGGGCGCCGCCGCCGGCTCCGCCGAGGCCGACGCCTTCAGCGTGCTGCAAAGGCTTCTGGGAGCCGGCCCGCACGTCAAGAGGGGCTCCAACGTCACCAGCAAGCTGAGCCAGGGGGTCGCCAAGGCAACCGCGCAGCCCTTCGACGTGAGTAACGACCTCGACGTCTAAAACAACCGTTTATCCCCGTCGTCAGGGGTTGACGGGTCCGTAACTAAGGAACTTCGGCCGGTCGGCTGGTCGATACTCCCGATCGGACGAATTCCTAATCTCCCAGATGGCGTTGGGCCGTTCCGCGTTTTTAACCGATTGATTTCCTGCCCGCAGGCCACGGCCTTCAACGCTGCCTACTCTGACTCGGGCCTGTTTGGAGTCTACACCATCGCCCAGGCTGGGTCTGCTGCAGAGGTGAGCTCACAGGAATGACATGTGCACTGAGAATGTGTTTGTTACGTGTGTGTGTGTGTGTGTGTGTGTGTGTGTGTGTGTGTGTGTGTGTGTGTGTGTGTGTGTGTGTGTGTGTGTGTGTGTGTGTGTGTGTATAGAGAGAGAGAAACACACCAGAATGCACTTCAACATTATAATGACGTTACATTGAAGGTGTTTGACCTGTATGTGTTCTGCTGTGCTTCATCCCTCCCCCCCCCCCTCTCTCTCTCTCTCTCTCTCTCTCTCTCTCTCTCTCTCTCTCTCTCCAGGTGATCAAAGCCGCCGTCGCCCAGGTGACAGAGGTCGCCCAGGGCAACGTGTCCGAGGCCGACATCACCAGAGCAAAGTAAGTTCACACGACCGTTCCGGCGATGCCGCCATTTTAGGTCGACCACAGACGGTGGATCTCAGAGCTGTTAAGTCTGAGTTAACGTCTGAACACCACTTCCCTGTTAAGTCTGAGTTAACGTCTGAACACCACTTCCCTGTTAAGTCTGAGTTAACGTCTGAACACCACTTCCCTGTTAAGTCTGAGTTAACGTCTGAACACCACTTCCCTGTAGGAGCCAGATGAGGGCAGTAGGGATGTAACGATGCATCGTGAGACAGTTCGTTATCGATACAAATACGAGACGATTCAAATCGGTGAAATGAAAAACGAATCGCGATACTCTTTTAAACCCGACAGCATTAACCCGCGTTGGTCTCATTACCGTAACTCCTGAACTAAATGTGCTATCGGAAAAAATCCTGAAAGCAGAGAAGCTGCGCTTTCTACCCATATACGCCGATCTGTTCCGATAACTCAAAGCCCGTAGCTCACGGAGAGCTGAGGCGATTCGAAGAGAGAAGCGGCATTACAAGCGAACATAACATTCATAACGAACACAACAGAACATGGGGTAGTGGTGGTCTAGTGGATAGTGAGTTGGACTTGTGATCGGAAGGTTGTGGGTTAAAATCCCGCCTGAAGCCATACCACTACTAGTGTGCCCTTGGGTAAGGCACTTAGCCCTCAGTTACTCCAGGGGGAATGTCCCTGTAATTCGTAATTGTAAGTCGCTTTGGATAAAAGCGTCTGCTAAATGGCAAAATTATTATTAAAATTAATTACATATTTTAGTGGCGTTTTTTTACGAGCGGTGTTTTTTTATACTTTTATGAAGATAATCATTACATCCCTAGAAGGCGTAGGAGTACCTGATGTCTCTGGAGTGGATCTCCGAGATGAGTCTGTGTTAATGTCTGAACGCCCTCCCCTCCCCTGGAGGAGCCAGATGAGTGTGTTAATGTCTGAACACCCTCCCCTCCCCTGGAGGAGCCAGATGAGTGTGTTAATGTCTGAACGCCCTCCCCTCCCCTGGAGGAGCCAGATGAGTGTGTTAATGTCTGAACGCCCTCCCCTCCCCTGGAGGAGCCAGATGAGTGTGTTAATGTCTGAACGCCCTCCCCTCCCCTGGAGGAGCCAGATGAGTGTGTTAATGTCTGAACGCCCTCCCCTCCCCTGGAGGAGCCAGATGAGTGTGTTAATGTCTGAACGCCCTCCCCTCCCCTGGAGGAGCCAGATGAGTCTGTGTTAATGTCTGAACGCCCCTCCCCTGGAGGAGCCAGATGAGTGTGTTAATGTCTGAACGCCCTCCCCTCCCCTGGAGGAGCCAGATGAGTGTGTTAATGTCTGAACGCCCCTCCCCTCCCCTGGAGGAGCCAGATGAGTGTGTTAATGTCTGAACGCCCCTCCCCTGGAGGAGCCAGATGAGTGTGTTAATGTCTGAACGCCCTCCCCTCCCCTGGAGGAGCCAGATGAGTGTGTTAATGTCTGAACGCCCCTCCCCTGGAGGAGCCAGATGAGTGTGTTAATGTCTGAACGCCCTCCCCTGGAGGAGCCAGATGAGTGTGTTAATGTCTGAACGCCCTCCCCTCCCCTGGAGGAGCCAGATGAGTGTGTTAATGTCTGAACGCCCCTCCCCTGGAGGAGCCAGATGAGTGTGTTAATGTCTGAACGCCCTCCCCTCCCCTGGAGGAGCCAGATGAGTGTGTTAATGTCTGAACGCCCCTCCCCTCCTCTGGAGGAGCCAGATGAGTGTGTTAATGTCTGAACGCCCTCCCCTCCCCTGGAGGAGCCAGATGAGTGTGTTAATGTCTGAACGCCCCTCCCCTCCCCTGGAGGAGCCAGATGAGTGTGTTAATGTCTGAACGCCCTCCCCTCCCCTGGAGGAGTCAGATGAGTGTGTTAATGTCTGAACGCCCCTCCCCTGGAGGAGCCAGATGAGTGTGTTAATGTCTGAACGCCCTCCCCTCCCCTGGAGGAGCCAGATGAGTGTGTTAATGTCTGAACGCCCCTCCCCTCCCCTGGAGGAGCCAGATGAGTGTGTTAATGTCTGAACGCCCTCCCCTCCCCTGGAGGAGCCAGATGAGTGTGTTAATGTCTGAACGCCCCTCCACTGTAGGAGCCAGATGAAAGCAGAGTACCTGATGTCTCTGGAGAGTTCGGACGGTCTGATGGCGGAGCTGGGGGCCCAGGCGCTGGGGGGCGGAGCCTACCAAGCCCCGGGGGCCATCACCGAGCGCATCGACACAGTCACCCACGACGACGTCGTCAACGTGAGTACCTACTGGGTCGTACCTCGGTCGGAGTACCGCTGGCCAACAAGCTATCTGAATTTGTCTGTTATTTTTAATAATAATAATAATAATAATAATAATAATAATAATAATTGGATATAGAGAGTGTAGAGAGACAGAGGAAAGTAAGGAGGAGAGGGTATGTCAGAAGGGCATGGACCAGATTCGAACCCATGCTGACATGGGTATATGTGTGTATATGTGGTGCTAGACCCCTGGACCACCCCAGGCCAGGGTACTAGACTACTGGACCTCCCCAGGCCATGGTGCTGGACCACTGGACCACCCCAGGCCATGGTGCTAGACCACTGGACCTCCCCAGGCCATGGTTCTAGACCACTGGACCACCCCAGGCCATGGTGCTAGACTACTGGACCTCCCCAGGCCATGGTGCTAGACTACTGGACCTCCCCAGGCCATGGTGCTAGACCACTGGACCACCCCAGACCATGGTGCTAGACCACTGGACCGCCCCAGGCCATGGTGCTAGACCACTGGACCGCCCCAGGCCATGGTGCTAGACCACTGGACCATCCCAGGCCATGGTGCTGGACCACTGGACCACCCCAGGCCAGGGTACATGGTACTAGACCACTGGACCACCCCAGGCCATGGTACTAGAACACTGGACCACCCCAGGCCATGGTACTAGACCACTGGACCACCCCAGGCCATGGTGCTAGACCACTGGACCACCCCAGGCCACTCTTAACCTTTCGTTTAACCAGAATGCATTGCAATGATATGTTTGCGTATTGATACTAACGGTCTTATTTTGTTTTGTTTTTTTCCAGGCTGCGAAAAAGTTTGTGGACGGCAAGAAATCAATGGCAGCTAGCGGAAACCTCGTCAACACACCGTTCGTGGATGAATTATGAAAATGAAACAGATAGAAACAGTTATTTAACAGTTTTAACCTGGGCAGATGGTGCCTGGCTGCTTACCCAAGAGAAGGAAAATGGTTGTGAAGTCCACAACTACCCACAGCAAACGATAATACTTTGTTGTCAACAATCATGTAAGGTTTGTTCAGCAGTAAATCTCCACAGGGAGCAGAAAATGTGTTTTTGTCCATTTCACTGTATATCTAATTGTACATTCATTAAAGGGTCTCTCTGCATTAATGAATCATGACATTTATTTTTCAAATGAATAATGAATGTTTGGCCCAAAATGACATGTTGTTCAGTCTGATTGCCTGTAGGTGGCGATAAAGATTGTTGTAGATATTGTGTGTAGTCGCATTTGGAGAGAGAGAGAGAGAGAGAGAGAGAGAGAGAGAGAGAGAGAGAGAGAGAGAGAGAGAGAGAGAGAGAGAGAGAGAGAGAGAGAGAGAGAGAGAGAGAGAGAGAGAGAGAGAGAGAGAGAGAGAGAGAGAGAGAGAGAGAGAGAGAGAGAGAGAGAGAGAGAGAGGGGGAGTGAAAGAAAGCAGGGAGTGAGAAATAAGGAACATTTGCCACAAGCTAACTGACTGAACATGATAAATCAACACAGTCAGCAATTACGTGTGTCATGCCAGGGAGGAATGTTTTCAAGGAACATAATAATAATACATCACGTCTGTGTAGCTCTTTCCCATGGACTCAAAGCGCTTTACAAGTCAAAAAAATGAAAATAAGGTCACAGGACAGTCACAGAACATACACAACATTACAGCCCTGTACATTTGAAGCCTGCATGAACATGGGGGGGGGGTATTTAGCAAGGTCTTAAAAGACAAGAGAGAACTCTGTCAGCAGCTCTGACATGGTGGGGGAAGAGACTTCTACAGGCAAGGAGCAGCAGCAGACGAGAACGCTTTGTCACCCAGAGGAGGGGGTCTGTTTCTGGGGAAGGTGAGGAGGCGTTGTCACCTGGTTCTGGGGAAGGTGAGGAGGCTGTGTCACCTGGTTCTGGGGAAGGTGAGGAGGCGTTGTCACCTGGTTCTAGGGAAGGTGAGGAGGCTGTCTCACCTGGTTCTGGGGAAGGTGAGGAGGCGTTGTCACCTGGTTCTGGGGAAGGTGAGGAGGCTGTGTCACCTGGTTCTGGGGAAGGTGAGGAGGCGTTGTCACCTGGTTCTAGGGAAGGTGAGGAGGCTGTGTCACCTGGTTCTAGGGGAGGTGAGGAGGCGTTGTCACCTGGTTCTAGGGAAGGTGAGGAGGTGTTGTCACCTGGTTCTGGGGAAGGTGAGGAGGCGTTGTCACCTGGTTCTGGGGAAGGTGAGGAGGCGTTGTCACCTGGTTCTAGGGAAGGTGAGGAGGCTGTGTCACCTGGTTCTGAGGAAGGTGAGGAGGCGTTGTCACCTGGTTCTGGGGAAGGTGAGGAGGCGTTGTCACCTGGTTCTGGGGAAGGTGAGGAGGCGTTGTCACCTGGTTCTAGGGAAGGTGAGGAGGCGTTGTCACCTGGTTCTGGGGAAGGTGAGGAGGCTGTGTCACCTGGTTCTGAGGAAGGTGAGGAGGCGTTGTCACCTGGTTCTGGGGAAGGTGAGGAGGCTGTGTCACCTGGTTCTAGGGAAGGTGAGGAGGCGTTGTCACCTGGTTCTGGGGAAGGTGAGGAGGCGTTGTCACCTGGTTCTAGGGAAGGTGAGGAGGCTGTGTCACCTGGTTCTGGGGAAGGTGAGGAGGCTGTGTCACCTGGTTCTGAGGAAGGTGAGGAGGCGTTGTCACCTGGTTCTGGGGAAGGTGAGGAGGCTGTGTCACCTGGTTCTGAGGAAGGTGAGGAGGCTGTCTCACCTGGTTCTGGGGAAGGTGAGGAGGCGTTGTCACCTGGTTCTGGGGAAGGTGAGGAGGCTGTGTCACCTGGTTCTGAGGAAGGTGAGGAGGCGTTGTCACCTGGTTCTAGGGAAGGTGAGGAGGCTGTGTCACCTGGTTCTAGGGAAGGTGAGGAGGCGTTGTCACCTGGTTCTGAGGAAGGTGAGGAGGCGTTGTCACCTGGTTCTGGGGAAGGTGAGGAGGCTGTGTCACCTGGTTCTGAGGAAGGTGAGGAGGCGTTGTCACCTGGTTCTGGGGAAGGTGAGGAGGCTGTGTCACCTGGTTCTAGGGAAGGTGAGGAGGTGTTGTCACCTGGTTCTGAGGAAGGTGAGGAGGCTGTGTCACCTGGTTCTAGGGAAGGTGAGGAGGCTGTGTCACCTGGTTCTGGGGAAGGTGAGGAGGCTGTGTCACCTGGTTCTGAGGAGGCTGTGTCACTTGGTTCTGAGGAAGGTGAGGAGGCTGTGTCACCTGGTTCTAGGGAAGGTGAGGAGGCTGTGTCACCTGGTTCTGGGGAAGGTGAGGAGGCGTTGTCACCTGGTTCTGGGGAAGGTGAGGAGGCGTTGTCACCTGGTTCTAGGGAAGGTGAGGAGGCTGTGTCACCTGGTTCTGAGGAAGGTGAGGAGGCGTTGTCACCTGGTTCTGGGGAAGGTGAGGAGGCGTTGTCACCTGGTTCTAGGGAAGGTGAGGAGGCTGTGTCACCTGGTTCTGGGGAAGGTGAGGAGGCTGTGTCACCTGGTTCTGGGGAAGGTGAGGAGGCGTTGTCACCTGGTTCTGGGGAAGGTGAGGAGGCGTTGTCACCTGGTTCTAGGGAAGGTGAGGAGGCGTTGTCACCTGGTTCTGGGGAAGGTGAGGAGGCTGTGTCACCTGGTTCTGAGGAAGGTGAGGAGGCTGTGTCACCTGGTTCTAGGGAAGGTGAGGAGGCTGTGTCACCTGGTTCTGAGGAAGGTGAGGAGGCGTTGTCACCTGGTTCTAGGGAAGGTGAGGAGGCTGTGTCACCTGGTTCTGGGGAAGGTGAGGAGGCTGTGTCACCTGGTTCTGAGGAAGGTGAGGAGGCGTTGTCACCTGGTTCTGAGGAAGGTGAGGAGGCGTTGTCACCTGGTTCTGAGGAAGGTGAGGAGGCTGTGTCACCTGGTTCTAGGGAAGGTGAGGAGGCTGTGTCACCTGGTTCTAGGGAAGGTGAGGAGGCGTTGTCACCTGGTTCTGGGGAAGGTGAGGAGGCTGTGTCACCTGGTTCTGGGGAAGGTGAGGAGGCGTTGTCACCTGGTTCTGGGGAAGGTGAGGAGGCTGTGTCACCTGGTTCTGAGGATGGTGAGGAGGTCAGTAAATTATGACGAGAGAACATCATTGTACACGTTCATGTGGTTCTACTGTGGACTCAGATTCTACTGTTTCCCATGATAGGGCAGACTTACTGAATTTAGACTGAGATAAGGTATTGTTTGGGTTTATGTCGAATGTGGGCCTTTACCGTCTCAAGGTATTAGTAGAATACGAGTTGTAACTGGTCAGTAGCCGTGCCCCCAATATGAAATGGTGGACAAAGTAATTTGTATTTTTCAGAGAAACACAGAACTTCATTGTATTATCTGTATCATAACACCTGGTGGAAGGTCATCAACTACACAGTTTTCCGTTGACATGTGTAACCTGACCATGGAACGATGTAGAAAATATGCTATGTGCTGTATATGAGTAGTGAAATTAACAGACTGGCTGAATGAGAGCTCTAATGAGCTGCTTGCTGTTCCCTTCCACAGAGACCAGCTGAGACCAAAGACAGTTATCCGTGCTGAGACACGCTCTTTTAAACGGACGTTTACTTTCTGCTTTGCAACCCTAATGAAAACAGTGGAAAGAGCTGACAAGCCAATCCTGAACAACATGGCGTGTTTCCACAGACAGATCTGCTTTTTTAAGGAGCTGCTTTCACCATGGGGACGACACTAGATTAATAAAAAGGCACCCTGCTATGCTTTTGTTGGAGGGTCACAGAGAAACCCAATGTCACACACATCAAACTGTTTTATTCTCTTGATGACTGCTTTATCTGGGACACATATTTCATCGACAACATGAGACAATTTAACAGCCATTGGATGAAAGTACAAGTCAGGCTTGCATTGTTCACTGATTGGAATAACAGTTTGATGGATGGTATCATCATCATCATCATCATCATTGACCAGCTGTGTGCCCCGTCCTGAAGTCGACCCTCACACAACCAAAAAGCCCCCGAACTCATTCCCACATCTCGCGAGAAGAGAGCGGATGCCCCCTGAACGGGAGTGTGTGTGTGTGTGTGTGTGTGTGTGTGTGTGTGTGTGTGTGTGTGTGTGTGTGTGAGGGCTGTTGTGTCTGTGGGGGTGTTCGCTCGATGTCATTCGCGAGAGAGAGAGAGAGAGAGAGAGAGAGAGAGAGAGAGAGAGAGAGAGAGAGAGAGAGAGAGAGAGAGAGAGAGAGAGAGAGAGAGAGAGAGAGAGAGAGAGAGAGAGAGAGAGAGAGAGAGAGAGAGCAAGAGAGCAAGAGCAAAGCATAACTAGTGTACCGTCCACGGTTAGGAGTGGCTTCAATAATATCGCGTTTATATATCTGGGTGGGTTAGGGAAAAAAGGAACCGAGCCTTCCCCCCGGTCCCAGAGAGACACCCAGATGCTGCCGCTCCGAGGGAGGAGAGGAAGGGGGCATGAATAGAGAGGGAGGAGGAGGAGGAGGAGGAGGAGGAGGATGGGTTCTCGTGTTCCTGACGGGTAACGTACGAGAGCTTCGCTGAACAACACCAGGACACTGTGAAGTGCAACAGCACAGTCCCTTTTGGTTATTTTGGGGTTTTTCCGTCGTCTTGCCGCCGGGACTTTTCTCCTCTTCTGTAAATGCTTCAGAGGAGAAGGGTTTAACCAGACGGGCTTTGGGAGTCTGGACCCTGCGAGGCACACCGAGTCCCCGAGTGTCTGTGTGGGAAACAGCTAGCTGGCTAGCTACCCTGCGAGTGGCCGTTGCTAGCCGTTACTAGGGTTACTAGGGGTTACTAGGGTTAATAGCTACCCTGCTAGTGGCCGTTACTAGGGGTTACTAGCGGTTACCTGCCGTTACTAGGGGTTACTAGCTGTTACTAGGGTTACTAGCTGTTACCAGGGTTACTAGCTGTTACTAGGGTTACTAGCTGTTACCAGGGTTACTAGCTGTTACTAGGGTTACTACCCTGCTAGTGGCCGTTACCAGGGGAACTAGGGGTTACTAGCTGTTACTACCCTGCTAGTGGCCGTTACTAGGGGTTACTAGCTGTTACTAGGGTTACTAGCTGTTACTAGGGTTACTAGCTGCCCTGCTAGTGGCCGTTACCAGATGCTGCTCCTGCCACCGGGTGGATCGGACCGGGAACCCAAGGGCCTGACGTTACTACGGGAGCTGCTGCTGCTTTACCGGAGGAAGGTCCGGGGCTGAACACGGGCTGTTTGTTCCACAATGTCGTTGTTTTTGGTTGAAACGGAAGGTTTCCATGTAGACTGTTGATGCGAAGTCCCGATCGCTGCGATGGTGTGGAGGAGATCTAACGGCAGACAGAACCTCAGTACCAGTCTCCTCTGAAGGGGGCGAGGTGGACCGAGAACGACCGCCGGGACTGAGACCGTTCTCTGAGCTGTCAGCTCGGTGGTTTGGGGGTTGTTTACTGAACCCCGTCTTACCTGGACGTCCACGTCCACCTACCTACCTACCACTGAACAAAAAAAGCACTCAAGACTTTTTCCCTGGAGAAATATGGATAAATTAACAATTATATCAGGATGTCTTTTTCTGGCCGCCGATATCTTTGCCATCGCCAGCATCGCCAACCCTGACTGGATCAACACCGGCGAATCTGCAGGTAACGGTTGAATTGACTTAACCCAGTTAACTACCTACCTACCTGTTACTTTTGACTTTTGAATTGACAGTATCAATGATTCATTCTCCTTGCAGATCGCATCCAAAACATTGTGATTCAGATAACACACACAACACAGATCCACCCTCTGGTTGACAACATGTCCATACAGTTATCTGTGTTAAATGTTTAACACTGGCAGCTAAATAACATGCAACGATACCAAGATACTAGTATCCAAACAGAATGTACAGTTAACACGGTCATAAAGAGAAAGATTTAAGGCCATGCAATGATTTTATTGACGTTTTGGGGGGGGGGACTTTCAAAGCAATTGATTGATCTTTATTGACCTGTCCTGTCCCGTCCTGTCCCTTTCCCTGGTTACAGTTGGTGTGGTTGTATAACATCGGCATGACAACTACCTGCTTAACACTTCGTGACGTTAGAATTATAAGGTTCTATCTCCATTTCTGTCAAAATTGAGTTTTTTACATAATCTGATCCATTAGGTGTTTATTAATGCCTGTGTGGTGTTATTTTCAAAATGTTGACATTTTTGAGTTAGTAATTAATAAAAATACAAAGGTTCCATCTCACAAAACATAATGGAATGTAAAAACTTTGATGCTCAATATCTCCGAACTGCCCTAAACGGAGATAGAACCTTATCATTCTAAGCTCTCGACTTCCTACGCCAAGGTCGGGAGCTGTTGAAATGTTGTGTAGTAGTAACGGTACTGTCATCGTGGTCAACGGGCAGACGGGATAAACTGGAGCAAGTGTTGCTGCCGGGATCCTGTTCTGGCTCCTCCTGGCATTGAACAGCCTGATCACCCAATGGCAGTTGCTCTTTTTGTTGTTGTCGTCAGTCCTCCAAACACATCCACACGCCAGTGACAGACAGCTGCTCCTCTTTGTTCCCTGGGCAGGACAGGGGCTTAGGAGGGAACTGGGTCAGGGAGGGTTCAACCACCCATGTAGGACCAGACTAGTGCTGGACTGACTGGGCTACTGTCAAACAGAAAAAACTGAAAAAGAAAAAAGAAGAAGAAGCACTTTGGGCAAATGTAATAATGCCTCTATCAGTAATGTATAATTTTCGTGCCTTTGGGATGCCTGGTTATTATTACACTTGTTTATTTTTATGTTTCAGATCCCACGCTAAATGCATTTGTCAATGTGGAACGAATTCACATGTGGCTTTTTCCCCTAAACATTGCTTATACCAAAGAGAACATCGGAAGCTCTAGGGTTCCTATTACCAACATCCCTGGTGTTGTGCCAAATCTTGGTAGATATTTTTAGATAGGCACAACATTGTATGAGAATGTACCCAGACTCCAATGACCTCTCCGCTCCCCGCACTGAATAATCAAATCCGATTGGTTCCCTGACATTGCCTCTGTAGGTCTCACGAGGAAAATTGAAGTGCTCTTCTTCTCCCCCTTAGTTGATCTCTCAGGCTCACCTGCAATTAGTTTACCACAGAGAGAGCACTGCCAAGTGCAGGGCCGCTTGCCTGCTCTATATATGGAAATATATGAGCAGGAAACATTATAGAAATGTATAATTCAGAACGTTTTATTAAGAGGTCCCAAGGAGGGTAAAGCTACACATTTGAAACCTTTCATTTCATCTTCTTCCGGAGTTCCAGCCTCTCTGTCTCTCCCTCTGCCTCTCTGTCTCTCTGTCTCTCCCTCTCCCTCTGCCTCTCTGTCTCTCCCCTCCCCACACACACACACACACACACACACACACACACACACACACCGCTGCTCTCTTTGATGGGTCTTTTGTGGGATGTGTTGATGAGAAGTGAAGGTAGATAGATCATTTAAAAATCTAATCAAATCCCAATTTTATTTGTCACGTACATCGCATACAGCCATAATTGATATAGTAGAAAGGCTTTATGCTATGAATCTCGCTCCTGGATCAGCAGCAATCAACAACAAATCAACAACATAATAGCCTATAGGCTAGTAACAATAAAACAGTGACAGTAGTAGTGCATAAGGGTGTAGTGTAAAGTAGCAGCAGCAATGGCTGTAATACAACGTCAAGTGTGTGTAGCAGCAGTAATTGGCAGTAACAGTGCGAGCAGCCATATCCATGTATGTAGCTCTACATGCCTCTAGGTGGGCTTGGCTTCTCCAACGTTGGTAATAACAAAACAAGCCCCTTTGTTGTTTTCTTTGGGTTTTGTGGCAGGGATTTATTCATCCCCTCGAAGGGCAGAAGTGAAAGCTTTTATCCTCTCAGGATCGATCGCTGTGGTGGTGAAGATGATGCCTAATTGCTCCGTCATCATCACAGCTTGCTGCATGGCTCCTGCCTTCTGGCTTACGCGCTCCAAACAAGTAAACAAGTCAACCACAAAAAAAAAGGGAAAAAAAAGTGACATTTCATCAGGGACATTTCCCCGCTCCTTTGTTCGGCAAAGGCTAATTAAGTTATGTGTACAGGGGAGGTTTGCTGCAAGTGGCCACACACACACATACACGGCCAAGCCACAGTAACACAGCCTGGCTAAGCCAAGGGGAGGATTTTGTGTTTGTTACAATTTATTCTGTTGTTATGAATAACAAGAACCCCCAGTTTGCATTTACATGTTACATGTTTGGTATTTAGCAGACGCCTTTATCCAAAGCGACTTGGGCTACACTTACTCCGATCCCATCAGTCATCACAAGAAAAATCCTCTGTGCTCGGGCCAGGGGCCAGGGGCCAGGGGCAGTCATGATGCTAGAAGAAGGACGTTGTTGTTGTTGTTGTTGTTGTTAATATACAGTAGAGAAACTGATCAGGGGGATAGGGAGGTTTCAGGAGGGACAGTTAAAGTGTAGCCTGAGGAGATGGGTTAGAGATAGGGAGTGACTCTGCAGTCCTGACAGCGGTGGGGAGCTCGTTCCACCAGCGGGGTGCCAGGATGGGGGAAAAGCCATGAGCGTTGCTTACATACAAGCTTATTATTTACCAAAGTATGGCAGGCAATAGCACCTGTTTTAAGCAGCCTACATTATTTGTTTAAAGACATATTTTGAAGCTGTTAACCATTAGAAAACAAAAGAGGACTGCACAGAAAGGTCTTGGACCAATGCCCCAGATTAGATTGATTGATGTAAATGTCTCACAGTAGTGAAAGAAGACGCCCTGCAAGCCTATGGGAACATGCTGTTTATAATCTTCATCTGACAGTTACATTTGCTCCCAGCACAGTTCAGAGAGGCGCTGGCCTGAAATTCATGGTGTTGATGGTTTATTGCCCTGGCCTGCACACTGATGAATGTCTCTGTAATTGTCTGTGTCAAAAGGAGCGACAGTCGCTCTCGGTCCTTTGTTTGCCTGTCAGAGAAGTCAGAGTAATTAAGAGGTCATGGACGTTTCTCCACGCTCTTGTTATTACGGGGGTGATGAAAACATTTGACAGGGTGCGATCTGTCACTGCCTCCTCCTCTCCCGTAGTACGGCTCTCCGAGCTCCAAGGCGGTCGATGCCCGCCGTCAGTGTGTTCCAACTGCTCTTAACGCAGCAGCACAACGATGCACAGACCTCGAAATGCACCCTAGTATCATCTCATTCATTCAGCCTCAATGTCAGAGATATCTTTGTAGTTGTCACAGTTGTGTCATAGGGGCCACAGAGTCAGTCTTTGATTGACAGGTCCATGTCCTTTCGGGCCTATTAGCAGAGAGAGTATATGCTAAACCAGAAACTCAACTCCGCCTCTTCTTTCGTCCCCTGGTGAAATCTGACGCTATGCGGACAAAGCCATGGTTTTCTTCTTTTTTTCCCTTCTTTTTTTTACTGGAAGTCAATGGGATGTGTTCTATTTGATCAACAAAAACGTCTATTGTTCATTAATAACGTTGGGCTTCATTAAGCGGCCAAACTTTGTACCGGGAGTTGTGCTCGTCAACCGTTCATGAATATTCATACTACTGCCTCTCGCCTTGGTGCTCACTGACTCGCTCCCTCCTCATGAATACAATCAATATTCATTAGCCTGCCCTTCCCTGTAGACAGGCAACGATTCCCGTTGTAAATGAGCCTGCGTGTGTGTCTTGTCATATGTATTAACCTCTCCTGCTGATTGCCATATTTATTTATTTTTTTCAGCCCCTATTTGAATAATTTACCGACCTAAAAATCAGACCCAAAACTAACAACCGCTTATAAACATAAGAAATGTTCTGATGATCAGATGCAAAATGCAGGATGCCATTTTGATGGCTAACACTTTGAAGTTGTGTGTAGATACGCACAGATCATCATCGTTCAGAGTAACATACTACACATGGCGAGAGATAAAGTAGGCTAATCAAGTTAATAATCTAATGAAGAGGCAGTGTTTGGCTGTAGTGGGTAAGCGTGAAACGCCACTCAGTAATATTCCACGCGGGATGTTCCATGCTAAGCTAAGACCA
>NC_137675.1:85864899-85867128 GCF_963989245.1 Nansenia antarctica | reverse complement strand
TACTGTGGGGGGGGGTGGGGGGGGCACGCTGGATAGCCCTTCACTGGGAGTAGGTGTCTGTCTGTCTACCTGTTTACTGTGGGGGGGGGGGGTCTGTTTGACCTGTTTACTGTGGGGGGGGCGGGGGGGGGGGGTACGCTGGATAGCCTTCACTGGGAGTAGGTGTCTGTCTGTTTACCTGTTTACTGTGGGGTGGGGCTAGATGAAGGGGTGATTGTGTAAGTGTAGATGTGTGTTTGTGTGTGTTGTGTGTGTGTGTGTGTGTGTGTGTGTGGCTGTGTTCACAGGTTGAATGTATTCCTGTCTCAGTCTACCAGCCAGAGAAGCAGTGTTGTGTGTGTGTCGGGGGGCGGGGGGGGGGGGGAGTGTGTGTGTGTGTGGGTGGGTGGGGGGGGGGGGGTGCCAAGCGTGAATACAGACACCTCGATTGGCAATGTCCCAGAGTGCCAAGGGTGACAGAAAAGCATACATTTTCACAGAAAATACATAAATGATGATGCTTCGTTTTGTAGCCAATCAGAGCGCTGTTGCTAGGTTAAACTCCACATGGAACACTTGGAACCCCAGCTGGTGAGTGTTCCGGAGGGGTTTGGCAGTTGGTGAACAAGGGTGGTCGGTCGGTGTCTCACACACAGTTTACAATAATACAGTGAATCATATTCACATCAAAAAATTACGACATAATAAAACATAATGAAGAAAAACAAACACATTTTTCAACAGAGAAGTCTTCGATCCAACCTTTAAACTACCCTAGCGCACCACAGCTACCAGCTGAAACGTTCTGTGCAGATATGAATGAATGAATGAATGGTCTTTATTGTCATTAATATAGTACAGGTACCATACAACGACATTTGGGAGGGGGGGCTCCCCTGGTGCTAGGAAAAAAAATACTAAAAACAAGAAGGGAAAAAGAGCTGGTTTACATAAATAAAGGCTATATATGTACACTATCCACTATACTATACTAATAAAACACTGTGCTGTACTCTATGCTATGCTATAAATATCCTAACATCTCTGAACCTTATGTACCCGAGGGTTAGCTAGATAGCTAGATAGCTTGTTCTGCCCTCTGCTGTGCTAGCTCTGCTGAATGTCTTGATGCCGAACTGATGTCAGAAACATTCTGGTGTCGTGACTACCCTAAATACACACAGACACACACACACACACACACACACACACACACACACAGACACACACACACACACACACACACACACACAGACAAACACACACACACACACACACACACACATCCATTTGTGGCTGATTCATTACCCTAACCAAGCCTTGATGTCTGTTCAGGACACACTCTCTCTCTCTCTCTCCCCTCTCTTTCTCTCTCTCTCTCTCCCTCTCTCTCTCTCTCTCTCTCTCTCTGTCGCCCTCTTTCTCTCCCTTTCTGTCTCGTGACATAATATCCTTGGAATAACAGCCCTCTCAACACCAGGGCATCCGTCTGGGAGCAGCTGGGCCCTGTCTCCAAAACATGGGAAGAGAGAGAGAGGATGAGGGGTGGGAAGGGAGAGAGGGAAAGAGGGGCTGTGAAAACATCCGTTTTCTCCGTCGAGCGTTTACGCCCTTCACGTGGGGTGGTGTCGCTGGTTCAGGTACACTAATGGGCCGCGTGTCTGAAAGTCTCAAAGTACAACCAAACTGATTCATGTACTACAGTAGCCTGTATTGTACAGCATGTATAATGTATAATATTATACATATATTAGTTATATTAGTTCTCTACCACATCAGCCGGTTTCATCTGGTGTAGAGATACACAGCTCGCTGGTTCACCAATGCGACCTGCAGCCATGCAGCTGATAGACTGTTGCGCTGCATGCGGCCGTGGCTGCGGGAGTTTCTCCATACACACACACACGCACAGCCGGTATCAGACCAGCCGCAAGCTATTTTCGGTTCCGCTGTATTCTTGTAGTCCCAGTACGACCGTGTGGGTTTTCGCGTGTTTTGGCTCTTGTGCGTCAAGACCCCCCCCCCCCCCCCCCCCCCCCTCTCAAGAGCCCCCCACCCCCCTCCACCCCCTCTCAAGAGCCCCTCCCCCTCTCTCAGAACGGCTGTGTGTCTCAGGAGGTAGAGCCGGCGTCTAATGATCGCAAGGTCGGCAGATCGGCGGTTTGAATCCCAGCCGGCCACGTGTCAAGGTGTCCTTGGGCAAGACACTGAACCCCAAATTGCTCCCAATGAGCGAGGGTCGGCGCCTTG
>NC_137675.1:85844899-85859899 GCF_963989245.1 Nansenia antarctica | reverse complement strand
AAGCCTCAGGGAGAGTGAGCTAGCTAACTGGGGAGGCTAACAGGTGGGGGAAGGTACCAGAAGCTGTAGCTGGCCCCGGGCCACTGGCACCTGAATGGGCAGCTTTGTACGACCTACACAGGCCCCCCCTCTGTCCCCTGCACACCCCGCTCCCCGCCAGCCATCATAAAGGAGAGGAAACAAGGAGAGAAATCATTTTCAAGAGAATTCGAAAAATAACTCGACCTTGTGTGACTGAGCAAACAATATCGCAGGCTGTGACACACCGGGCGCCCGACGTACCGTAGCTCAGCAAGGTAGGTTGAGAGGTAGGTAGAGAGGTAGGTAGAGGGGTAGGTAGAGAGGTAGGTAGAGAGGTAGGTAGAGAGGTAGGTAGAGAGGTAGAGAGGTAGGTAGAGAGGTAGAGAGGTAGGTAGAGAGGTAGGTTGAGAGGTAGAGAGGAAGGTAGAGAGTTAGGTAGAGAGGTAGGTACAGAGGTAGGTTGAGAGGTAGAGAGGTAGGTAGAGAGGTAGGTTGAGAGGTAGAGAGGTAGGTAGAGAGGTAGGTAGAGAGGTAGGTAGAGAGGTAGGTAGAGAGAGAGGTAGAGAGGTAGGTAGAGAGGTAGGTAGAGAGAGAGGTAGAGAGGTAGGTAGGTAGATAGAGAGGTAGGTAGAGAGGTAGGTAGAGAGGTAGGTAGAGAGGTAGGTAGAGAGGTAGGTAGAGAGAGAGGTAGAGAGGTAGGTAGGTAGAGAGGTAGGTAGAGGGGTAGGTAGGTAGATAGGTAGAGAGAGAGGTAGGTAGAGGCAGGTAGAGAGGCAGGTAGAGAAGTAGGTAGAGAGGGAGGTAGAGAGGTAGATACAGAGGTAGGTACAGAGATCCCGGCATTAGACAAACGCATTTTGTTGTAAGTCGCTTTGGATAAAGGCGTCTGCTAAATGCCAAAAATGTAAATAGGTTTAAAGGCTTAAAGGTTACAGCTGCACGTCACCAGCTAAGGCGGTTGGGAAACGGGGGACTTATGAATTATAATGTGCAGTTACTCATCCGTCAAGGTGGGTTCAGAAACACTGAGCTTTATGATGTAACACACTTCTTCAGCTGAGGGCAGGTTGAGAAAGAGAAACAGTGAACTATCAGATGTACAGTAGGACCTCTTCACTAGTCAGGTAGGTTGACTAACAGCCAAAGGCCTCCTTCTGGTGTCTGTGTGTGTGTGTGCGTGTGTGTGTGTGTATATCTGTGTGTGTGTGTGTGTGTGTGTGTGTATATCTGTGTGTGTGTGTGTGTGTGTGTGTGTATATCTGTGTGTGTGTGTGTGTGTGTGTGTGTATGTGTATGTGTGTGTGTGCGTGTGTGTGTGTGTGTGTGTGTGTGTGTGTGTGTGTATGTGTGTGTGTGTGTGTGTGTATATCTGTGTGTGTGTGTGTGTGTGTGTGTGTGTGTGTATGTGTATGTGTGTGCGTGCGTGTGTATACACCTGTGTGTGTGTGTGTGTGTGTGTGTGTATACATGTGCGTGTCTCTGTATGTGTGTGTGTGTGTGTGTGTTCCTCTGTGGTTCTGGCTGGCTGTAGATAAACACATGGGCCTGGCTGCGGGGAGGGACGGGGACAGACGTCAATATTAGCTGAGTCTGCCCATGTGTCTGCCTGTCTGTCTGCCTGTCTGCCCGTGTGTCTGCCTGTCTGCCTGTCTGCCCGTGTGTCTGCCTGTCTGCCCGTGTGTCTGCCTGCCTGTCTGTCTGTCTGTCTGCCCGTGTGTCTGCCTTTCTGTCTGTCTGTCTGCCCGTGTGTCTGCCTGTCTGTCTGTCTGCCTGTCTGTCTGTCTGCCCGTGTGTCTGTCTGCCTGTCTGCCTGTCTGTCTGCCTGTCTGTCTGCCTGTCTGCCTGTCTGCCTGTCTGCCTGTCTGTCTCCCCGGCCCGGCGGGTTAGCCAGACTACGCTGCTGCTCTGCCCGCAGGCTGAGACACGAACACACTCAACCTGGGAGCATACACACACACACACACACACACCTACACACAGGAATACACTCAAACTGGGAGCACACACCATGTTCGCACGGACAAATAGACTGAAGCTCAGCTTCTACCCTAGGGCCATTCAGGCCCTGAACACAGCAAAGACCTAGGTTCTAGGCCCTGGACAATCTAGACAATTTGATGGCAGCTACTAGATTGTAAACATAAGTGCAATATTGAAATACAACCGTGAACATTTCAAACCTGCAAACTGCGACACTTTAAATGAATGTGCAACAATACTATGTGCAATATGACAACCCTTGTGTACATAAGGTTCAGATATAGGAAATGTTAGGATATTTATAGCATAGCATAGAGTACAGCACAGTGTTTTATTGTATAGTATAGTAGTATAGTATAGTGGATAGTGTACATAGCCTTTATTTATGTAAACCAGCTCTTTTCCCTTCTTGTTTTTAGTCTTTTTTCCAAGCACCAGGGGAGCCCCCCCTCCTAAATTTCGTTGTATGGTACCTGTACTGTATTAATGACAATAAAGACCATTCATTCATTCACACACACACACACACACACACACACACACACACACACACACACAGGAATACACTCAACCTGGGAGCACACACACAGACACACACACCTACACACAGGAATACACTCAACCTGTGATCACACACACACCTACACACACACACACACACACACACACACACACACACACACACACACACAGGTATACATTCAACCTGTGAACACACACACACACACACACACACACACACACACACACACACACAGGTATACACACAGGAATACATTCAACCTGTGAACAAAGCCACTCACACACACTCACACGCCTACACACAGGTATACACACTCACACACACACACACGCCTACACACACACACAGGTATACACACAGCAGCGTGTGGGGACTAGAGAGCCAGCAGCATCACGGTAGCTTTTCTAGCTAAATCAGTCGAATCCGAGGGGGAAAATAGCCTGTGTGGGTTTGTGGGCCGGGAGGAGGGGAGGAGGGGATGTGTAGCTCAGTGTTGAGGAGGAGAGTGAGTCATCGCCTCGCTTTTCCGAATAGGAACTCTTTTGATTTCTGTGTCACCTGCGTTTGGAACATCAGCCCCATGGTTGAGCCCTGCGTAGCATGGAAAGGTTCATCTGTAAGGCTCTGACTGACTGTTTGAGTCAGCCTGGCAAAGCTCAGTTTCCTGTATCTGTTGAATACAGTATATCAGTAGTATATCATAATAATAATAATAATAATAATAAACTTTATTTGAAACTTCACTTTTCAAAACACAGTTACAGTGCTTTACAGAACAAGATGAAATAGTACACACTGTCAGGATAAAAACCACAATAACATAATTGAAACTTAGGACGTAAGACCTGGCAAAGTCCTCTAACTACCGTACTTGCCATACTGTACCTATCACTGTCACTGTCATGTTTTATATCATGTTTCATATATATATATGTTAGGGACCACGGTACATGTGGGAAAACTGTTTATGCCGGCATTTCCCGGGATAGTATATATATATATATGTACTATTGGAAACTTGTGGTTGGATGCTAAACTGCATTTCGTTGTCTGGTACTTGTACTCTGCATCGACAATAAAGTTGTCTATTTAATCTAAATCTAATAAAAACCAAGTGTATAATAAAAACAAGTGAAATAAAACAACACATTTACTATAAAAAAGCCTTCCTGTAAAAGTACGTTTTGAGAATTGACTTAGAAGAAGGCACTGAGTTTGCTGCCCTAAGTTAGTTCGTTTTTACGTATAGTGGAAAGGTTTATCTGTAAGCCTTTGACTGGCCGTGAGTCAGATCTGGCAATTCCCAGGTCACCCAATCATCCCCTTTTTTCTACTTTGTTTTAATCTGGATCAAAAGTGTGGACTTGATGCTCCACTATCTTCAAAGAAAAAAAGTCTTGAAAGCCTTACACGCACGGCACACACACACACACAAAAAAAGAGAAGCCTGTCGGAGAAGTTCTTTGCGATTCTAATTAGCGTCGACTTCTGACTGTTCAGTCGCCCGTCCGACTGAGTGGCTAATAGCCTGTGAGTGAAGGCGTATGATAACCATCCTAATGATCCTCACCCCCAGACCTCGTCCGGGCCGCCTCCTCACCGCTGAGAGAACGAAGGCGCGGCGCGGCATGCTGGTCTCTCCGTCTCCGAACAAATGTCTCAACTTCACCGTTGGGCGCCAGAGAAACCCGGCACTTGTGATAGCATGTGTTATATTTTACAGCATGCGGCCCACGCTCTAATTAGTCCCTTGAAATGGATGGTAAGCGCCTTTTTATCCCTTTTTTCTTTAATTTCTTTTTTCTTTTATATTCTACTTGTACTTTCTGGTTTTTCTCTAATGATGCCCACTCTCACCGCTAACGTTCGCCAACACCAGGACGCCACAGAGAGAAGGTGACTTTCCTTTTTCATTCTCCAACGAATAAGCGAGTCTCCCCCACTGAGAGGCAGGACAGGCAGATTGTCGTCTGTTTCTCATGTTTTATTTTGACTTACTACTGTGACTCGATTCTCAGCGTATCATCGAGCCATGACGGCTTAATTATTCCCCTGGATTTGTTCTTCCCCCTTTACGCAACAGCCCTTGAAGCAACACCCGGGGCCACGGACGCCCCCACACGTTCAGTTGAAACCAGCAGAGACCGAAATTTGAGGCAGTGGGTGGCAGAGCCTGATAACGCTGAGCAGAACTAAAGTGGACAACGAACGGCTTCTCCGAGACTTAGCGATCGGACCCGTCACACACGCTGGTGGAGAGACATGAGATCAGTTTGGTGTGTGTGTGTGTCTGTGTGTGTGTGTGTGTGTGTCTCTGTGTGTGTGTGTGTGTGTGTGTGTGTGTGTGTGTGAGTGTCTGTGTGTGTGTGTGTGTGTGTGTGTGTGTCTGTCTGTGTGTGTGTCTGTATTTGTGTGTGTCTGTGTCTGTGTGTCTCTGTGTGTGTGTGTGTGTGTGTGTGTGTGTGTGTCTCTGTGTCTCTGTGTCTCTGTGTCTCTGTGTCTCTGTGTCTCTGTGTGTGTGTGTGTGTGTGTCATGATCTCCTGAGTCCCTGCCTCCTGAGTCTCTGCCCACTGCTCCACAGCTGTCCTGGCTGTCTGAAGTGATGCTCTCTGACTGTGTGTGTGTGTGTGTGTGTGTGTGTGTGTGTGTGTGTGTCTGTGTCTGAACTGATGCTCTCTGGCTGTGTGTGTCTGTGTCTGTGTGTGTGTGTGTGTGTGTGTGTGTCTGAAGTGATGCTCTCTGGCTGAGTGTGTCTTTGTGTGTGTGTGTGTGTGTGTGTGTGTGTGTGTGGTTTTGGAGTCTGGTCTGATTGGCCAGACCTGAATGACCTCTGTGTCCGAGCCGGGGTGTCCCTGGAGTGGGTGCGGTCTGACTCTGAGACTGTTCGGGTCTCAGAGAACTGTATATCTGACCCTCTCACACAGGTCAGGGCAACAGCCTCCTTTGCTGGACAGAGCCACCAGCTAACATCTAGAGGGGCCAGACGGACTCTCATGGACCTTCATCAACATCAACAACAACAACACTGGACTGGTCTGAAACTCCAGGGAAAACTGGCATGTCTTCCCACAGCTGATCACTCTGTTTCCCATTCTTTTCTAAAAAACACTGCACTCGATGAGGACATTGTCATATTCACAACCAAGGCCAGATTACAAGTCCTTCCTACCAGACTCAACCTCTCTATTTGGTTTCCCTCCACTCAGGTTCCTCATTGCTTGCACCACACCACAGAACAGGTTACAGAAACACTATCACATATCTTGAATGGCTGTTATGTTTACAAAGGAATGTATATAGCACGTCATGACAGAATTGTGAGCCTAATAGTAAAGGACATATCACTCCACTTCCCAGTTACAGTGAAAATGTATACACATGCTTGTGTCAATGCATCCATGTTCAATTTCTGTAATGACCAATGTCACTTTTCACAGTTGTCTGCTAACACACCAGATGTTGTTGTTGTTAATGAAGAGTCCAGAGAGGTGTCTGTATTAGAGGTAGCATGCACCTTTGATATAAGCCTAGAGGAAGCCTTCATGACTAAGGTCATGAAATACCAGCAGCTTGTAGACACCATCTCAGAGCTAGGCTATAGGTGTACGCTATTAGTCTTTATATTTGGCAGTCTTGGACATGTGCACAGATTGGTTGTCAGAGGACTACGTCTACTGGGAATGTCCAAGGGAGAAGCAAAAAGGCTCAGCAAGTATTGCTCTGTCTCTGCGATTATTGGCAGCCGCCAAATATGGCGGAGACGGTGTTACTTGTACCCGTGAGTCTTGTCCTGTTGTATGTGAAAGACATTGTCCATGTCTGTTTGTAAATGCATCCCATCTGTGCCTTCAGTATTTGTGTCCCTGTATACTTGTTTCTATGTGGACATAAATAAATGATTAAAATGTGTGTGTGTGTGTGTGTGTGTGTATATGTGTCTGTACTGATGCTCTCTGGCTGAGTGCCTTATGAAATTGCCTTCTCGACGGGGAGCGTCCCGATCGTTTTAGATGGCTCAGTTTGTTACCAAGCCAACTCACTTAATGCTATTTATCTGTCCTCTCTCACCCAGACTCCTCTGTGCTCTCTCCTCCTTTCTCTGGCATGCATTCTCTCTCTCTCACTCCCTCTCTCTCTCTCTTCCTCTGCTATGCTTTCTCTTTCTTCTCTCTCTCTCTCTCTCCCTCCCTCTCCCTCCCCCCTCCCCCTCTCCCTCCCTCTCTAAATCGGATCACTGTGCCCACCATGAGGCCAGTGTGTTTAATTGCTTCTGCGTAGCTCCAGTGAAAAACAGCGTTATCTCTAATGGCCTCGCTCAGATCGAATCCAGTCTGCCCTGCGAGCCGCGTGTGTTTGTTGTGTCGTCTTGTAAAAGCCTGCGCTCCTCGCTCCTGGTTCACCAGGCGGCCTCTCCTCCTCTTCCTCCTCCTCCTCCTCCTCCTCCTCCTCCGGAGAGGGGAAGGCCGGTTTAGCAGACGAGGCGTGATGTCGGGATGTCGTGTGGCCTTTGGTTGTGTTGTGTTGTGTTTTTTTTGTGTGTGTGTTTTTTTTCAAAGTAGAGATTTTCAGCTTTAATACAACGAGGCCGTTAACGTACGTGGTCCTCTGGGGCTCAGTTGGCAGAGCAGGGTGGAGGTGGTGGGTTTGTTTTCCTGCGGGGACCATAGTAATAATAATAATAATAATAATAATAATAATATAACATATGCCAGATATTCAGAGAAACGTCTGCGCTCACTGTAATGTAAGTCACTTGGGGAAAAAAGTGTCAGCTAAATGGCATTATATTATTATTGTCAGCTAAATGGCATATTTACATACGGTTGTATATCATGGCAAAAATATTCTCTCTCTCTCTGTCTCTGTTTCTCTCTCTGTCTCTGTTTCTCTCTCTGTCTCTCTCTCTATCTCTGTCTCTCTCTTTGTATCTCTGTCTCTGTCTCTGTTTCTCTCTCTTTGTATCTCTGTCTCTCTCTCTCTATCTCTGTCTCTCTCTCTCTATCTCTCTCTTTGTATCTCTGTCTCTCTATCTGTGTCTCTCTCTCTTTGTATCTGTCTATGTCTCTGTTTCTCTCTCTTTATATCTCTGTCTCTGTCTCTCTATCTGTGTCTGTCTCTCTCTCTGTCTCTCTCTTTGTATCTCTGTCTCTCTCTCTGTCTCTGTCTCTCTCTGTCTCTCTCTTTGTATCTCTCTCTCTGTCTCTGTTTCTCTTCTCTCTCTCTGTCTCTCTCTGTGTATTTGGCTCTCTCTGTCTCTGTTTCTCTCTCTCTCTGTTTCTCTCTCTCTCTCTCTCTCTCTCTCTCTCTCTCTCTCTCTCTCTCTCTCTGTGTTAAGGAGTTGCAAGCTGTTTTGAATATTGAGGACTTTGCCTTGTTGCCTGGGGGAAGACGATAGTCACTTTAAAATCACTTTATTTTAAGGATTTAAAGCCCAGTCAAGACCAATGACTAGCTAACATATTCCCTGTCACTCTCTCTCTGTGTCTCCACACACCACCCTCTCTCTCTCTCACCCTGTCACTTTCTGTGTGTGTGTGTGTGTGTGTGTGTGTGTGTGTGTGTCCCTCTCTCTCTCTCTCTGTCTCTCTCTCTCTCTTTCTCCCTCTCTCCCCCACCAGTCACCAGTGACCAGTGATCCTGTTCTGTTAATCTATAACCTTTAACATACAGTTGTATACCATGACCAGCTAACATATTCTCTCCCTCTCTCCCCCTCCCTCCCCCTCCCCTCTCCCCCCCCCCCTCCCACAGTGATCCTGTTCTGCATGGCGGCGCTCATCTTCCCCATAGGCTTCTACATCAACGAGGTGGGAGGTCAGCCCTACAAGCTGCCCAACAACACGGTGGTGGGCTCCTCCTACGTGCTCTTCGTCCTCTCCATCTTCTTCACCATCGTGGGGCTGCTGTTCGCCGGCAAGGTCTGCCTCCCCGGCTGAGGCTCCGCCCCCCCCCCCAGCCCCGCCCCGCCACCGCCACCGCCGACAACGCCACGCAGCGACTCCGCCTACCCGGGGTAACCGACGGAAACCGATGGTCATAGAAAATGAAAAACACACGACAACAATAAAATAAAATAAAATAAAAGAGAGGACTTTTACTACTACACAAAGTGACTAGATAAAAACACTAGCAGAGACCAGGCAGGGACTAGAGACAAGAGTCAGTCTGGATGGGAGTCTGCCTGCCTGGGAGGAAGGGGGGGGGTGGGGGTGGGGGGGGCGGGGCAGGGGTGGGCGATGGACGGAATAACAAACTAACTGTTAAAGACGGAGACGAACTAAAGACACACTGAACACTGAACGGATGTGGAGGTGCTCGGAGGGGGGGAGAGGGGGGAGGCGCCTGAGGCCATCTCCCTTTCCTGCCTTTTGCTTATTTAAAAACCTGTTTCTGACATTGTTCTGTCATTTGTTTGTTTGTTTGTTTAGTTGTTGCACTTTTGGAGAGAGCGGCGAGTGAGGGAGGGAGGGAGGGAGGGATGGAGAGAGAGGGGTGGTTGGTTCGGGGCGCGTGATGCTGAGACAGAACGACAGTCATTGTCCCCCCCCCCTCTGCCCCCCGCGTCCCCTTTCCCTGCTGTTACCATGGCGACCGTTAATATGACATCACATTTCAGAGGCACTCCGCTTCACTCCCCCCTAACCCCCCCCCCCCCCCCAGCGAGCACAACCGTTGCCGTCACGACCGTTCCTGTAGCTATTCTTGGCCTTCGTTAGCTATTTCAGTTCTGTGCCAGAAGTTTTTTTTTTGTTTGTTTTGTCTTCCATTTTGTGTTTTTGTGTTTGTTTATCCTCTCCCCCCCCCCCCTCCTCCCCCTCCTCCTCCTCCTCCCCCCTTCCCATTGGATTTCCACTGAAATAGTTTGAGGTTAACCGAGGGTTCCTGAGTCTCTGGAGGAGAAAGGAAGAGTCTGTTTAGGAGGGGGGGGGGTCATGTCAGCTGTCAGCCTCCCCCCACCTCCCTCTACCCCCCGTTGCCCCCCCTACCCTCCGTTGTGTGGCCTGTGATTGGAGGTCATGTCAGCATTAGCGAGCCCAAGGTGTGTTTGAGGGTAGCAGCAGGTGGCACCCCGGGGGGGGGGGGGGGGGGGGGGTGGGGGGGGGGTAGGGGGTGGCTGCCTCAGCTGGCTGCCTTCCCCAGTGACCCCCCAGGAGTGCAGGGTGTGTGGGGTGTGGGGTGGGGGGGGTGGGAGGGGGGGGGGGGGGGGGGACTGGTGCGCTCTCACCCAGGAACATGGTCCCTCTCCTGGGATCCGGCCAGCCAGGTAGGCCAGTCCCTGCCTTGGTGCTCCAGCTGCTCCTTCCACAGGAGGGGGAGGAGCCTACCACAGGAGGAGGAGGAGCCTACACAGGAGGAGGAGGAGCCTACCACAGGAGGAGGAGGGACAAAGGGAAAGTAGGAGGAGCCTCTGGATGGACGCATGGACGATGTTGACATGGATCTGATGTTCGGTTGTTTTTTCATGTTTTATTTTTTGTTTTGTTTTTTGTTTTTGTTGTAAACTAGCAGAAGCACCAGGACTGCAGGTCAGGTCCGTGTGGGGCTGTGCCTCACTTTGCTGCTCTCTCTCAAGGCCCGTCACACACACACACACACACACACACACACACACACACTCACACACGCATATATACACTCACTCTCTCACACACAGGCATACATAAACTCACACACACACACTCACATGCACACACACACACACACACACTCTCACGCACACACACACACACACACACACACACACACACACACACTCACACACACACACACAGACAGGAGAAGTATCAAACCAAACTGAACTCAAGTCTCCCCGCCAGTGTGTGTGTCGGGTCCAGGTGATAAGTCTTAGAGGAGCGTCCGTCGTCCACTTCAGTTCTGCTCAGCTTCCTCTTCTTCTTCGTTGGTGTGTGTTCTGTCGGACACGGACACCGCGGAGCCCTCTCTTCTTCTTCATGGTTTCCGGTTTGATTAGCTAAACGTGCCATCACGATCAGCTTTGTTTCTCTATTGTATAGACACAAAACGGTGGCGTTTTTTTCTGTTTAAGGAAGCACTGTGCGTTCAACAGCCTAGCTAGCCAACAGCAGAAGAAACACCACACACACACACGTATGAAACAGAGAACTTCTTACCTCATTGTTTTTTTGGTTTTGATTGTTTTTTTTTCTTATCCAATGTATTGTTATTCATTTTCCTCCAACCAAGGCAGCGTGTGCCGCCCTATACATCTGTGTACTGCCTTGATCAGACGACTACACCTAAAGCATAATGATCATAGCGAATTATTTATCACTGAATAAAAAATAAAAAAAACTACAAAGATGGATGTGTGTGAGTTTGACACGATGATCACTCGACTGCGATTCGTTCTGCTTATTCGGTTGTTAAGTCTGACGTCAAACGTGATGTTTAGCAATTTCCGGGTCCAAACCAGAAATTCCCTGCACCAGAGTACCAGTGTACTACAGCGGTAGAATGACAGTTCAATAGTTTTTTTTCACTCGGATCTATACATATAACAAGGGACACAGCACTTTTCCCATATTTGTCAGCGTCTTTGAGCCTCGGAAAAGCGCTATTCAAATATAATGAATTATTATTATTACTGAGGCATTTCGAAGACAGCGCCTCAGCCAACTTTGGACCCGGAAACACGTCACGACTTAACAACCGAATAGAGATGTAAAGCTCCACTCCCCCATGCTTCTTCTTCTTCGTCGTATGGGTTGTTGCTTCCTCTCCACTCCACCAGGCTCGGGGCCGAGGGGCTACCCTTTTACCACCCCGAGACCTGGTTGAGGGGCTCACCCGGGCTATATTTCTGGACACCCCTCCAGAAGCCATGCTTAGCTCACTAGACGTAAGACGTCGTAGATGTCTTCAATAGATGCTACGGGATTTTGGTATATTTCCGGCCGCTAGTTTTTAAATGAGCACTCACGATCCCCAAAACTGGTCACCGAAATAGAAAAATAAATGAAGCGATTTGACAGAGAGGAGCACTACCCCACTACCATGAGCCAACGCTTGTTTTGCAAAAGCTTGTTGGCTTAAAAACGAATGATTGTGTCGTCTAATGAGATTAATCGGTTTTATTCAGGGTTCCCACGGGTCCTTGAAATCCTTGAAAGTTTGTGAATTTGAGGGGGAAAAAATCAAGGTCTTATAGGTTTTTGAAAATAGACATGGGTCATTGAAAGTCCTTGAATTCCCCCCTCTCTCTCTCTCTAAAAAATATATCTATATTAAAAATGTTTTTACTTAGCTCGTCAACTAGTAAATAAGTCTCTCTATTGCTTAACTTCACACATATTTCACAATATATTGTTTTGCTGTGCTGTGGTAGAGAAGGCAAGAGACCATCTAGTGTTCACACATTCAAGCCTCTCTTTTTAATTGTTGTCCGTGAGCGGATAGTTCCTATTATATAAATTCTCATCTAGATCTAGGTCTCAAACTATGCCGTGTTGGGTCCTTGAATTTGAGGGAATTGAGTCTTGAAAGTCCTTGAAAGTCCTTGAAAGGTGCTTGAATTTGATGTTTCAGAAGGTGTGGGAACCCTGTTTATTATATCATGAACCATACAGACAACACTTAAGACGGAATTTGATGGAAAGAAATAGCGACAACCATCCTGTAGCATCTCTTGAGCCGGTAGACGACTCAAAGATAAGCAGCAATCTCTTTTACAGTGGCTTTGGACCAAAATGACCAACATAATAATAATAATAATAATAATAATAATAATAATAATAATACATTAGACTTATATAGCGCTTTTCTAGACACTCAAATACGCTTTACAAACTGAAAAGATTGAGTAGTAATAATAAAAATGAAAATAAATAAATAAAAGAAAGTATAGAGGCCTAATTAAGGTAGTGCTGGGGACACATGGGATGGGGAGGGGGAGAGGGTTAACTGGTGAAGGCGAGCTTGAAGAGGTGGGTTTTGAGGGCCTGTTTAAATGTTGGGAGGGTGTTGGCCTGTCTGATGTGGTTGGGGAGGGCGTTCCAGAGACATGGTGATGTTCTTAAGTATTATGAAATACTTCAGAAGAACGTTTTACCCACAACGATTGTTAAGGTTACGCTTCAAATTCTCGCTTCCTTCTTTTATCAAACAATCTGTACAAGGGTGTGTCTCCTCAGATAATGGCCTTCCCCTTTTGTGGTTTATGAACCTGTTACGACATTTTCACATTTGCACTTTTTCTTGGATTCCAGTGTTAACAGACAGGAACCAACCAAGTCAGCACAGCATGGGCACTGAAGGGCTATACGTAGTACTCAAGTTGTAAAAGAAAATCAGGGTGGATGGTGGATTTTATCATATGGGGACAGTTTTAGCATCCCCACAGCGTCAGTGACTTCAGTGTGAGTGACTTGGTAAACATGTCATTGCATGTGTGCGTGCCCCCTCCCTCGCCCACAGTATTTTACTCAATATGCGCAAAACTAAATGTTGAAATAGCAGTAACACCACGTTCATTGATAAAATGACATAAGGGATGGAAAGGGGGGATGGCAGTTTTAGAAGGGGGATGATTTTGACCGTTTTTATTTCAGGGGGGATGCCATCCCCCCTCAT
Organism: Nansenia antarctica; assembly: GCF_963989245.1. Lineage (NCBI taxonomy): Eukaryota > Metazoa > Chordata > Actinopteri > Argentiniformes > Microstomatidae > Nansenia > Nansenia antarctica. The sequence goes on along the minus strand of NC_137675.1, from coordinate 85,846,784 downwards.
CCCCTCTCAACCTGAGTGCTGGCTACACGTGTTCAGATGTCCTCGAGACGCTTTAGTTCAGGTGGAAGCAAGTCCTGGAGACGGATGAGAAAATACAAGTGACCCTTCCTGTCCTCGGCTGTATAAACGTTCATCCATCTTGTGTTTGTTGGGGATCTTGATCCAGTGCTTCTCCTCTGTGTTGACACACTCCACGTCTGCTGTTAAACTACTGCTGTCAAACCCACGGCCCCCTGACCTTTTACTCTTCTGGCTTCTGTTGCATTTGTTTCCATGTTGACGTGTGTGCGTGTGTGTGTGTGTGTGTGTGCGTGTGTGTGTGTGTGTGTGTGTGTGTGTGTGTGTGTATGTGCCTGTGTGTATGTGTGTATGTTTGTGTGTGTGTTTGTGTGTGCCTGTGTGTATATGTGTATGTTTGTGTGTGTGTTTGTGTGCGCATGTGTGTGTGTGCGTGTGCGTGTGTGTGTGTGTGTGTGTGTGTGCCCCTGCCCCATCCCCCCTGCTGTGTATGTCCAGACCAGATAAAACAGACTGTGTTCTCTAACAGACAGTGTTCTCTAACAGACAGTGTTCTCTAGTCTAACAGACAGACAGTGTCTCTAACAGACAGTGTGTTATAACAGACAGTGTCTCTAACAGACAGTGTTCTCTAACAGACAGTGTTCTCTAACAGACAGTGTTCTCTAACAGACAGTGTTATAACAGACAGTGTCTCTAACAGACAGTGTTATAACAGACAGTGTCTCTAACAGACAGTGTTCTAACAGACAGTGTTCTCTAACAGACAGTGTTCTCTAACAGACAGTGTCTCTAACAGACAGACAGTGTCTCTAACAGACAGTGTCTCTAACAGACAGTGTTCTAACAGACAGTGTTCTCTAACAGACAGTGTTCTCTAACAGACAGTGTCTCTAACAGACAGTGTTATAACAGACAGTGTCTCTAACAGACAGTGTTCTCTAACAGACAGTGTCTCTAACAGACAGTGTTCTAACAGACAGTGTTCTCTAACAGACAGTGTTCTCTAACAGACAGTGTCTCTAACAGACAGTGTTATAACAGACAGTGTCTCTAACAGACAGTGTCTCTAACAGACAGTGTCTCTAACAGACAGTGTTCTAACAGACAGTGTCTCTAACAGACAGTGTTCTAACAGACAGTGTTCTCTAACAGACAGTGTCTCTAACAGACAGACAGTGTCTCTAACAGACAGACAGTGTCTCTAACAGACAGACAGTGTCTCTAACAGACAGTGTTCTCTAACAGACAGACAGTGTTCTCTAACAGACAGTGTCTCTAACAGACAGTGTTCTAACAGACAGTGTTCTCTAACAGACAGTGTCTCTAACAGAGTGTTCTCTAACAGACAGTGTCTCTAACAGACAGTGTCTCTAACAGACAGTGTTCTCTAACAGACAGACAGTGTCTCTAACAGACAGACAGTGTTCTCTAACAGACAGACAGTGTCTCTAACAGACAGACAGTGTCTCTAACAGACAGTGTCTCTAACAGACAGTGTCTCTAACAGACAGTGTCTCTAACAGACAGACAGTGTTCTCTAACAGACAGTGTTCTAACAGACAGTGTCTCTAACAGACAGTGTCTCTAACAGACAGTGTCTCTAACAGACAGTGTCTCTAACAGACAGTGTCTCTAACAGACAGACAGTGTTCTCTAACAGACAGTGTCTCTAACAGACAGTGTTCTCTAACAGACAGACAGTGTCTCTAACAGACAGACAGTGTCTCTAACAGACAGTGTCTCTAACAGACAGACAGTGTCTCTAACAGACAGTGTCTCTAACAGACAGACAGTGTCTCTAACAGACAGTGTCTCTAACAGACAGACAGTGTTCTCTAACAGACAGTGTCTCTAACAGACAGTG
>NC_137675.1:85834899-85842399 GCF_963989245.1 Nansenia antarctica | reverse complement strand
TCCAAATGAAACGGGCATCTGTTTGCGTTTCGTATGAGCGGGGCTAAAAGTTTGCACCTGTTATTTCATTGGGAAGGGGAGCGAGTGTCTGAAAACACAGTTAGACCGTGAAAACGCCTTTAGTAACACTCGTGGGGCCGAGAGCTGCCAACATTGACAGAGGGGACGGGCTGTAAGAACGTGTTAAACTAGAACAGCCGTGGGTGGGGTCATTTGACCCTGTGAGTAAAACAAAATGTACTGTATGTGTGTCTTTGCACTCGATCAAATTTCAGGACCCTCCTTTCATGACTTTCCCTAGATATGTGCGTTCTGTTCTACCACCCAGTATCCTTACATTTTCAAAATCACACCAGGATAAGCTAGTATTTAAAGCTATTTTGCAGTTTTTTCTGTGTAGGAGGCTGGGTCATTTTCTAGAGGCACCAACTAGTGGTCGTAGTGTGTGTAAGTAGCAGCTTCCCATTGTAAAGACTATGGTCATTTGACCCCCCGAGGCGGCTCTTATAGTGGGTTAAAAAAAGGCACGGCTGTTTTAGAGTTAAACCGTGAAACCGCCTTTAGTAACACTTATGGGGCCCAGGGCTGCCAACGTTGACAGCGGGGATGAGCTGTACAAACGTGTTTGTAACCAGGGAGTAGCTGAAAAGGACTGTATAATTTAGGAAGGGGCTGGTTATCTAACTAATGGAGCTAAATAGGCAGTGTAGGAGGATACAGGCAGGGGGCGCCAGCAAACCGTTAGACTAGCAGTTACTATCGTTAGCATTAGCATGGGAATTAGCATTAGCATTTAGCATTGGAACTAGCATTAGCATTAGCCTTGTAATTAGCATTAGCCTACAAACAACTAACACACGGTAACGGTATCACATATGAACAACACATTTATTTACAGGACTGAGGTATACATCCCCAGATATATATATATTCCCTCCCCGCCGGCCACACACACACTCAATCACTCACTCATAGTCTCTGGCCTGAACAGGCTTATAGTCCAGGGCTGTGGTGCGCGTTGAGGCCTGGTTGCATGGCATGTGCGTCGATGAAGGTAGCAGACGAAAGGGGGGGGTGACGTAGCAACGCGGAGGGAAAGGGCCGTCTTCGTGGTCCACCACGAGGTGAAGGGCCCAGGTCCGGTGGTCCGCGTCGAAGCTCCGCTGGAGTCAGGGTTCGGTCGCAGTCCGCTCGTGGAGGCGACGATTATGTCCAGTTGGCGTCTCGCTTGGTCCAACGTTGAACAGCCGGCTGCTGGCAAGGCGGTCCAACGGGAACACAACTAAACGGGCTACAGTGGTACACTCAATAATCCCTTTCCTGGCGTCTTCAGCTGCTGCACGGGGTGCGTGTTGCTGAATCCGCCATCTTACATTGACTTCGCTTTACTCTCTCTCGTTCGGTCTCTCTCGTTCTGATTCTCATCACACACTGACTTCTCTCTCCACTTCCGTCTCTTATATATACACCACCGAACCTAACATCCGGGTCACGGACACACCCCGGATATACTACGTCATCACACATATACATAAACAGTATAATAATAATACATACACTTCACGAAACGTATATGAATTGTATAGAAAATAATAAAGAAATACCAGGGGCAAAATCGGGCTGGTTTGGGGAAACTAAACTGGCTCTAAAACTGTGGGCCTTCACAACAGCCGCCCCATGAAACCCTCGGTTTCAGTTAACTAAGAAGGCACACTGGCTATGCTGCTCTAGCAGCGTGAGGTAGGAGGGGATAGTGTCTTTCGTAATTGGAGGGAGCTCAATCAGGCGTGCCACAGGTCGGGTGTAAGTGCGACCACCAACGTCCACGATGGCCGTCCGCACCCTTCCATCCGGACCCGGCAGGACCTTGGTCACTCTGCCTGTCTGCCAGGCGGCGCGTGGAAGGGACTGGTCGATCACCAGTACCACGGCACCTTCGGACAAGTTGTCTCTCTCCCTCAGCAGAGTCTTCTGCTTCTCCTCCTTCTCCAGGGCGCGGATGTGCTCCTCGAAGCAGATCAGAGCGTCTTCCTTGTCCATGTTCTGCAGCGCCTCGTACTCAGCGAAGGTGGGGTTGTCCAGCAGGTACTGCTGGGCCTCGGACCAGGTGGTGCGGTAGGTGACGTTGGCCATGTTGTCCAGAATGCTCTTCAGCGCCTCCCAGTTCCTCTTCCTGAGCTGCTTGGCTTGTTCCTTCTCCTTCTTAGCCTGGTAGGCCTTAAACGCTTGCTTCTTCTCACTCAGCTTGGGCAGGGCGCTGTAGCGTGGGTCGTTGATGATCATTCTCATGGTTTGCTCCCATGACGCGTTGGATGAACCACCATTCTCCTTCAGAAGCTCTTTGAAGGCCTGCTTGGCCTCCTCTTTTGGGTTCCACTTGTACGTTTTCTTCGCCAACTCCGGCCTTTCCTCCTTGGAGGCGTCTACAATACTGGCTGAGACTTCCATGGCTGACGTGTACTCGACGGAGTTGACGGGTGCGTCAATGCTGACCTCGGCCACGTGAGGGTGCATGGCCACCTGCAGGTGTTCCTCGGCAACAGCTGTTGCCTCCATGGCACGGTAGCGCCACCACCGGGACTCCTTAGTCTGGGAGTTGTAGTAGTAAGGCTTTCCCGTGTCAGACTTGTACTCCTTCCACGGGCACTTAGACAACATTTGCTCAGCAGGAGATTTCAGGTCGTCTGGTTTCTCCCCTGAGGACTGTTTAGTCTCTGTGTGGTAGAAGTAGGTCTTCCCATCCAGAGACTTATGCTCTGTCCACAGAGACTTCTTCTTTGGTTGGTCATCCTGTGGTGAACCATTTGTGGTACTAACTGTTCCAGGTGCACTGGCAGCAATAGAGTCCACTCCAGGCGGTCCGGTTGGTTGGTTTGCTTCTTCGGTTCGGACATGGAGGGATGACGTAGCTCTCCCGTCTCTATCTCTCCCCTCGGTAGCGCCTTGGAGGGCCCACCCAAGCGCAGTCTTAACAGCCATCGGGCAGCCTCGTGGTCCTCTCAGCGGAGGACGGAGCGACACGATCAGTTCAGCGTTGTCCGAGCCGATGAGAAGGGTTGGCTCCGCTCCTTCTATCGGATGTAGGTCTACTCGCCGTAGGTGGGAATATCTTGCGCGTAATCTCTCCAGGGGGTAGTCGTAGCGGGAGAGCGCTAGCTGGTCTGCGGTGAAGACATTCCGAAGCCGATATCTGTCCGACGGCCGCCCCGCCGGGGAGATAGAGAAGTTGATTCTCGCCCCGGTGACCTCTTTAAGGTCGCGACGTATCGTGCGCAGAGTCAGCTTCTCCGCAGTCCCTTGGAGCCCCAACTGGCGCGCTGCCCCCTGGAGAAGGATGGTCCGTTCCGACCCGTCGTCTAGAACGGCGTACGTGTCGTACACAGCGTTGTTGTGGTGAAGTCGGACCTTCACCACCTTCAGTAGGACCTTGGAGCCACTGCTCCGGGCTGGGTCTAGGTAGTAGACAGGTGTTGCCTCTTCCGGTGCGCTACCGGACCTAGGGCTTCTGGTGCCCTCCGTGGACCTGGCGAGGGAGACCTCGTGTAGGATGTGGAGGTGGACCTCCTCACAGCGGTTGCACTTTCTCCTCAAGGTGCAGTTCTTCGCCAGAGGGTCGCGCCCACAGTTCCAGCACCTCTTGTGCTCCTCGAGCCACCTCCGCTTGGCCTCGGTACTCAGGTTGTTGAAGTCACTGCACTCATTGAACCAGTGCTCGCTGGGGCAGTACGGACATGGCGGTGGACCTCTCCGTCCCCTTTGAGGGGGTTGAGAGGAATCCTTTCCCTCAGGTCGGGTGGTCCTCTCTCTCCGAAGCTCCTCCTCCGTGTGCAGCACTCCTACTGGGCGTCCTCTGTTCGAGCTCGGCCCGTCCCAGCGGTCTCCCTTCTCCCTCTCCTTCTTCGGCTCAGCGTAACCCATGGCGTCTACGTTGGTGTCATGCACTTCCTCCAGTAGGAACTCCGCGAAGGCAGCCATGCTCAGACCCAACTTCCCGGGGTTACGAACGCGCTGCTGTCGCCGGAACCTCTCCTGCCGGAAGAGTGGGATCTTACGGAGCAGCCGCTCTACGTTGGAGGTGCTGTTGATCTCGCTGGCGCCAGCTGGGCCCTGCGTCTTCAGCATTCCAACCAAGGTGTGCACGCGGAGTGCGAAGTCATCCAGCGCCCGGTCATCCTTGATAGGGGCCTGCTGTTCGAGGGCTTGCAGTTCAGCAAGGGCGTGGTTCCAGGGACGACCGTAGCGGGCATCCAAGTCGGCGAGCGCTCTGGTGTAAGGTGTCGGTGCGGAGGCATGGGCCAGAACCATGTTGTGGGCTCTGGGGTTCCTCACATGCTGAAGGAGAATCGCATATTTGTAGGACTCGGAGCAGGAGTCGTCCAAGAGCGTGTCTAGGCAGATGCGTAGCTCCACATACTGGCTCCTGTCCTCGTCCTTGAAGAAGGGGAACTTGGGTCCCTCCACCTGGGGAAACATCCTGTAGTGGATGATCGGGGCTGGAGTGACGGTCTGGGTGTCCGGCCTGCATGCCTCTTGGTTCACTGGAGGACCTAGGGGTGTGCTACGCTCTTGGGGAATGGCTCCCCTCCCGGGCTGCGACGCTGGCTCCCTCTGGGCCGCGTAGCGGTCGGGTCCCTGGTCCTCTTCCTTCCAGGTGGTCAGCTGGGCCTGTAGTTGGACAGTCATGGCGGGGGTCATGGAGCCATCGGCGGGGGGTTCAGGAGATGGCACTCGAGAGGGCCGTGCGGATGATGCTCTGGAGCTACGGGCCGACGGAGTTCTGCTGATGCACACGTCGCGCATGGTCTGCATCATTTCCTCCATCTTCTCCGCGTGCAGTTGCTCTCTCTCCATCTGGAGGCGGTCGCGCTCCATCTGGAAGCGTTCACGTTCTAGCGCCTCCTGGCGCTGTCTCTCCGCCGCGCGTTCCGCTCCGTTCATCTGGAAGCGTTCACGTTCTAGCGCCTCCTGGCGCTGTCTCTCCGCCGCGCGTTCCGCTCCGTCCATCTGGAAGCGTTCACGTTCTAGCGCCTCCTGGCGCTGTCTCCCCGCCGCCTCCATCTGGAGGCGCTCGCGTTCTAGCGCCTCCTGGCGCTGTCTCCCCGCCGCCTCCATCTGGAGTCGCTCGCGCTCGAAATGGATGCGTTCCCTCTCTAACGCCATCTCGGCCTGTTGGCGCTCCCGCTCTAACGCCATCTCGGCCTGTTGGCGCATATATTCTGACAGCGCGGCACTACTCCCTCTGGAGTGCAGGCTATCCGCCCCAGAGGCAGAACTGCCCACGGAAACCCTGGACCGGGAGGAAGCCACTGAGCGGCAGGAGCTAGGTCTCGAGCGCGCCGTACTGGGAGGCAGATCGTTAAGGCTGAGGCCCTCCCTCTTCCGCCCGCAGGTGCTGTCGGACCGGGCCTCTCCTTCCTGCTCTTCCGTTTCCACGGCAAAACCCTGCGGTTCTGCCATCTCATCCTCAGGCTGGTGCTCTTTGAGGGCTGTCTCAGTGCTAGCCACCCGCGCGCCGGCGGACACCTCGGCCTCTCCGACCACTGTATCCCGTGGAGTGCGCTCCTCGCTACCACTCAGTGAGCTTTCGAGCTCAAGCTCATACTCCTGTAACCTCGGAGGCAACCGCGGGACTCTCTGTGGTCGTGGCTCTGGCTCAGGGGGCGGAGAAGGGGGGGTAACTGTCTGGTCTGGTTGGCTGCGCTCAGCCATGCTATCACTACACTACCAATCCGGCTCGAAGGACCAATTGTAACCAGGGAGTAGCTGAAAAGGACTGTATAATTTAGGAAGGGGCTGGTTATCTAACTAATGGAGCTAAATAGGCAGTGTAGGAGGATACAGGCAGGGGGCGCCAGCAAACCGTTAGACTAGCAGTTACTATCGTTAGCATTAGCATGGGAATTAGCATTAGCATTTAGCATTGGAACTAGCATTAGCATTAGCCTTGTAATTAGCATTAGCCTACAAACAACTAACACACGGTAACGGTATCACATATGAACAACACATTTATTTACAGGACTGAGGTATACATCCCCAGATATATATATATTCCCTCCCCGCCGGCCACACACACACTCAATCACTCACTCATAGTCTCTGGCCTGAACAGGCTTATAGTCCAGGGCTGTGGTGCGCGTTGAGGCCTGGTTGCATGGCATGTGCGTCGATGAAGGTAGCAGACGAAAGGGGGGGGTGACGTAGCAACGCGGAGGGAAAGGGCCGTCTTCGTGGTCCACCACGAGGTGAAGGGCCCAGGTCCGGTGGTCCGCGTCGAAGCTCCGCTGGAGTCAGGGTTCGGTCGCAGTCCGCTCGTGGAGGCGACGATTATGTCCAGTTGGCGTCTCGCTTGGTCCAACGTTGAACAGCCGGCTGCTGGCAAGGCGGTCCAACGGGAACACAACTAAACGGGCTACAGTGGTACACTCAATAATCCCTTTCCTGGCGTCTTCAGCTGCTGCACGGGGTGCGTGTTGCTGAATCCGCTATCTTACATTGACTTCGCTTTACTCTCTCTCGTTCGGTCTCTCTCGTTCTGATTCTCATCACACACTGACTTCTCTCTCCACTTCCGTCTCTTATATATACACCACCGAACCTAACATCCGGGTCACGGACACACCCCGGATATACTACGTCATCACACATATACATAAACAGTATAATAATAATACATACACTTCACGAAACGTATATGAATTGTATAGAAAATAATAAAGAAATACCAGGGGCAAAATCGGGCTGGTTTGGGGAAACTAAACTGGCTCTAAAACTGTGGGCCTTCACAACAGTGTTAAACCAGCGTTGCGTTCAGATTCTCCACCGTTCTGTAAGTGTTAGGACCGTGTTAGGACACCTGCTGCGACCATAGATACTGAAACATGTATGTGTTACGGTACATGTGGGAAGACGGTACATGTGGGAAAACTAGGGTTAGGGTTAGGTGTTACGTCGACTTGGTACATGCTGGCATGTCTAACCCTAACCCTAACCCTAACCCTAACCCTACCCCTAATCCTAACCCTAACCCTAACCCTAACCCTAACCCTAATCCTAACCCTAACCCTACCCCTACCCTAGCATCCTAGCACCTAACCCTAACCCTAACCCTAGTTTTCCCACATGTACCGTATTCCCACATGTACCGTAACATAATGCACTCCCTACAATGTAAGTCGCGTTGGATAAAAAGCGTCAAACTAAATGGCATACATACAGGCCTAACTAAGGCCTAACTTGGTTGGTTTAAAAGGAATGGACTGGTCTAAAGGAATAACGGAGAAAAACCTCTCTCTCTCTCTCTCTCTCTCTCTCCATCCATGTTTGCGCCGATCCCAATCGTTTTAAATGCGTGAAGGGAAGTTTCTCCCGATATGGAAACTGAGTTCTGGGTGAGGGGTCGAGTATGGGGAAGACACCCTGCTGGAGGAGGGTGTGATCATCCTGTTGTTGAGAGGTCCGTTCTCCCTGGGAAACAACAGGTGCTAGAACACTTCCTCC